>NC_136533.1:1080000-1455000 GCF_910591455.1 Pholis gunnellus
CTCTCTTGATTTATTACCTCAGTAAACATTGTAAACATGAGTTTATGGTCTCAATCTCTAGTTTCAAGTCTTCTTCAATACAGCATGATGTTCATTTAGTAGATGATGGTCCATTTAGAGTCACACAGACCATAAAGCAGGGGATGCTTTAGGGGCGGGGCTACACAGTGATTGACAGGTCTCTACCAGAGACATATACGGCGTCTCTACGTCACTCCTCCTCAGTCCACATATGGTCACTTCCTGTTCACTGGTTGCAAAAAAACAAGATGGAGACGGCTTCAAAACTGTATACATTACAAACCAACGAGTGACGTCACGACATCTACGTCCTCTTCTTATATAAAGTCATTGAAGTCTGGTGTGTTTGGACAGGAATATACTCATTAACAGAAAGGTCTTTCTCTGTAAGGATCCTTTTATTTTATTCACTGTATCATTAAATACATTAAGTACCTCTAGTAGCTAGCGTAGCATAGACTTGCTAACGCTAGTTAACGATGTGCTAACGATGTTTAACTGTGACTAGCTCAAAATCCAAGCCGGAAAATCTATCGCGTGAGCGCCGGATGTTTGGAGTTTGACGACGCTACGCTGTGATTGGACAGTCTACGTCTGAGGGGCGGGGCTTAGCGGAAGCTCCATAGATTGAAGGAATGACGTACAAACAACCGTACAATCTAAAACAACAGCGTCATACGTTCTGTGTTTAAACACGTGGAAACGGCAGCTGATGACGAGCTGAGTGATGAAGATGACTGCTCACACAAACACACACAGAGCTATTGTTTGTTTGTTTGTTGGTTGGTTTGTTAGTTAGTTTGTCTGTTTGTTTGTTAGTTTGTTTGTTAGTTTAGAGCTATTGTTAGTTAGTTTGTTTGTTTGTTAGTTTGTTTGTTTGTGAGGCGTTGTGGGAGCCAAAACCCGGCTGAAGTCTTGGCAAAGAAACGCAGAAACAGGCTGAGCAGCAGCAGATGTTCTGAGCCTGTTTCTGAGAGAGAGAGAGAATGTTCTCCACGTTGTTCTCTCGGGGGAACGGTTCTCTCTTTTTATTGCGCGTCATTCGTAGTTTGGCCGGCGGGTCGAGTCAGAATGAGTCCTGCTGTTCGTCCAGAGTGTTGCTGCTCCGATGTAGAATGAATGTGACGGGTTCACCAGCTGCTCAGGCTCCTGGATGAGAAGAAGGTGAAAGAAGAGACACGCTGAGCTCCAAGCTGCATATAAAACGCCTTTAATGGGCTTTTAAAATGAGTAGAAACCCACATTATTCATTCCACCTCAATGTGAAGCTGTTGGATCGACTCACTGGTTTATTCAGAATGTGAAAAACATAATTATAAAGTCATAAATGTGCGAGCAGAAAGAGTGCGATTGTCTGAAATGTATTTATTTATTTATTCATCTTTTTTATTTTTTTTTACTAACAATGGCCTAATATACGACGGTATATATATATATATATATATTATAGGTTAAACATATATATAAATACATTACGGAGCCGAGGGGAAAAGTTAACGTTCCAGGAACTGTTTTCTGTCTTCTTTTATGCACATTTATCAATATATAATCAAATATAATTAATTCATATATTTTATATTTTACATATATTTCGACTTTAATCTCAAAGAATACCTGTGTTTTTCTCTGAGTATGACCTTCTTCCTGTGACTGTACTTGATTTATTTGTATGACTCTATAATGACACACAATGTAACGCGCCGTCATTCAAACAGTGGAAGCATCACAGCTCGGCTCCAGTGTTTGACTCTACACGATGCTGCCCTCTGGTGGCCAGTGGAAGCATCACAGCTCCGCTCCGGTGTCGGCTCAGAGACGTTTTTAGTTTTTATTATCACAGATTGATTCTTTAAGACAATAATCAAAACGTAGAAGGTTAAAATATCTGCAGGAGCTGATGGGCAGTGGAGCGTCCGGAGGATCCCGGCCGGAGAGGCCGAGCCTGAACCCGCCCGGAGCTCCAGAATGAAGTGAATGTTCATTTTTCCTGTTTTCAGATCTCGATGCTGGAGATCTACAACGACGGTCTGAACGACCTTTTGACTCAAAGCCCCGGCGCCGCTCTGGACCTCAGAGTCCAGGGGAAGTCTGTGACGGTCCCGGGTCTGACCCGGGTCCAGGTCCAGACCGAGGAGGATATCCTCGACGCCATGGAGACGGGAGAAAAGAAGCGAAAGATGGCCTCGACCAAGATGAACATCCAGACGTGCTGCTCGGATTCTTACATGGATGGAGACGTTCCTGATCCAGTACTGACTAGATCCAGTACTGACTCCTAGTCTCCTTCCTCCTCAGCTCGCGGTCTCACCTGGTGGTCTCGCTGCAGGTGGACGGTGAGGACCAGGTCTCCGGTCTCTCGTCCCGAGGGACGCTGACTCTGGACTTTTAGGAACCACGTCCACATTTAAAACCTCTTTTAGAAGACAAGTCAGGTAGAAACTAGATCTGGACAAAGTCAACTTAAAACACAGAAAATAAGATTAAAACCACAAAGTTATTCATCGTTTGTCCTTTATTAACACGCAGAAACAATAATACAAGAAGAACGAATATTAATGCAGAAGCATCATTCAGGACTTCATGAGGCGTCATGTTATAGAAACACTATTTATTATATATATATATATATATATATATATATATATATATATATATATATATTCACTAAAGACACAGATTTGTCTCTTCAGTCGCCTCAAAATAAAATGTTTTCTTTATTTCTGTCTGAAATGATAAAATGTTCTTATATTTTATATAGAAAGGTGGCGGTGGACTCTAACCCACTAAAGCTGTCATTGTGGTTTGATGGGCATCAGTCTCGAGTGTGTCGGACCTGCAGAGGGTAACGAGTCATAACCACCTGGAACTAGACAAATCGTCTCATGAATGAGACGATCAGAATGTCCTGATTCTGCAGTTTTTTTATGTTCCTCTAATTTAAAACCTTTATTTTCTTGCGTTGGACAAACAATTTGTGGAAAGTGAAAACAAAGTGTGTGTGTGTGTGTGTGTGTGTGTTAGAACAATGAGGTTCAGAGATGTAATCAGAACTTTAGAGCAGTAACTTTAACACGAGTCGTTCACATTCTCTCCTGATCACTGATTGGCTGTTTGTGAGTGAGGTCAGAGGTCACAGTGTCGTGTGTCCCGTCAGGTGTTCGGTGCTCTGAAGAGTAACGAACCTCCACGTCCCGTTCAGGAACTCTAGACTCACCGTTCTGCTGCAGCCGCAAAGGTAAGAACGGACTCTGAGGTCTTTGAACGCGTCGCTCAGAGGTCTTTGAACGCGTCGCTCAGAGGTCTTTGAACGCGTCGCTCAGAGGTCTTTGAACGCGTCGCTCAGAGGTCTTTGAACGCGTCGCTCAGAGGTCTTTGAACGCGTCGCTCAGAGGTCTTTGAACTCGTCGCTCAGAGGTCTTTGAACGCGTCGCTCTGAGGTCTTTGAACGCGTCGCTCAGAGGTCTTTGAACGCGTCGCTCTGAGGTCTTTGAACGCGTCGCTCTGAGGTCTTTGAACGCGTCGCTCTGATTCAAAGCTTCTGTTGAGGTTTTTGAATCATTATCCTTAAAATAATTGAAAAAGAAAAACTTTAAACAAAATCCTCAACTTGAGTTAAGTGATTAAATTCTATTTTTTATTATTATTTCTTGAATGAAGATGTTGTTGTTGTTGTTGTTGTGTCACAGCTCAGGGTTGTTACTTTGTGAGAGAGAGACCTACTTTCATGCAGTACTGGTTGTAGTTTTTCTGTTACTTTAAGTAATAAACTCGGATGCTTGAATGGAAATAAGTGGAACTGAAGCTGAGTCAGCACTTCTGAAAAGGCCTCTGAAGGCGTTTGAAGTGCTCGTTCAGGGCGGAATCATCTGTTTTCAGCAGAGCTTTGCTTTCAGTGCAGAGAGCTCAGAAGTCCTCCCGTCCGTCCGTCGTCTAGCTGCAGGAGCTCCGGTTCTTCAGCAGCTGGTTGAGGACGCTGGTCCGTCTCAGCGCTCTGAGGTCGGAGACGTCCTCCGAGATCACCGGGACGTCCTCGCCGCGGTTCGTCTCGTCGTCGTCGTCAGAAAGCGTACAGAGGAGGGCGTCGTTCTCGTACGTGGGGAAGTAATACCTGAGGAGAGACGGAGGTCAGAGGTCACCAGTCTGTAGGGAGGACCGAGTGGAGGCAGAACGTTTGAAAGGAAAAATAGTTTTATGCATTTAAAATAGTTTAAATAAATATATAATAAACATAAACATAATAAACCTATAATAAACGTATAATAAATATATAATAAATATATAATAAACATATAATAAACATTTAATAAATATATAATAAACATATAATAAATATATAATAAACATAAACATAATAAACCTATAATAAACGTATAATAAATATATAATAAATATATAATAAACATATAATAAACATTTAATAAATATATAAACATATAATAAATATATAATAAACATATAATAAACATATAATAAATATATAATAAATATATAATAAACATATAATAAACATATAATAAACATATAATAAATATATAATAAACATATAATAAACGTATAATAAATAATAAATATATAATAAACATATAATAAATATATAATAAACATATAATAAACATATAATAAAATAATTGCGCTGACTGCGGCTGGTTCCAGGTCGACGCGTCCGGCAGCTTCATCACGTGACCGTCGGCCTCGAGGTGACGGATGACGTCGTCTCTGGACTCAAACTTCTGCTGGCAGCCGTAGCAGCGGCTCTGGTGGATCTCACGGCGGATGAAGTTCACCAGTTTGACCTGCTGGTAGAACCGGAGGTCTGGGGGGGGGGGGGGGGGGGGGGGGGGGGGGGGGGACACACAGCATCACTGTCTACTGTTTTATTTGCAGACAAAAGTCAAATGTTTATGCATAAATATTGTGTTTTTCTTAAAAGTCCACGTTAGTCATCAGTGAGCTGCTTCTTCTTAAAGGGACAGTGTGCAGGATTGGACCACTGTGTCAGGCGTACGGTGGTCTCTCTCATTTGGTTTGTCCATTCTGGGCTACCGTAGAATCTCATCTCACGGGAAGGCGTATGAACAGCAAAACATTTTCAACGTGACATTTGACGCCAAGTCGTTAAAAAAACTGTTTTTACTGTAATTAAAACTGTGAAAAGTGACGTTTAACGGTTGTTCATGAAAGTGATAAATATTACGTTACATTTTATTTGTTTTACTTACTGAGCTCCGTCCTCAGATTGTGGAGGTCAAAGCCATGAGCTTCCTAAAAACAACAACCAACAAAGATTAAAACTAGAGTCTGCACTAGATGTCATTAATCTAAACTAGACCCCGTTAAGTCTAGACTAGACGTCATTAATCTAAACTAGACCCCGTTAAGTCTAGACTAGACCCCGTTAAGTCTAGACTAGACCCCGTTAAGTCTAAACTAGACCCGTTAGTCTAAACTAGACCCCGTTAGTCTAGACTAGACCCCGTTAGTCTAAACTAGACCCCGTTAGTCTAAACTAGACTAGACCCCGTTAGTCTAAACTAGACTAAACCCCGTTAGTCTAAACTAGACTAGACCCCGTTAGGCTAAACTAGACTAGACCCCGTTAGGCTAAACTAGACTAGACCCCGTTAGGCTAAACTAGACTAGACCCCGTTAGGCTAAACTAGACTAGACCCCGTTAGGCTAAACTAGACCCCGTTAGGCTAAACTAGACTGGACCCCGTTAGGCTAAACTAGACTAGACCCCGTTAGTCTAGACTAGACTAGACCCGTTAGTCTAGACTGGACCCCGTTAGTCTAAACTAGACCCCGTTAGTCTAGACTGGACCCCGTTAGTCTACAATGGACCCCGTTAGTCTAAGTTACCTTCATGTGAGTGTAGATCTGCTCCATCGTCTCAGACTGATGATCACAGAAGAGACAAACAGCAGAGACCGGATGAGCCCTCCAGTCCGACCAATCACTGAGGACGACACAGGAAACAGGAAACAGCCAGAACATGAGGTTCTCTGTGAGGGTTCTAGATACAATAAGAGATCCTTCTGGTTCCTACTCACTCCTGCTCCTCCTCGTCCACCAGGTCCCGGTCGTCCTCGCTCTGCACCTCCTCCCAGGTCTTCCCCAGCTCCTGACCGGAGAGCAGAGACACGAGAAGATCACACAGTGGAGAGGAAGCCCTCTGAAGCTCCACCAACACATCTAGAGCTGAACAGAACCCGGAGGTGTTACCAGGTAGTTGATGATGTAGAAGCGGTCGTACAGGCGGTTGCTGGCGTTGATGCGGCGGTGAGCTTTCTTCCTCATGTGATCCTTCAGCGTGGTTTTGTCCCTGAAGGTCTTCTCACAGTACAGACACTGCAGACTGCCGGGAGGACACGCAGACCATCAGGTACTTCATCATCGCATGTTGTTATTGTGGACATTAGTGACATTTAAAGGATAGAACACTCTGTGCTCGTCTCACTTGTCCAGCTTGCTCTGCAGAGTGTCCAGAAACTGGTCGCAGTACACGATGTTGTCCGGCAGCCCGATGCTGAAGGAGTGCTCTCTGGCCATGTGGTTCAGCAGAGACGACCTGAAGATTCATGATTATGAAGCTACAGATTAGTCCTCAGAAGGAAGAGAATAAACTAAGTTAATAATGTTCTACAGTAGTTTCCTGTGAGACTCAGAAGTTCTGACGAACCTGTTTCCGGTGAACTCGTCGCTGCAGAACATACAGAGTCGACTGAAGCCGCCGTCGTCTCTCTCCTGCTGCTGCTGCTCCAGAACCTCCTCCTGTGGGACCAGCAACAGCGTCAGAGAGGCACCACAGAAGAAGAAGAAGGCTCGGATTGGGTCGATAAAAAGAACGTGAGTGGAGTCAGATGTGTGACAGCGGTTGGTTTAACAGTGAAGGTGATGCTCTGTGCTCGGCTCTGATCCTCACCAGTCTCTTCTGCTGCAGCTTCTCTCGGAGGAGCCGGTCCTCCGGGAGGACGTCGCACAGCAGGAAGTAGTGCTCCTGCTTCTCTGTGACGACAGGGAAATGTTTGACTTTCTTTAGAACTGCTTTTTTAAAAGGAGGAAAGTCAAGATGTCTGCGTGTTTGAGCGGAGAAAAATGTCTCAGTATTCTGCTGACTGCTGCACTTTGAACTCACCGACCGGCCCGCTGGAGTTGGTCTTGATGATGCTGCAGAAATCTGTGAGCGGCTGCTCCAAGAACCTGCCTCTCCAGTAGGACGCGTACCTGACGGAGGACAGGAAGTGAGTCGTGGAGTCACGGAGGAGAAGATTTAAAGTCAAAGGACTCTTTAAAGGAACTCCAGGAAGTGATGCTGAAAACATGAAGGAAATGACTGTCTGCAGCTATCATCATCATCATCATTATATATATCCAGTATTACTAGTAGTCATGATGTCATTATTCTGTTCACTACTCTCATGATATGAATCAGTTCTGTCAGAAGTATGTCATGTTGTTCATTATCACACTCCATCCTGACAGACGGACTCAGAGCAGAAGAGTCTGTCTCTCTCTCTCTCTCTCTCTCTGTCTCTCTCTCTCTCTCTCTCTCTCTCTCTGTCTCTCTCTCTCTTGTGTTTCAAAGTTACACTCCCCAGACATTAGTGTCTTCAGTGTGGTTCTGCTCGTACTTGGGGAGGTCAGCGACCAGCTTGATGTCAGCGATGACCATCTTGTGCTCCAGCAGCAGGTGTTTGAGGAGGACGTCTGTCTGCTGCAGAGGGACGGACTCAGAGCAGAAGAGACACACCAGCAGCTCAGAGCCCAGCGGCTGCAGGCTGGGAGTGATGGAGCCGGAGGAGGGGGGGTGTTCTGGGAAACACAGAGGCTCCAGTATGCTGTCCTGATCTGAGGGAGGTAACACACACACACACACACACACACACACACACACACACACACACGTACACAAAGAAACAAACAAACACACACACACACACACACACACACACAGTTTACATGAGAGAGAACGTGCAGGCTGCTGGTTAGCCCGTTAGCATAGCCGGTTAGCTTCACGCTAGTTAGCTTCTTTATGAACTACAGAGCGGATATTTGCTCACAGTTTTCAGTCTGACGGACTCTGGGTTTTATCTACACGTGAATCATATTTTTCTAACACAAAACGGCTTCTTTAAATCCTTAAAACCTTAAAATAAATCATCTCACCGTCTCTACTCCGGTCAGAGGCGGCCATCTTTAGTGTCACGTGTTCAAAACAGCGCAGAACGGACCAATCAGAGGCTGTGAGACGTAGGCATGCTGCGTTCATGGTCTCCATGTAATTTAAACATGTAATATGGTGCATTCAAGTGATTTAAAACATTTGAAAACTCACGAGTTTGCGATTGATCTGATCTGTTTAAAACAAAAACATTTATTTATCAGAGATTATTATGAGCACATAATTTAGCCTACAAAATGGTATTACATCATACAATTTGACGTTAAATCTATTGATTTGTTATTAATTTACTTAAATGTACCTACAAGTTTAAGTACCTAAATGTAAATTACCAGTAAAAAGTCCTGTGTTAGTAAATATACATAATTAGTACAAAGAAAAAGAAAGAAAGAACTCATACAGAATGGCCCCTTTTTAAAGGATTGCATTATTTTTCTCATCTTCTAATAGTTTAAGAATCACGGGAGAAATTAAAATGTTATAATGTGAACGCAACATCAAGTACATTAAAGTCTTTGAACTATATTTTTGATTTAAGGCCAGAAGATCTGACGCTGCTGGACGCCTCGTGTGTTTTTAACGACTCCTCAGACTCTCGTTCTCCAACATCAATTATGTTTTCAGTTTTTCTTATGTTGCTCAAAAACCCTGTTTTGTACAAGGACAATACAATAACATGAATTGTACAATTATTCAATCATTTACATCTTATTGAAACAGTGGATCACTGATTCTATCAGTTCCAGTCGATGAGCACCAGGGGGCGCCATCATCCTCCTTCTTCCTCCTGTAACTTCTAGTTTTTCACTTAGATGTCAGTTACTGTTATTTTGTTTCATTGAAGTTAAAACAAATAAAAGAAATGCAGACAAATGATACAAAATAGAAGAGAATAGATGTTAGCATTTTAATGTATTTTCAAATGTTTTATTCCATATTTCTCTATATATTTGTTGATACCATTATTTTAAAATAAAAATGTCTCTCTGTCTCTCTGTCTCTGTCTGTCTCCCTCGTTGTGCTCCAGCAGTCCTCTCAGGTGAGTTCAGGTGCTGCATTATTCACACTGAACTCAGCGTCTCTAATTAAACCCTGGAGAGCAGCGAGGGGGAGACAGACAGACAGGATAAGGAGAACAGAAGAAGAAGAAGAAGAAGAAGATGAAGAATATGGACTCCCACATGATGACATCGTTTGAGGCTCTGAACAGGACGAGCATCACAGGTGCTGAGCTGATGCTGTTGCTATGCAACAATTTGGTCGTTGCCGGCAGCATCCAGGTGGGGGGTGTGTGTGTGTGGGGGGGGATGTCACCACGTTTGATTATATGAAAAGTACAGTACAGACACATGAAAGAGGAACAGGATGTAAACTGGGTTCAGTAAACAAATCACTACTCAGAGAGAGGAACAACATGCAATCTGTGAAATGTGGAGTTTTGAAGTCTTTCTGTGTGTTTACGCCTTAAAGAATCATCGCTCGCTGTGATCGCTTCTCCTCACGCTGGCTGTGAAGTGATCACTCTGTAGACGGAGGACAGAACACAGAAGAAGAGAGGATGTCTTTGTTTTTACTCTTTAATCGTTCTCTGGTAGGATTGTGTCTGTAAAGTGAAGCACTATAACTATAGAGGCCTTTACACACCGAGGGAGAGACCAATAAACGACACAAAACACCACAAATACAAAAATACTCGCCTACAAATGTTCTGCATCAAAACTATTCACACTGATAACGACTCTGGAAAGAGAGAGAAAATGTGCGTCATGTTTCCATCAATGCTGATTGGCACTAAAGTACCGTAGAATGTAAGAAGTGGACGTCGTCGTCGTGACGTCACCTGTTGGTTTGTGGACGTTTCGAAGCCTTGAGTTCAGCATTTTGGCCGTCGCCATCTTGTTTCTTGCAACCAGTGAACAGGAAGTGACCACATCTGGACTGAGGAGGAGTGACGTAGAGACGCCGTATACGTCTCTGGTAGAGACCTGTCAATCACTGTGTAGCCCCGCCCCTAAAGCATCCCCTGCTTTATGGTCTGTGTGACTCTAAATGGACCATCATTTACTACATGAACATCATGCTGTATTGAAGAAGACTTGAAACTAGAGATTGAGACCATAAACTCATGTTTACAATGTTTACTGAGGTAATAAATCAAGAGAGAAGTAGAGTCATTTTCTCATAGACTTCTATACAACCAGAGGAGTCGCCCCCTGGTGGACACTAGAGAGAATGCAGCTTTAACACGTGAAGCTGTGACTTCACTTTAAAGAACTGAAGGTTGGTTGGTCTGGTTTTGTTCCGTGTTTACTTGATTGACAGGTCCCTCAGCCTATAAAGAGGTGAAGTCCTGTGCGGGATCGCCTACCCAGACCAGGGGGGGGGGCAGACACGCCCCTACTCTGCCTCTGATAGGCTACGTTAGCATAGCTATGATGCTAACCCGTGCTTCGAACTAAGCTGGGGGCTAACGAACGGATCGGGGAAATATTCTTTTAAATTAAATAAAAAAATACAATTGGGGTAAATAAACTTCAATAATAGAGTTTAGGAGTTTTCTTTAATACTTTCTTTTAGTTTTAACAAGTTTGAGAGTCTTAATATATTCTATATATTTTGGTCCTTTGCATTTATGTAACATATATGCTCACATGTATTCAATGTTCAAAATGTATGACATCTTTATACTCAAGTTTGATGTCATGATTAGTTTAAAACAACATATACTCTTTCATTTGAGTCCATACAGTAACATAATGCATACAATGGTAAGATAAATACGTTAAGGATTGTGATTCATCATTGGAAAAACAATAACATTTGTTTTTAATCGATACTTTGGAGGAATAATGATTTGTTGGACTTGTGTTGTGTCAGACTGAATCCGGTAGGCTCTAGGACCCGGATGACAACGCGTGACGTAGTACAACAACAGGAAAACGGACCTCACGTTGCTGGTAGGTGTGCGTTAGCATCTGTAGCTTTAGCTCTAGTTTCTCACTTTTAACGGCAGTAAAAAAGAGACTTCCGGCTCTTCACCTGCACGTTTCTCTGACCCGCTTGTCACCGACAGCTTGTCGTGTCCGTGACATTGTTTTTTTCATAAATTAACCTTCCGGTTAGCCGCTGCAGCTAGCTGTTAGCACCGTTAGCATACACACAGGTCAAGCGACTGACAGCCGTCGGGGTTCAAACAGATTTAAGGCGGAAATCAGAGATCGTTTGAGGATGAACGTTGTTAAGGTGGACTTGGGGAGATGTTGTCCCGTTTCTGTCTGTGTGGAGAAGTTTGTAGCTGTTGCTGTGAATCAATGAGGTGAAAAGTAACGAAGTACATTTAATCAAGTACTGTACTCATTTGAGGTACTTGTACTTTACTTGAGTATTTAAATTGTATGCTTTTAGTTACTTCATCTCAGAGAGAAATATACATTTACTTCACTTATGATGAACACAATAATATAATATTATAAAATGAGCCATTCTGCATAAATACTTTTGGTACATAAAGAGTATTTTGATGAACAGAAGATTCACAGAAATAACAAGAAGAAAAGACTTTCAGCTTTTCTCTCTTTGGTCTTTTAAATGGAATAAAAAGACATCTGAAGACTAAAAAAATCACAAAATAGTTTGCAGCTTTTCTTGTGTTGTAACAGTAATGGTTGTAGATAATTCTTCATATGATTCACGTTATTGTTCCCGTCGTGGTCGATGTTGATTAAATGTCAGATATTCAGATGTGATCAGAGAGCAGCAGCACCTCACCTCTGCTGATGAGAAATGACATTATTATTATTATAATATGACATTATTATTATTATTATTATTATAATATGACATTATTATTATTATAATATGACATTATTATTATAATATGACATCATTATTATAATATGACATAATTATTATAATATGACATTCTTATTATTATAATATGACATTCTTATTATAATATGACATCATTATTATAATATGACATTCTTATTATTATAATATGACATTCTTATTATTATAATATGACATTATTATTATAATATGACATTATTATTATTATAATATGACATTATTATTATTATAATATGACATTATTATTATAATATGACATCATTATTATATTATGACATCATTATTATAATATGACATTCTTATTATTATAATATGACATTCTTATTATTATAATATGACATTATTATTATTATAATATGACATTATTATTATAATATGACATTATTATTATTATAATATGACATTATTATTATTATAATATGACATTATTATTATTATAATATGACATTATTATTATTATAATATGACATTATTATTATTATTATAATATGACATTATTATTATAATATGACATCATTATTATATTATGACATCATTATTATAATATGACATTCTTATTATTATAATATGACATTCTTATTATTATAATATGACATTCTTATTATTATAATATGACATTATTATTATAATATGACATTATTATTATTATAATATGACATTATTATTATTATAATATGACATTATTATTATAATATGACATTATTATTATTATAATATGACATTATTATTATTATTATTATTATAATATGACATTATTATTATTATAATATGACATTATTATTATAATATGACATCATTATTATAATATGACATAATTATTATAATATGACATTCTTATTATTATAATATGACATTCTTATTATAATATGACATCATTATTATAATATGACATTCTTATTATTATAATATGACATTCTTATTATTATAATATGACATTATTATTATAATATGACATTATTATTATTATAATATGACATTATTATTATTATAATATGACATTATTATTATAATATGACATCATTATTATATTATGACATCATTATTATAATATGACATTCTTATTATTATAATATGACATTCTTATTATTATAATATGACATTATTATTATTATAATATGACATTATTATTATAATATGACATTATTATTATTATAATATGACATTATTATTATTATAATATGACATTATTATTATTATAATATGACATTATTATTATTATAATATGACATTATTATTATTATTATAATATGACATTATTATTATAATATGACATCATTATTATATTATGACATCATTATTATAATATGACATTATTATTATTATAATATGACATTATTATTATAATATGACATTATTATTATTATAATATGACATTATTATTATTATAATATGACATTATTATTATTATAATATGACATTATTATTATTATAATATGACATTATTATTATTATAATATGACATTATTATTATTATAATATGACATTATTATTATTATTATAATATGACATTATTATTATAATATGACATCATTATTATATTATGACATCATTATTATAATATGACATTCTTATTATTATAATATGACATTCTTATTATTATAATATGACATTCTTATTATTATAATATGACATTATTATTATAATATGACATTATTATTATTATAATATGACATTATTATTATTATAATATGACATTATTATTATAATATGACATTATTATTATTATAATATGACATTATTATTATTATTATTATTATAATATGACATTATTATTATTATAATATGACATTATTATTATAATATGACATCATTATTATAATATGACATAATTATTATAATATGACATTCTTATTATTATAATATGACATTCTTATTATAATATGACATCATTATTATAATATGACATTCTTATTATTATAATATGACATTCTTATTATTATAATATGACATTATTATTATAATATGACATTATTATTATTATAATATGACATTATTATTATTATAATATGACATTATTATTATAATATGACATCATTATTATATTATGACATCATTATTATAATATGACATTCTTATTATTATAATATGACATTCTTATTATTATAATATGACATTATTATTATTATAATATGACATTATTATTATAATATGACATTATTATTATTATAATATGACATTATTATTATTATAATATGACATTATTATTATTATAATATGACATTATTATTATTATAATATGACATTATTATTATTATTATAATATGACATTATTATTATAATATGACATCATTATTATATTATGACATCATTATTATAATATGACATTCTTATTATTATAATATGACATTCTTATTATTATAATATGACATTCTTATTATTATAATATGACATTATTATTATAATATGACATTATTATTATTATAATATGACATTATTATTATTATAATATGACATTATTATTATAATATGACATTATTATTATTATAATATGACATTATTATTATTATAATATGACATTATTATTATTATAATATGACATTATTATTATTATTATAATATGACATTATTATTATAATATGACATCATTATTATATTATGACATCATTATTATAATATGACATTCTTATTATTATAATATGACATTCTTATTATTATAATATGACATTCTTATTATTATAATATGACATTCTTATTATTATAATATGACATTATTATTATTATAATATGACATTCTTATTATTATAATATGACATTATTATTATTATTATAATATGACATTATTATTATAATATGACATCATTATTATATTATGACATCATTATTATAATATGACATTCTTATTATTATAATATGACATTCTTATTATTATAATATGACATTCTTATTATTATAATATGACATTATTATTATTATAATATGACATTATTATTATTATAATATGACATTATTATTATTATTATAATATGACATTATTATTATAATATGACATCATTATTATATTATGACATCATTATTATAATATGACATTCTTATTATTATAATATGACATTCTTATTATTATAATATGACATTCTTATTATTATAATATGACATTATTACTTTTTATCACACAAACATGACGACAGACGAGGAGACGTGACAAACAAATGTAGGAATGAAATGTTATAAGCCGGTCAGTGAGGTTGGTTCGTTGGTTCGTTGGTCGTTTCTCTGTATTTGGCCCCAAACTGCCCATTAAAGGCCTCCCAAAGGCGAGCGGAAGCAGGGGATTCTGGGTAATGCCTCCCCACGTCTGATGTTCTGCATGAGAGACAAATCCCATGTGTGTGTCTGGATGTCTCCCAGCTTACCGTCGACACTGACACACCGTCCAATAATCACCTTAGTGCCGGCTGAGCGAGCTCACGGCCGCCACCTCGGCGGTCCGGAGGCGGATAAATAAGCGCTGATGATGACGTTACAGAGATTATCCAGAACCACCGACTTATTTCAGATTAGTAGGTTTTGCAAAAGTCGGACCAAAACCGCTTTTTGCTGAGTCGTTGGTGGAGAAAATCTGGACGACTATCGGAGACATGAAGCCTGATGAGGAAGTTCATGGTCCCCAGAGGATTCATCCAAATGTCTTCAGTGACCAACATGAGAACGTCCTCATGATGTGCTCACATGGTACATGTTCCTTAATTACTGCTACTTCTGGTCTCTTCTGACCTACTTTATTTGTTGTCATCATTATTATTTATACTGATGTATAATAATGTGTTTAGAGCTCGTGTTAGAAGTTAAATAGCTCATAATTCATCTCTAATATCTGTTTATATTCATGTGAAAACATCTCCTTCAAACTACTGCATTTATTCAAGTTCATCACCAAAACTACATTTTACAGACTACACGTGAACACATCATGATAACGTTATAATGTAGCTTCAGCTAGTACTCATGTTCACTGAGCAGAGCCTGAAGGCATCACGACGTGTAAATAAAGTTGTACTGACTCAGTAGAACTTGTGTTTCTAGTCTCTGATCTCTGATCGTGTTTCATTGTAAACGACCAATCAGAGAAGAGCTAGTAACGTTAGCAGCACCGCTAACGGCTAACCAACGAGGTTCACTTCAGTTACATCATGATGCCTTCAGGCTCTGCTCAGTGAAAATCCACAAACCTCTTCCTCACCCTTCCTCCTCTCTCTCTCTCTCTCTCTCTCTCTCTCTCTCCATCAAACTTATTTGTGGGCTTGTATCATCTGAACACATTGGAAGTGGTTCAGGGGGATCGGGGTTCTGCTCGTAGACATAAAGAGGCCTGCTGGTCCTCGGAGCGCTGCTCTTTGACTCTGTTAATGGCGCCGACATAAAAGCAGCGGCGGCTCTTATTTGTGCGTCTGTCGCGGTCTAATGACCACAATAAGTGTGTTTATGATAACCTGTCGAGTCTTTGGGCTCAGCTTGTTACAGAGAGAGAGAGAGAGAGAGAGAGAGAGAGACAGAGAGAGAGAGAGAGAGAGAGAGAGAGAGAGAGAGAGAGAGAGAGAGAGAGATGCATTAACTCGTTTGTCACTGTGTCGACAACATGAACGCCTTTCCTGCAGACTTGATGAAGACCGTTTCCCCAGCGGAGCTCGCTTTAATGTGCCGGAGTGCAGTTGTCACGGCGTCGTAAACAAAGACAGCGGCTGATATAGAGACTGTAGAGAACACCAGGCCCTCTGTGAGGCCCTCTGTGAGGCTCTCTGTGAGGCTCTCTGTGAGGCTCTCTGTGAGGCTCTCTGTGAGGCTCTCTGTGAGGCTCTCTGCAGGACGGCTTCATGCTTCAGTCTACTGGTAGCGGTGGTGGAGATGCACATGTCCACAAGAACAGCGACCTTTCTGCCAGAAGGTCGTTGGTCCTCACGTGAAACAAGACGTCAGTGTTGATGTTTTCCTGAACTAACGTCTGTGGTGATTTGAACCCAAACAACCTTTTCCTGAACCTTTTGCTAACCCTAACTAGATATACTAATATAATAATATACTAATATACTAATATACTAACTTGTGTCGTGTTGCTGGACTCAGAACGTTGATTGCAGACGTTGGTGTCGGCGTCTTCAGAGCGCTGGTGGTTACCGACACGCTGAGACGTTTGAGGCCTCTTCACCTCGTCGGTCAGGACTTGTAGCTCATATTGTTTTTCTCTCTATTGTTCTGCAACAAAAGCAACAATTATACTTTATTATTGCAATTGGATGTAAAACACGGTGGTTGCAACTGCAGTTCATGATGCTATCAGCGAACCACATCCTGTTTTTAGGCTTTTTATCAGATAGAATAAGCGATCAGTAGAAGGTTTGTAGGCTTATAAAGCCAGCAGTTAAATAATGTAAATGATTGGTAGTTTGGGCCTAAAGCTGCTGTCAGCTGTCTCATGGCGGCTCCAGAAAGTTGACGTGGTGGAGATACAAGTTTCCACCTGACAGCAGTAAAACTCTGTATTATTGACAAGATGGAATTTTAATTAAAGTAGTCGTGTTTCACTGCGTTTAAAGCGGCGCGTCACACGATGTGGACGGTTCATCTAACGAGGTGAGGAAGTCATGTTTCACCTCAGAGTGATGGGGTCCTGCTGTGTCAGCCACTTCGTTTAGAGTGTGTGTGTGTGTGTGTGTGTGTGTGTGTGTGAGCGCCGCGGGGCTCCGAGGTGTCGGTGCAGAAAACGACTCGACTGTAAAAAAAAAAGTGAGCGTAAACCTTGAAGCTGTGATGTGATACACTTGTTCTCCGTGTGGGGTGTGTGTGTGTGTGGGGGGGGTGTGTGTGTGTGTGTGTGTGTGTGTGTGTGGGGGGGGGGGGGGTGTAATGGGGCAATATGTTCATGTCAGGATGGATTGTTATGCTGGAATAGATTTTCTAATCCGGCACACGGCGGGTAACTCGGCGGAGGCAGATCACTGTGTTTAATAGGACGTAACGTACGTGTGTGTGTGTGTGTGTGTGTGTGTGTGTGTGTGTGTGTGTGTGTAACTTTAATAGTCGCCGTGATGATTATGATGAATATTAGTTAAAGATAATCAAACTTTGTAATATGAAGGAAGTGGCCGACACACGAGCTCACACAGACGTTTGTGTTGTTTGGTTGTTCTGCTGAACACCAGAGAGCGAAGAGACGAGATGTGAAGAATCAAGAACACGACGAGTGTAACCGTCATAAACTAACCTCCACTATAGATATATTATCTATAAACTACTTTATTACCTTCATACTAACCCTGTACAGAGAGAAGTCAAGTATTACATGTGTAATAAGGAATCACAGGTTGAATATCCTGTAAACTATGAATTAGCTGCTAAATATTGACTCATATTGTCTCCATCCCATCATGTTGTGTTTTAAATGTGTTGCTTTTTATTTTGCTGTTAGAGGGACGGCTTTGGCTCAGCGGGTAGATCGGTTCAAACAGGAAAGTCCTTTAATCATAAAGTTGTGTGTGTTGAAGTGACCTCGAGTGAGACACACTCAACCTCGAGATCAAATCAAAGTACGTGTGTGTGTGTGTGTGTGTGACCGTTCTAATAAAGCTCTTGATCAGATCATCAGCTGATATCCGTTCTAAATAGTTCCATCAATGGTCCCATGAAGGCCGGATTGGAACGTTCTCTGTTCTGCTCTTAATTAAGCTCAACAGCTTCCCTTCGGCGGCCATTTTAAATGAGCAAATAGACTGAAACACGTACCAACATGTTAACCGTTGACTCCCACTGATACACACCGTTTAGAAGTGAGGAGATCGTTTGTTTGTTTACTGCACAGATTTCTCCAATAATTCTTTAATCTCTTGTTTTATTGCGTAAAACTGAAACGAGAACCACAGAAAGGAAACGGTAACTTTCAGGTAAACACACTAAATGTGTGCTTTGCATTGTCCCCCAAGGAAAGGTTTCTCAACACAACACAATTAATGTATTTCTTTATTAATATTAGTATAATACATCTGTCTGTTTGGAGATTGTTGTGTCGAGACGTCACCGTCTATGGAAGTGAAATACAGAGCAGCTTCTATTTCCTCCTAAAAGGCTTCTCGGCTGCAGTGATGGACACTTTGTGTGTGTGTGTGTGTGTGTGTGTGTGTGTGTGTGTGTGTGTGTGTGTGTGTGTGTGTGTGTGTGTGTGTGTGTGTGTGTGTGTGTGTGTTGAGGGAGTTCATGGTGCTCCTGATGATGATTCATGTGATGGTGATGTGGAGGTAATAATGGGCTGCAGCAGATCTCCAGAGTGAGGACAGTGGACGTCCAGACGAGGCTGTTAGCTGTTTGCTGAAGGCAGCGGAGCGTAGCTGACGCTGCTGCTGCTGCTGCTGCTGCTGCCGGTCAGTCATTTCACGCCTGTCTGGGCTTCCTGTGAAAAGCCAAGTGGATAAAAAAGAAGAAGAAGCTGTCTGGGGGAGAACCGGCTCAGTTTAATGTGTTTTTCAGTGTCCAATCAACAAACCCGAGGTGGAAATTGACAGGAAGAGAACTCCTTCTCCTGCATGTTGTAGTCAGTCGGGCTCATGTTTGATGAAACTCTACATGTGTTGGACTGATTAATGGAGCAATGAGTCCTTTTATTGTCCTGTGTGAGGCCCTGTGATCGGTTGTATAGGCCTTTCATCTTTATACACATGATATTGGTATTGAAGCTACGGTTGGAAATCTTCAGAAACTTGATATCCGGCTCAGCTGCCGATGTGTCCTTGGGGCCCAAATTGCTCCCGTAGGCTTCGCCATCGTATGAATGAATGGGTGTGAACGGTTGGATGGTCCTGATGTTGCCATCGGTGTGTGAATGGGAGTCAATGGGTGAATGATGACATGTAGTGTTAAAATGTACCATTTAAATCTCGTAAATAACGTCTCCAAGTCTTCAACACTGGCAGCCCGATCCTTTCAAAGCCACTCCCCCCGAAATGATCACTATGAACGTAAACAACAAACATGGCCGCTGTTAGTAACCACAGCTGTTAAGAGAGCAGCTTGTTAAAGAGCAATGAGTGACGGGTAAAGACCCGCCCCTTCTGGTGGCCCCCATGGGACCCTATTTCGAACAAAAAAACATGTACAACAGTCAACAGCGAGAGACAAATATTTCTTACAACCAGTTTGAATTGTTTCATGAATTACACAAATGTTTGTCAGTTTAAAAGATGCTTAGTAAATAACTTCTCAGTTTGTCGTAGCATCTTGTGAATACTACGTCTCTTATACGTCACTCACACCGACATGGCCGTTAGCTTGTCATGCTCGCTAACTTAGCTATGTTCCAGATGTAACGTTATCTCACCTGATGTGTTTGACTCTTTTGATCAGACGGGAAGAGAAAGAACGAGTACTCCTGGTACTAAACACATCGTAGCTTCAGAGAGACGTCACTTAGAGACACTGTTGCGTGTGTCGTCTGTATAATTACATATGTTCACAGTCTTATATTTCAACAGTTTTACAACAAATGCAACTTTCTCTTCGTGCAAAATTATCTTTTTAAATTGACAAACATCACATGTGTAATTCATGGCACAATTAAAATAATGAAAATTAAAAATTCTCAAATATGTTTTTGTGGAAGAAGATGACCAACTTCACCTTTCAGTCACCTGTTGCTGTTGCTTCCTGTTCCAGGCGATGGCTCAGCAGGCGATGGCTCAGCAGGCGACGGCGGGCCGGCGCTACCTGCGGGCATTCGTTAGCGGCTTCTTCGTTGCCGTTCCCGTCACGGTCACCGTCCTGGATCGGTTCGCCTACGTGGCGCGAGTGGAGGGAGCGTCGATGCAGGTGAGACGTCGCAACACGTCCACTTTATGAACTACTATTAATGAGGTCAGAGGTCACGGCATCCGGACCACTTGTTGGATTGTTGGAATAAAAAGAGGCAGAGCGAGAAGAAGAAGAAGCTGAAAAGCACATTTTAGAGTCCATGTCTGATCTTTTTAATCGCTGTGCTTGAAGCTACTTGGACTTTATATTCGTAACCAATGAGAATATAGATGAGAAAGAGATTCGGCAGGAAACACCTCAAATACTCTAAAATATGTGTGATTGTTTTAGCAGTAAAACCAATCGGCCAAAATATCTCTATAATGTTAATAATAGTGGTGTAAGTTATGGCTCTAAAACTTCAACACAAACGGCCGTCTTGGTGGTTCCGTCTTCTGTGTTGCGGTTTCATTTTATGGTCTTTGCACCCTCGTTTAAAGGAGCAGTGTGTAGGATCTAGTGCCATCTAGTGGTCAGGTTGTATATTGCAACTACCTGAAAACCCTCCACTCCTCTATTTTCAAGTGCGTCGGAGAACTACGGTGGCCTACAGGCGACAATAAATCGTGGAAAGTCTCTCTCTAGATCCAAAGTTTGGTTTGTCTGTTCTGGGCTACTGTAGAAACATGGCGGACTCCGCCTCCAGCTCCCTCTTTACATATAAACATCTCATTCCAAGCTAACGAAAACAAACTACTTTTAATATTCCAATAAATCTCCTTAAATCCAACATTTTATTGGAATATTAAAAGTAGTTTGTTCTAACCAAGCGTTTACATTTTTTTTGTAAAGTTCGTGCTACATCTCGTGTATGAAAAGTGTTCCACAGATAAAGATTATTGAGGATGATGACCATTTAACAAAACTAAAAACAAGAAAACCTATAGTCACATTATAATAGAAACCTATAAATATCTGACAAAATCCCTGTGATATCGATACTCTGCTGTAGTTAGTGATGTCGATTTATAGAGTTATTGTCGTCTGTGTAAACATGAATGTACTTGACTGCATATTAGAAATACGGAGACAGAAGTAATAAATAAGTAATTAATAGTCTGAGGACACAAAGCCGGTGGCCATGTTGGAGAAGAACCACCTCTCCATGCATGGCCTCCTTCTCCTCTCATCCAGACGGTAAACAACTCTTCCTCATTGAGAGGCACAGATGTAAAAAAAAAAGTGCCTGTTGGGTTTTGACCGAGTTGGTTTCCTGTCGTGCAGCCTATTATACCGACGCGTGTTATGCATTATGCATAAAACAATCTGCTCTCCATTTTTAATGAGCATGAATATTAAAACAGCGTGTCGCCTCTTTTGGTTGGTGTTGTATATTCATGTAGCGGCGTGTGTCGGGGTCACGACGCCGACCTCTGAGAGAAGAGTCTCAGATCTAAAAAATCATTCATGAAACAGTTTGTTTTAAAGCAGGAAACGTGTTGACTAAAAGAGATGCTTATCACGATATTTCAGACTGTAATAGAAACATCTCAGCTCTTTATTCTCCGTCTGAATAACGTGTTGCTGTTATTAAAAAAGCTGAAGACACACGATGACCCCGACAGTGGCGGCGGGTCGTCGGCTGCCTGTCTGTGATATTCCCACAATGCCGTCTGTCGGCACGCTGGGTGAAAGAGCTGCTGATCATGATAGTTCAGCTGTAAAAGACCAAAGAGGTTTTATGTTGTGTGTCTTTATTTGAACAATGCACGGATGGCATTCATCTTATTTAAAACGAGGGGAGATGTAACGCTGCTCAACGGGTTTAAAGAAATTTGCTCTTTTCCACCCGAAGTCTCTGTGCAGCTTGGTAGAATAATAAAACTACAAGAAGATTAGACATTAAGAGAAAAAACAACAACACGGCGTTAAGGAAGGAAATAACTGTACCAAGTAGTAACAAAACCAGCCAATCACCACAAGCGTTCTTCGATTTAATGTGACCTGTCATTGGTCTTGACTTCGGAGTTTTGTTCATCGTCAGTGAACAGGAAGTGACCATATTAGGACTGAGGAGTGACTCTTCTCGTGTTTCACTCTTCTTGTGTTTCACTCTTGTGTTTCACTCTTCTTGTGTTTCACTCCGTTCCTTCATCCTTTTTTTGCAGTGCTTTGGGTTGTTGTCATGGAAACTGTTTTTTGAGCAACGTACGGTCATGAATATGTAATTTGAACAGTTTGAGTTCTTAATTCATGACGAGCTCACACGATCAAGAGAATTTAAATTCACTGAAAGAAGTGTGTGAACTCCTGATCTTAAACTGTGAGTGTATTTAATTAAACATATTAAATTAATCATCCTTTTTTAAAACATTAAATAATATATTTTGAATAAATTGATTCTCTTAATTCACAGCTGCATGTCTGACGAATATTAAAGAAGCTTTTTTCTGTTTTTTGGCTGCACGGCGTGGAGGAAACCACTATTCAAGAGAACAGAGTGAGTCCTATAACACTGATTACTGAAACAAGAAACATTGAGAAGAGAAGTTTGTCTTTAGAATATTTATTCTCTATAATAAATAGAATCAATCATCACACAGAGCAGTCTCGTCTGGAGGGGGGGGGGTCTCACTAAGACATCTGTGTTTGTTCCTAATCTACACATTTTACAATATTTACGATGTGGTTTACTACCTCTAACTTAAACATCCTGTGATGACTATCTGCACTCCCGTTTGGTTACTTCCTCTGAAGGAAGCTACATCAGACATCCCATATTGTCTTGTCTAACATTGAATAAAGCACATTAGAGAAGTCACAGTAGAACTTAGCACAATGGAATTTTCTATGACAACGGTTACATCAAATAAAGATGATTTAATTGTGAATCATTTCCCAAAAGTTACAACGTGTTTTGTATCTCTAGATTTATAAAATCCCATCCGTGGGTTTGAACCAAGCTTCTGCATCGTTCATGTTTAATGGTGAACCCAGAGAACACTGGAATAAGTTGTTTATACTGTCTCTGCATGAACGTTTCTATTTGACACTCACCGTTTCTCCTGCTTAATGGCCGTAAACACAAAATGTGAATGATCGGACAATCTGCTGCAGCAGAACTGTCGCACCTTGTTACATTTCCTCAGGAGTTTCAGACACAATCCAGCTTGTAATATGGAGCTGATGAGAGAACACATGAGAGAAATCCTGTCAAATATTTCCCCGGCAGGCGTGAAATGGACCTTCACACTTCCTGTTTTTAAATGACACGCTCGCCGCGCCGCTGGCCGCCGGCGTCAGCGAGCTTCATCACGCGTGGATCCTCCGACGTGAGGCGACACAAACCGAGATGTGAGAGTCGTGACTTTGTGAGCGTGTGATTGAGCTGTCAGGAGGACGCGTCGTTCGGAGTTTTGTTTAACAGCAACAGAGGAAATGTTTTGATCAATCAAGGAGGAAGATGACCAACCAATCCCAAACTGAGGAAAAACTTCCATGTACTTAACAAATCACAAATACTTGAATTTATAGATATTGACATTTTAAATATGAACGTAAAAAAAACAAAAAACATTTTGAACATTTTACGTTTGAAAACATCTTCTCTGGTGGACAAACTATTAAACGGAGACACTGTTTCTAAATGACTTCAAACTGACTTTTCTTGCACCACTTTGTCCAACATGTAGGCCAATAAGCTGCAACCTCCGGGTCTGAAGAGTGAAGCCAAAGCTTCATGTGTTAAAGCTGCATTCTCTCTAGTGTCCACCAGGGGGCGACTCCTCTGGTTGTATAGAAGTCTATGAGAAAATGACTCTACTTCTCTCTTGATTTATTACCTCAGTAAACATTGTAAACATGAGTTTATGGTCTCAATCTCTAGTTTCAAGTCTTCTTCAATACAGCATGATGTTCATTTAGTGAATGATGGTCCATTTAGAGTCACACAGACCATAAAGCAGGGGATGCTTTAGGGGCGGGGCTACACAGTGATTGCTCATTTCTGGCTCCCAAAAACCAAGATGGCGACGGCCAAAATACCAAACTCGAGGCTTCAAGACGGTAGTCCACAACCCAATGGGCGACTACATCCTTTTCTTACATACAGTATGTTGATAATGCTGATATACTTTATTTGTCATCTTACAAGCCGTCAGCTCAGAGAAGCTCTAACAGCTGAGGTGTGAGAAGCTGTGATGAACTGACTGCACTGATGAAACAGAAAGGAAAAGCAGCTGCCTCTGACAACTCAAACGACGGAGAGCCCTTGAACTCAGCACCAGGGAGAGAACGTCTCTGCTCGCGAGTTGATTACAGAACTTTGATTAGAAAATGATCCACTCATGGATTACCTATTAGAAGCAAGTCTCCAGGCTCTGCCAGTTGATTATATGAGGATATTGAAATGAACTGAAACCAGCGGCTGCCTGGATACAAGGAAATTATTCTTAAACCAAATCATTGTCTTAATAAAATGAATCACCCGGCTGGAGGTAGCAGGAGAAATGTGTGGAATTACATGCTGCATCATTGTTAAATATTTTCTAACATAACAGAATTAAACTCTTTTTTTTTTTCATGTAACATTAACAGAATTTCATCATCTCTAAAATCCATTCTACAAACTAACATTCAGACCGACAAGCTTTCTATAAAAGCTCGCCACTAAGCTAGCCTGCCTGCTAACTAGCATTTAGCACGCCAGCTAGTGCGCATTAAAGCTGTTGGCTAAGCTAGCTGCTAAATTGTTGATTAAGAACAGATCAGTGGTCCAGTGTACAGCGACAGCAGAGCCGATTTTGGAGTTTGTGTCATTTTTGACATTCGTGAACTGACTTTTTAATCACAAACAAAACACTTGTTTGACTGGCGGCTCCTTCATGTTTGATTGTTAGCTAACGATTGTGGCTACACACCTTTAGCTTTCAAACAGACCTACTGGAGCATCCTTGTTTGTGTTGTCGAGCTTTTGAGCAAACTATTTCCAGACGGTTTAGTTCTGCTCTGTTACACCGACTCACCACCTCGTGTGTCTCTGTTGCTGTGGTGGGATGTCTCCTGTACACAGGAAGTGTTCATGTGAACCGTGTTATTGTCCCCGCAGCCCTTCCTGAACCCGGAGGGGGGGTCCGATTGTGACGTCGTCCTGCTGAACCGTTGGAGCGTGAGGAACTACGAGGTCCAACGAGGCGACATCGTCTCCGTCATGTGAGTGACTTGTTTCCTTTATAAAACAGAAGAAATCACACTGAGGTGTGTCTTTCATTCAGTATTGATTTGTATGTTCACTTAATCTTTTCTTTATATTAAGAGCTGCACAATTCTATCTAAATCACCAGCATTATGAACAGGAAGTCAGTTTTACGTCATTTGTATATTCATTCATTTATAAATCTCACGCCGGCTGTCTACCATGGATGGATTTAAAAGTTATTATTATTATTCATACAGATGAATGACTTCTCTCTGAGGGAGGTGTAGCATGAACAACCTAACAAAACTACAGACAAACACGTAAACAACTCGTTGAAATGTGGCTGCACGAAATATACAGAATATCAGATGATGATTCAGCAGCTATAACGCAGCGCAACACATATCTTTACTTTGCTCTTTTGAAATGCCGACTGCTCTTTGAAAGCTCTCTTCTCCGGGAACAATAAGAGAGATGAGTAATTCATATAAATTACATAAATCCTCAGTTGGTCTGGCAGCGATATTTCAGAATCACATTCTGGAGAGAAGGTAAGTTCTCCGTGTTATTGTTGTGTTTTGTGTTTTTTCATTTTGTTCATCAAACTTTTTGGATGCTTCGTGACTTCCATGTGGCCCTGTGGCAAAATCAGACGAGCTAGTTCATTTAGTTTCAGCTTTTAGCCGATCAGACGCTTTTGAAAATATGTGAAGTTACAGAGACCAGTGAGCTGTAGGGATGAAATATTCAACCACAGCAGCCTGTCGCACCAACTCAACACAAGTTTGAATGTAAAGTCGTTTGTTTCACAGTTTGTTTCAGTTGCAGGGATCTCTGCAAACTGTCGGTCAGTTGGTTTGTGTACAACAAATGTACGACAAATGTACAACCATGTGCACAATGATCAGCAAGATAAACGGGCAAACTGCCGTAAAAAGCCCATAGAGACACATTTTCTGAATGTGCTGTATACATGTTCAAAGAATGCTGGAATCATAGTGGAGTTATTGTCCAGTGTGCATGTCAACGTATTCACTGAAGTCCAGTAGTTAACTCGTTCATGAGCACACATCCACGCAGCCAAGAATCGAGTGAGAGCCGCAGCTCAGAGAGCTAACCCAGTAGCACAAAGGCTAACACAGTAGCACAAAGGCTAACACAGTTGCACAAAGGCTAACCCAGTAGCACAAAGGCTAACACAGTAGCACAAAGGCTAACACAGTAGCACAAAGGCTAACCCAGTAGCACAAAGGCTAACTCAGTAGCACAAAGGCTAACCCAGTAGCACAAAGGCTAACACAGTAGCACAAAGGCTAACCCAGTAGCACAAAGGCTAACACAGTAGCACAAAGGCTAACACAGTAGCACAAAGGCTAACCCAGTAGCACAAAGGCTAACACAGTAGCACAAAGGCTAACACAGTAGCACAAAGGCTAACTAAACTTTGACACAAACACATCTGTTGATTCTGTCATTGACAGGAGGCAGATTTTAATAATGGCAGCAACTTAACCGTATAGAAGAGTCAAGGAAAACTGTTTTCTCTGATTCTTGCAAGATTTGAGTGAAAATCCTCAAGCATGAGAGAACAGAGTAGCAGCTTATAAAATGACATTGTGATTGTCTCCAGCTGCTCTGTGGGGTTACATTCTGCTCTGACTCACTCAAACTATTTCCTCTTATCTGGAGAAAAGAAACCACCCTGCGTGTGTTTCAACAAGTACGTCTGAACCTTCTCTTTACTAAAGTCCTCTCGGTGCTCCGCCGGTGACACGGTGTACAGACTGTGTTACATTCCTGTGCAGCCTTTTGGGAGAGAGCTGATATCACAAACTCCACATAATGGTGGGAAACAGGCAGGTAGAGTCAACCGGAGCAGAACGGCATCGTGGTCTCACGACGAGCCGTCAACGCTCATTAGGCGGGAAAAAGCTCGCCTCAGTATTTCTTCTCCCCCCCCCCCCCCACGAAGCCCGGCTGTCCGTCTGCTGTTCTGTTAACGTTCCTGTGAAAAAGTCACGCACGCTGATTCAAAACCGGAGACGCCGCGGCCTCGACCGGCAAAAGTGAGATCTCACGCGAGCGAACGTGACAGATTTGTGTGCCGTTCCGAGCTGTTTGATAGCGCGAGGGTGAGCTGTTATTCATGTGAGCTGTTTACTGTGCAGACAAACCACACACTGGGTACAAGGACTGGATGTAGTCTCTCATTGGTTTGTGGACGTTTTGAAGCCTTGAGTTCGGTGATATAGAGTTCGCCATCTTGTTTTTTTCCCCGAACCAGTGAACAGGAAGTGACCATATCTGGACTGAGGAGGAGTGACGTAGAGACGCCGTATACGTCTCTGGTAGAGACCTGTCAATCACTGTGTAGCCCCGCCCCTAAAGCATCCCCTGCTTTATGGTCTGTGTGACTCTAAATGGACCATCATTTACTAAATGAACATCATGCTGTATTGAAGAAGACTTGAAACTAGAGATTGAGACCATAAACTCATGTTTACAATGTTTACTGAGGTAATAAATCAAGAGAGAAGTAGAGTCATTTTCTCATAGACTTCTATACAACCAGAGGAGTCGCCCCCTGGTGGACACTAGAGAGAATGCAGCTTTAACACATGAAGCTTTGGCTTCACTTTAAAGAAGTGGAGACGAACCCCCCTCCATAATTACCCCTCGATGGCGGCCTCTCGGAGGGTAAATGATCCACACAGCTGGACAGGCTCTCAGCATATAGAGCTAAAAAAACAAGGACGCTGGTTCTGTAAAGTTGATCACTCTGACATTTAAATTCAGCCCCACTCACCGTCTGTCCTCCGATCTTATCGTTATACCTGTTTACCTGGCAGCCCCTTTGAAGAAGAGGAAATTTTATTTTTCTTTCCTCAAAGCAACAGATCGCTCAGTCCTCCACGAGGAAACAGATCTGTATCGACTCGCCTTCCTCACCGGGGGGATGTAGTTAAAACCCCTCATAGAGCCGCATCTATCATCTGCTAGGAACATCGCCTCAGATTTAAATTTCTAATGTGATACGGCTGCACTGCAGGGTGGTGGTGGTGGTGGGGGGGGCTGACTCCTGCTTATAATTGGCACTCATTTTAAAGGAAAATTGTTGAAGGGAATACGGCGGTCCGTAGAGTAATATCTTATTTACACAACGCCTCTCATTCCCGGTGTTTGTCATGCTCTCAACGCAGACCACTGCCGGCCTGATTGTCTTTATGTTCCGTGTGTGAACAGAGACATTTGCCTCCGAACGGAGTTCTGCAAAAGAACATCGTTTTCTCCGGGACGTGGAGGGAAATGTTTTCTCCTCGGTTTATCAATCGGCGGCAGGAAAAAAAAGAGAGATGAATGGATTTATTTCTATGTTGAAAGGGTTTGATGACAGCCGGGGGGGGTTTCACAGTCTATGAATATTCATGGAAACCTTCAAAAGCGACGGGCTTCGTTCCTCTGTGGTCGCTGTCTGCTTTGAGTCCAGGACCTCGGTGTTATCTTATAGACCTTTTTTTTTTCTCATCATAAATATTTGTGTGCATGTTGTCAACAGAAGTGTTGTTTGGTTCCAGAACATCCAGTCGAGTTAACAAGCTTTAAAACGTTGAATTCAAACTGTGGGCAGCATCTAAAGGTCTGGTTGCTTCAGGTTCGGTTGTCAGAATCGACTCGTGTTCTGCAGAGTTCAGAGCAACCGGTGTTTCACTTTATCCAGTGACCGTGTTCACTGGTGACTTGTCATAGTAACTTAATGGTTACTAGATAATAAACACAGATATTGAAGTCTTTTACTGCTGCCTTTTAATATTGCGTACATCTGATAACTACAAGCTTTAGTTTTTGTGTAAATAAAAGTTTATTACGGCCAGAAGGTTGTGGGTTCGATCCCCGCTGAAGGCAACTCTAATCTTACTTGACTGAGATGATCGTGAAGTGTTCTGGTGATTGGAGCTCTACACACCACGTGTCCCACGTAATCTATCAAACGTGATCATCTTTGTCTTTTGGCTTCTTGAGTAACATTTGAACTTGAATGTAATGTGATTACATTGGTTATTAAAGTATAAGCTTTGACTGCTTTAGGGTTCAGAACTATATCAGGAGCTAAAGATCTTCCCGTACGAGACGTCCTGACGGCTCGTTATCATCTCTGCAACAGTTCATTTTAATAAGTAGTGTCATTCCGGTGCGTTACAAAGACTCTTCTTGTTATTCCACTCTTGTTCAAAGCCTCCTTCTCGTAAGTCTCCAGAGATCAGGACAGACGCCAAAACCTCATGTTTCGCTTGTTTTAGTTGTTTTGTTGAGTTTTCACAAATGCTAAAACACACTGATGGGGGGGGGGGGGGGGGGGGGGGGGGGAGTACAAACTGTTCAGGTGAGGAAACATCAGAAGCCTGCGGGGTTTCTGAAGACATCTCAACCTGAACGAGATGACAAACGGAGACGCAAATGAGACAAGAGCGAAGAAACGACAGAAATAACAAGAGAGTGAAATCAATGGGCCCTGTGTTTGAGGACAAGGAGTGCATGTTGGGTAATGCAGTTATCATTTGTTCCGTTTCTTTTGAGTGTATGATGTAGCTGGAATAACAAATACACATTTTTGTTGCATTCTGTCGAAGAATGAAGATTTGTGTAACGGGGGATGAAAACATCTCGAGGTTTCTCATCACGTAACCCCTGTTCTATGATAACACAAGAGGACCGCTGTCAGATCAAAACCGTTCAGACATAAGAACTAGATTCTAGTTCTATGTAGTGTCTCATAGTGAAAGACAACCAATGCAGCATTTGGATGATAAACTGTTTCTTTACGTCACACAAGTCATCAAAGATGGAAAAGTCTGACTCTGTGGTTAATCTGAAACGCTGAACATCTTAAAATATTGTGTTGACCGTTCGTTTATTGACCAAGTTGGATCTGGTTTTGTGTGTCTTTCCTGGATCTAAAAACAACGAGACCCTGATAGAAGCACTAGAGTCATAATTTAAGCAACGTTTCTTCATCATTTTATTTTTTTCGTGCATTTTCCATGCAGAACCCCTGGCAGTGTTACGGCAACAGACCTACTTAGTTTGGTTCAGGAAAAGATCGTGGTTTGGGTTCAAATAACCACGGAAGTGGCGTTCATTAAGTATCAGTTACGTGACACGAATGTCGGTCTCCTGGGTGAAAGTTCTGTGTTTTAAGACCCCTCCGTCTGCAGACTTTGTCTCCCTTTACACTACGTCACCTGGCTCACGGACACGTGGGTTGGAGACAAATCGTAGTTCATTCATGTGTGTACGTACAGCGCTGGACGATGATCTACGCTGTAGGTGTTCTCCAAAGAAGATGCTCGAGAGGAGCGATTCTCTGCAGAACCATCAGGGGAGTAGAGCCATGAAGACTATGCACCCTGATGCAAGAGTTGTGTACCGGTTTGTTGGGTTTCTTCACTTGGAGGCACTGCAACTTAAGTGTTTACCTTATAAAGGCAAACGGATCAACAAGGCACAGAATAAGATTTTCATTCACCTGGATTGTTGCTCTGGTTTGGTCTCCACCAGCTCCTGAGGGAAATAACGGCCTCTTTAGCTGCTAAATCCTCCACGATGTCCAGCAGATGTTCACTAACTGTGTCTCTCAGTTGGTTTTGCTTGATGAAAACGACGCTAATGAGAGCCGTGAGAATGGACCGAAGAACAAAGCTGGTGGTGTGAAAAAGATCCAAAAATACTGATCGGTGCTCTACCTGATTCATCTAAACATGGAAACTTAAAGTTTCAATAAAGACCCATTTAAATAAGCTTTATGGCAGATAGAGGCATTCAAATATAAGTGACATTACATTTAAAAGGAGGCAAAAATGGAGACGTTTAGAATATAATAGATTCAAAACAAAAACGTCATATTAAGCGGCCTTCCATCAGCAGTCACACATTTTCTCACATCTTAATCTGCCGTCACGCTTCACGACGAGCTTCACTTCTCTCTCTGCTCGGCAGCTACTCTTCTATATTTATATCTGGTCCGATTCCTCTTCAGCAGAGCAGGAAATGAAGTATTCACATCTTCTTTCGGTTGAGATTTATGGCCTCGCCGATCGCCAATTAGCTGGTAAATAATCAGGTGTTGGCAAGTAAAGCGGAGAGAGAAGAAAGACGGCATCACGGGACGAGTGTTGTCATAATGAAGACATTTCTGCATTGTGAGGACGCTACTTAGACGACTGTTTGAAGGATTTCATGATATCAAAGTATATACAGTGTATCGAGGCTCTTCTGTCACGTGATGTCTCAAACTTTATTGGACTTTTTTTCTTGGAAGACATGTTGGGAATGAAGAGGACATGATTCTGTGATCCTTTCCGACCATCAGCATCCAACACAGTTACTTTTCTTCCCGCCAGCAAACAAAAAGGTAACATAGGTAAGACATAGAGGTGTTTCTTAATGTGACGCCTCTATCGGCAGGATAGATGAGGTTTATGAGGTGAAAACACAACAGTTAAGGTTTGGGTTGGTTTACAAGGTTGGTGAGGTTAGTGAAACATGTGGTTTGGATTGATACAACTACTTCTTAAATACACTACCGTTCAAAAGTTTGGGGTCACTTAGAAATGTCCTTATTTCTCAAAGAAAAGCACTGTTTCTTTCAATGAAGATAACATTAAATTAATCAGAAATACACTCTATACATTGTTAATGTGGTTAATGACTATTCTAGGTGGAAACGTCTGGTTTTTATACGAGTTATACGAGCAGATTAATACCACTTGATATCTGTATGCTAAATATAGAGCTAGTAAATGATTAGCATAACTTAGCATAAAAAATGGAAGCAGAGGGAAACAACTAGCTTGGCTCTGTCCAAAGTTCAGACATCCCCCTGCTGTGGTATCGATTGTCACATCTCACTCTCAGGAATGAAAGCAAATAATCATATTTCCCAAAATGTCAAACTCCTTTCAGTGCTCACACTGACACTAGAGGTGTAACGCAACCTCCAGTTCTGAAGAGTGAAGTCCAAGCTTCATGTGTTAAAGCTGCATTCTCTCTAGTGTCCACCAGGGGGCGACTCCTCTGGTTGTATAGAAGTCTATGAGAAAATGACTCTACTTCTCTCTTGATTTATTACCTCAGTAAACATTGTAAACATGAGTTTATGGTCTCAATCTCTAGTTTCAAGTCTTCTTCAATACAGCATGATGTTCATTTAGTAAATGATGGTCCATTTAGAGTCACACAGACCATAAAGCAGGGGATGCTTTAGGGGGCGGGGCTACACAGTGATTGACAGGTCTCTAGCAGAGACGTATACGTATACAGAGAGCAGGACTCTGTGTTTACATCATGATGCTTTGTGCTCAAACATTGTCAAAGTTGATGAAACAATGTTTTCGTAACTTTAACGTTAAGATGTCGATCTTATTATCCGACAAGAAAGTCGTTTTGTTGCTGCAGACTTACTGAGTATCCTGCATGCAGCTGCACCAATAAACCAATCGTTACAGCCTCAACTGACACAACATTCTTCAAGTTTGTACACTAAAACTACCTCATTTCTGACCGTGTTTATAGCTCAACTAACACCAATAGTCAGTAATTAGAAAGCTTTATAATAAAAACAAACAGTTCAGGCTTCAAACAGGACAAAGTGTGAGAGCTGAAACTGTCAACACTGAGTTCTGGAGAGGAAAGTTTGGATTACAGGATTATTAGTGAGTGCATCATATCTATTTATTGACTCAGTCATCAACTGGAGAATATTTATCATCTGAATGATGTTGCAGCGTGTAACAGTCGTATGTGGTTATTTTTTCTCTCGGTACGATCTCTAATTATAGCACAGATGGGAGAGAGTAGCGCGGAGTCCCTAATCTATAAGACTACACGTGGAATTCATGCGGGGGTCTGAAACTAATTTTCCATTAAATTGGTATTAAAGCCTCACTAATTAAATCGGGCCGCAGAGGCTTCAGTCTTAAAGACGGAAAAAAAAAAACGCCCGAGCAGCTCGCCGAGTCCAGACTCCACTGAGAGGCTTTCTAGTCCGCTAACTATAGTTAACTGGTTGTGAACCAGTCTCAGTGTAGTCCTGATCCTCTATATGAACCAGTCTCAGTGTAGTCCTGGTCCTCTATCAGACCTCCATCAGTAAAGAGACCATCAGAGAGAAGATGGTCTGTTTCTATAGAGTTATTCTTGATGCTCGTCATCGGAGCCACCGGGTCAGATTCTGGTGAAACCAGATGAACTCATGCAGGTTCACCAGAACCTCCTTCAGCTCAGAGTCCAGCAGAGACCTGGTCCACCGTGGACGGACCCAGATCCTCCAGCAGAGACCGGTCCACCGTGGACAGACCCAGATCCTCCAGCAGAGACCGGTCCACCGTGGACAGACCCAGATCCTCCAGCAGAGACCGGTCCACCGTGGACAGACCCAGATCCTCCAGCAGAGACCGGTCCACCGTGGACGGACCCAGATCCTCCAGCAGAGACCGGTCCACCGTGGACAGACCCAGATCCTCCAGCAGAGACCGGTCCACCGTGGACAGACCCAGATCCTCCAGCAGAGACCGGTCCACCGTGGACAGACCCAGATCCTCCAGCAGAGACCGGTCCACAGAGAGGTTTCTAAAGGGAGTTTGCCATGAAATCTTTTTCAGATATTCATGTTCCCCAGAAGATGAACCCTATCGACTTTAATGTGATCGTCTGACTCTTCCTGTCGTGCCGCCATAAGGACGATATGTTTGTCACGTATTGGATGGATTGTGTCAATATTTGATTCAGATATTCATGGTCCCCTCAGGATGAACCGTACCATTACACACTTATACATTCATAATGTTGAAGGCATTATACAACAAAAACATTTGTCTCTCTTTCTGCCTCTCTGCCGTGGTGCATGCTGGGAATTACAGGATGTGTGTAGTCGTCGTGCGACCGCGGTGTATCATTAGTTTCCTCTTTGGGGGATTCGTCTCCTTCCTCTTCCTCGTACCGGCACCGAAGATCTCCTCCCACAGAGCGAGCTGGGAATTACCTCCACGCGTTAACGTTTCCTCGTCCGCCTGTTTAGCGGCGGCGGCGGCGGATCTCTGCCTCCCAAAGCCGTCAGCCGGCTGACACATCGAGGGCACGATGACGGCTGAGCGTTTGGAGGGAAGTGACACACTTAGAGGCAGCAGAGTTCTAGGTTCAGACAGGAGTACACACCTTTATTACTTTAATAGTTGAATGTGATGTCTTGTTGTGCAGATATAGCATCAATTGTTGACTCTTTAAGATATCGGTATGATGGACATTTAGCTTCGACACCAGAGATTCCCGTCTCCTCAAACAAAGTCATCCGATCTAAACGTAGCTGCTGTCGATCGGATCGAGGACGAGGACTTGTTGGACTAAAAACAATTTATCCACGACTGCAGACTTCATGAATGTGGGTCTTGTTAAGCGATTTTTTTTTTGTATTTAATCAAAGATCAGTACGATTTCCACGTTTGCCTGCACGAGCTCTGAGTTCCAGACTTGATGGAGTGAAGCTCAAATATTTGAGAGTGTGATGGTGTGGACAAATGTGTTACAGAGAAGTTAGTGAAAGAGCAAAGCAGTTAAACGTGTTGCTGACATGAACATTTTTAAATTGACAGTTTGAAAAATACATTCTGCAAACTAGACGATACCAGAGAAGGGCCGAATGATGTCACACGTGTTCGTTCATGATTACGTTGTTTACGTATTATGTTGTTTTTTGCATTATTTCTCATAAGAATGCTGGACGTAATCAGCCTGGACACACACACACACACACACAGACAGACGGAGATTCTTTGCTGCACAGTGAGACACGTATTAAAAGGTGTAACACTCCTGCTGCCGCGGTGCCCTTGAGCCTGATTCTGCAGCAGCAGCCCGTCTGGATGTGTAAACGGTTTAAGTCGACGTTCGGTGCCGAGCTGGAAGTCTGCTGCTGCTGGGAGTCGTTCCTCTGGACCCCCGAGCTCCCAGCATGCTTTGTGTCACCCGTGGGTTTTTTAACTCGGTTATGTTAATCGCTCAGCGCGGCATTGAAGCCGTTAAACGTCACAGTTTCTCCTCGTTCTGTCATCTCTCTGACCGGCCGACATCCGTCACGAGGAATTTACTCTGAGAGTTTTATAACCAACACACCGGGATCCTCCGTGTGCTTTCACAGCTAAATCAATACGTGGTTATTTCTATGGAGGCAGCACATTTACTGGGATACGACGCCGGTCCGTTAAATCACGACTCTGCGCCTCGTTGTCAAGGTAACGGTGACAAATTAAGACGACATCCGGCTCGCTGTCCACGGACCCCGAGGCTCCGCTTAGTAATCAGCTTACGGCCCCCGATGGTCGCAGTATTCCCCGTTTTTACCTCTTAAGTAGGTTTAAGTCGGATCAAACATTTTCTTGCATCCTGTGACGGCTGTGTGAGTTGTGTTTGCTGAGCCAAAGCTTTATGACTCTGTTATTGTTTGAAATATTTAAACCTAATTTGCCTCGAATCATAAAAATGTACTCGGGACGTCTCCGGTTGGCGATAAGATCTTCCAAAATATAGTTTTTTCTTCTAATTTGTATTTCACATCACATCTTGTGAATGCGAGATAAACGATAAACGGCACATTTTCACATTCTCCCCTCGTTTAGGATATAAAGACGTCATAAAGCAGGAAGAATAATGAAGCATTCACCGGTTTACAGAATAATAAGCAGCACGTCTCACACCGAGCGACGCTCAGTGAAAACTGTGTTTCAGACGGAACCGAAGGATTCATTGTTCTTCCCCGGCTCAGATCATTCCTCTACTTCTAAATAAACAATAAAAAAGCTATTTTATTTTTTAAAGTGCTGAAAACAGGGAGCTGAATGTCTCGTGTTGATGTTTTGGAGATGCTGGTTTTGAAGAACAGCAATCAAACGTCTACATGTTACACGTTATAAATCTACTTATTGTAAAACATGAGTCCGGTTTCCTCCTCAGACCACAGACGTGTGGGTGACGTCGGTGTGAACGCTCGACCTTTTAGCAGAGAGGATAGTTTGAATATATTTACCATTTTTCATGGAACCGTGTGAACTGTGTCTTAATACAAAAAGCCTGTTTATTTACTCTCTGACAGAACAGAGAGAATATAGAACGCACACAGATTCCTGCTGACAGTAACGAGCTGATCGGTCTCTGCTGCTCCTCCTCGTGTCGTTAACATGAAGCAACGCTCATGTTAACAATAATCAGGAACGTTTGGTTTTCCTGCAGAATATCGTTGTTTAATAACAGAACGAGCTCATGTTTTATTCTGTAGCGTTGCTGGTTTCATTGATCACCTTCATACTTTAACTTTAACTTTTAACTAACACACACACACACACACACACACACACACACACAATACCCTACTATGCATTCATTAGCGGTTAACTATGCTTTTTGCAGGTACCGGGTTTAAAGCCAGATTAATACTCCTGGATTGAGCGCTACACGTTGTCACGGTTGATAAAATATGAATAAATAATGAAATATCAGCCACAGGAACACAAAGAGAACTTCATCAAACCTCTGAGAGGCCTTTGATAAAAAGATGATTCTTCATAATGAACGCGGTTACAGTAGAACAAGCTCTGAGCGCTTTAATATGATAAATATTCTCCAGTTGATGACTGTGTCAATAAATAGATATGATGCACTCACTAATAATCCTGTAATCCAAACCTTCCTCTCCAGAACTCAGTGTTTGTCACACTGTGTCCTGTTCTTGTTTAAATCTGTTTACAGCTCATTTCAAACTGGAACCAGTGGAGCTGCAGGTCTGACCCTTTGAAGCCTGAACTGGTTTCTAATGACTGTTAGTTACATCACATTACAGTCATTTAGCAGACGCTTTCATCCAAAGCGACTTAAACTCTGGCAGAAATGAGTTTCAGCTGAAGAATGTTGTGTCAGTCGCGGCTGTAAGGATCGGTGTATTGGTGCAGCTGCATGCAGGACACTCGGTATGTAGACTGATGCACACAATGCAGAACTAAAGTTCCACCAGGAAGCTTTTAGCCAAACAACGTTCGGTGGAGCTGAAAGAAACAGCAGCTGGTTCTTAATCATCGACAACAGCAACAGAGAGATGCACCCCATCTTTATCTCACCTGGGACAGCTTCTAGCATGTTGTCGCTTCCTCTCTTGGGTCCTCTCTTTACCAAAAACACATCAATGAGCCTCAGTTGTTCTTCCATCACCATGAACACACACACACACACACACACACACACACACACACACACACACACACACACACACACACACCGTCCTGCTCGAGCACCAAATGTGGATTCATTTGCTGATTTAAAAATATTCCCCAACAATGCATTTCATGCAAAGATGAATAGTTGTGTGTTTTAAAAGTAAAGATTTACCCCCCCCCCCCCCCCACACACACACACACAACAACACTGTTCAGGAGCTGCCGCAGAAGATCCTCTAACAGTTTGATTTAATAGACTCAGATTACAGGCTGTCTTTTTAAAAACAACACGATGAAATGACCTGAGATTGATTTGACGTTTTTAAAAGATTAAACTATCGGTTGACTTGATGGATAACACGAGCTCGAACACCTCGTCATCCTCGAGAGGAAGAGACTCACAGAATAGCAACGACAGTCTGTGTGTTTCCTCCCTCCTCTCACCCATCTGCGGTGGAAAACGTCAGCTTCTGAATCATAAATCACAAGTTGTATTCAGGGAGGAGTGCGAGGCCTCTGCTGAAACCAACGGATGCCACCTGCAGGGGGGGGGGGGGGGGGATAGCGCAGCATCCGCTTGTTGCCTCGGTAACTTGGTGGAACTAAACACAGGGAGGAGGAGGAGGAGGAGGAGGAGGAGGAGGAGGAGGGTGATGGGAAGCCAGGTTGTCTGGATCGACGTGATTGACAGAACTGGTACAGAACACACAGAGAGAAGAAAGAAGCTTACAGGCGACGGCTGTGAGATTCGACATGACAAGCCCTGATCTGCTTCACATGGATTATTCCTGTTTACACGCAGGCTGAGGAGGAACGTTTTGAAGCTAGAAGTTTTTGTCCCAGTGGGGGGGAGTGGGGGAGGGGGGGGGGGGCATTAAAGTTTCACAGCGTAGGTGGAATATAAATGTGCACCCAGGCCGAGGAGATTAGCGGGGGGATAATTCCTCGGCTGATACTCGCGGCGCTCCTGTTACCAACAGAGCTGCCCTTGGTGTGCCTTTGTCATTTGTCATGTTTAAAGCAGGGCTGTCGAGGGACGGGGGGGCTGTGGGGGGGGGGGGGGGGGACCAGCCTCAGGCAACCGATCATATTTCATCGTTTAAGCGGCGCATCGCCTCCAAACTCCCCCTCGCCGTCCAGCTCAGATAACAGAATATGAGGCTTCACGCCGACAGCTCGGAGGCCCGTTCATCACTCCAGAGAGCCGGGTCTCTGAGGACCAAAACCCCCAACAGTGATCTCAGAACATCTATCTTTATCGACAGCGAGTGTCTGCAGGAGAAGCAGCAGAGTTCACAAGATGGATGCAGAGTCGTGAGATACGAGTTAAACTTTGTTTATACGGCATCTTTCAAAAATAAGGGGATTGTCAGAGAAGGCCAAGGAGACCCAATGGGAACCAATGGGACCCAATGGGACCCAATGGGACCTGGTCAGACCTGTACCAGGTCACGTGATCCCAGGAAGAAACCTTCAGAGCCCAGAAGTTAGAATTTGGTGCCCAATTTGAGCAATTTCATTTATTGGTTTTCTTTAATCTGAAAATGAGCAACTTGTATAAAGTTATATCTACTTTTGTCGAGTTTGAAAATTGGAGTTCACACCACATGAATTGAGCCAAATGAGTTTCAACCACCGCTCTCTCTGTCAGCACCGCTTCCATTGTTAGCTCTGTTAGCACCGTTAGCTCTGTTAGCACCGTTAGCTCTGTTAGCTCTGTTAGCTCTGTTAGCACCGTTAGCTCTGTTAGCACCGTTAGCTCTGTTAGCTCTGTTAGCACCGTTAGCTCTGTTAGCTCTGTTAGCGCTGTTAGCTCTGTTAGCACCGTTAGCTCTGTTAGCACCGTTAGCTCTGTTAGCACCGTTAGCTCTGTTAGCACTGTTAGGTCCCGAGCTTTATTCTATAACGGGGTCTTGACCAAGATGGCAGCGTAGATAAAAAACACGGATAACAGAACAAAAATATTCTGCATTGAGCATTTTATCTCCAAGTTATTTCAATATTAGAAAAAGGTTTATTTATTCTATCTGCAGCAGTTCAAGAGAAAAGACTTTCTCAACAACAGATCTGGGATCTGCACCAAAACGCATTGACTCGATCTTTGGCCCATGTTCTCACTTCCCACCTCATTTCATTTAAGATCTCCTGCCGGGTAACAAACAAACAAGCAAGCAAACAAACAGGACCTCAAACAACCTCGTTCTTGGCAGAAGTTATGAAATATCTGGCAAGAAAAAAACAAAAGCTTGAAACTGCCGGAACAAACGCCAAAAAAAGGATTAAAAGCTGGAAAACCAGAGAAGGTGATTGGAGTATTACAGAACAAAAAGATGTCATCGTTTAGACGCTGACGGAGTACGTAGTGAGTGACGGCACGCTGAGGTAGAAAGGTGTGAAATTAAACTGCTGCTCAGTAATGAAATGTAATTATACAGATGACGTTTAAAGCTGTGGTGTATAATGAGGTAGAGCTGTAGAGGAGAAAATAACCAACACTTAACAGCCGGGGGAAGATTTGGAAGCTGTAGTTTGTGAAGTTAATTCGTCCAGGTTTGTTCGTCTCACCTGCGTCGAACGTCAACAAACCGACTCAGCGACCTGTCGCTTGTTTAAAAAGTCGTTTTTGTGCACTCGCTCCACCTTCAATCTTCATTTTCATCGGTCCAAATCGGCGCTGACGTCTTCAACGTTTCTGTTTTCCCTCCAGTCAGCGGTCAACAAGGATGAGGAGAAACTCATCTCTCATCTATTTTGAAAATACTTTATTTATGTAACGAGCTGTAACGAAAAAAAAGAGAATGTTAGCCGACATATTGCAGCAAAGTGTATCTCTGCTGTGTGTGAAACAAACATGTTCTTATCTTTCCTTATGTGTGTGTGTTAGTCTTTACCGTGTTCCCTCTCAGCATCCCAGTCGTCGTCATTAGCCGCGACATGTTGTAAAGCATAAATAAATACCCGTCTTTAAATTCAGAGGAAAAGTTGACGTTGATAGTAAAGAAGTTGGCGCTGTCGTCAGGAAGCTGTTGTTCTGACAGAACGTTCTTCCTGATGAGAACATCCTCCCGTGTGTGTGTTCACCGGCCTCACGTTAGTGTCGTGGATCGAACGCATCGGTCGCGGACGTTAAGACGTCTGCAGGATGTGTGAGGAACGATGGCCGCTGCACTTTTCTCTGTTTTGTTAAATATTGAAAATGAGGCAAACCGCTGAATGTGTTTTTAGGTTATGAGTCGTCGTCGTTGGGGGTCAGAGGTCACAGCACCCAGACTGTTGATGTTCCTGTGAACTTGGGCTCCATTGCGTCATCGTGTATAATCTTACTTTCATAGAATAAGCCAAAAATAAATGTTTAAATAAATGTCATTACGTTTGAATGATTGTCCAGTATGTGATCAGTTTATCCACATCACAATGTAGGTAGTTAGCTAGCCAGCTAGCTGCTAGCAGACAAGTTGGTTTAACTGTCTCCAGATGAACTCCTATCTTAAACCCTCTGTGTGTTTCATCGACAACCTTTGAGTAACAACAGAAACATGTCCACGTGTGCTTTAGTCTGCCGGTCTGCAGCTCAATGTAAAATGTCCTCGTACGTGGTTTCAGCTCGTGTCCACATGTCGTCCTCATGGTCCCCGGTGGCTGATGGACGTCTTATTGTAATTTACAAAGCTGCTCGCTCTAAACCACAGGAACAAATACAAACGTGTTCAAATGTGGGGCAGCATGAGGTGAACAAGAAAATAAAAACACACAAAGCTGCATCCTCCATCCTCAGTTCCCTTTAAAGTGGACTCGGCTTTGCTTCGGGGCCCTCGTGGTCTGGTCCTCCTCTGACCTCCAGCTGCCATAATATTTGCCTCTCGGCCATAAAGAACCAGCAGCTTGAGTTGGATGCTGCAGACTCCTCTGTTTGGTTTATGGAGGCCTAGTTTCCCCCCCACTGGGACGATAAAGAACCCAAGTGAAGTCTTTAAAGGTGGAATAAATAACGTAGTGTATCGTAGATTGTAGAGCAGCACGAGGAGGTGAAACAAAGGGAGGCAGAGAGCAACACAGCACTGAGATGTTATTATCAGTATCATCTGTTTTCAGTGGGAAACCTTCTACATATTTAAGAGACTTAAAAAACAGAAAAAAGTGGAAAAATGAAGTCAAACTGAAGTTAAATGACTTCCTTTAATTTAAAAACCTTTTCATGGCTTTGTTTAGAGGAACTGAAGTGTTGTAACTACAGAGGATCCAGATTGTAAAATTCTAAACTTTGAGCCGTGAGTTCAGTCGGTGCAGCGTTGACCTGCAGCTCCTGTAGAGGGATTCATCTCACTCTGGCTCCTGATCAAATGTCTGATCTTAATTATCACGTTCCAAGTGGAAAGATTTAGTCATTAGATGCTCCTTTCTTCTCTGGGTGGGGAGATAATTATCCTCAATGAATTTTGCATGAGTCAAAAGGACGAGAGAGCAGCTTCTCATTCGTAGTTGAAGCACAGCCGGCGCAGAGCGAATGAATCCTGAGACTTTCCTATAGGTCACTGAATTAATGCTCCGGTGGGATTTCTCCTGGGTTAGCAGTGACTGGCAGCTGGACTTCCTCCGCTCACCTGTAGGTGTGGATGTGAAGCTCCAGGTCCTGGAGGTCAGGACCAGTCTGTTGGAGGTCAGGACCAGCAGACGGACGTGACACCAGAAGAGCGGCTGAAGACTTCATGACGGCTCCTTGAAAGCTTCATTCATCTCATGAGTTTAACGCTTCACTGGTGACAGAAAACGAGCCGAACGAAGTGTTCATTGGTCTGTTGATGTGCTTTTCCTACGCTGTGGAGGAAGACGGCTCTCTAGGCTCATGATACCTCCAACCCCAAGAACAAACCTCCTCAAACACAGTTATCTACCGTTCAATAACTCTCCACCTCCTCATGTAACTCATACAGGTAACAATCTGTCATTTAAAAACACTGAAAGACTAAAGCCACGGACCATGTGACGGACTCCATTGACTTTGGATGCATTAAGTCTGCGGTCGGTTCTGGTAATATACATCCTAATCACTGACCCAAAGGAAGATTAGCGGCTTTAATGACCTAATAAAAAGACAGACATGCCGGCATTAAGACGAGTCTCTAAATAGACAAAGTACGGCTGTAAGTCAGCGGCCTGCTGGTCTGGTTTTCCTCGGTGCTAATGGAGCTGATGCACCAGCAACAAGAAAAGAAAAGTCTCGACAATCTTTTCACCCATAAACACCACAAACCCCCCCCCCCCCCCCACGGCCATTACTTTTAACAGGGCACGGCTGTATTTTCCTAGCCTGTAACCACTATTGGCACAGGACAGTTTATGTGTTACTTGTGTAATTAAATCTTTGGACACATTCCCCAAAATCAATCGGAAAGAACCAGCATAAAGCACCAGCTGTGAGTTGGGGGGGGGGGCGTCGCTCCAGGCTGTCTGACATCAGAGCCGCAACTTTTTTTCCAATTGAGCCGCCGTCGTTACGCGGCCCGATTACGTCCGTTTGTTTTCATCGGCAGCCGGCCTGTCGATCCGGCCTTCAGCCTGCAGGAGGTAATGACGCCAATTAGCGTCTGCAGGAGGCTCTTAGCTGTCACAAGCCCACAAAAAAAAACCCCGAGCACTCTGGGTAAAAAGCTGCCACAACAGCCAGGAGCACCCGGGAGAAACGTTCTGTTTCCACTGTCACATCATTTACCTGGAGAGGGAAAAATGACCCACAAAGATTTGAGGTCGTCATCTCTAAACCCCCCCGTGAGCGTCTCATTTGAGCGTTAGCATGTTGTTGACTTGTCTATCTTTAGCTTCCTGGAGACAGGTCGTTATGAGGCTGGCGTCAGGACAAGCTCGCCGTGTGATGCTGCTCCTGGGCCTCAGTGACGAGCTCCATGTTGGCCTCATTACCGGCAGCGTGGGGGGGGGGGGGGGGGGGTTGTGTGTCAATGTCACAACCCTGTCAGTGGTGTGTGGAGATCATTCCGACTTATTAGCAATCAAATCAGAACCATTGGAGAGACGGGAAGCCATTTAAAGACTCTTATTATTATAACCTGTTGTTGCTGTGATGGATGTTCGGTGGGTTTCTATTCGTAGAGCTGTGGCCGAGCGACCGTCCGCTCATGTTTAAGCATGTTGGAGTTCCCGGGCGACTGATTTATGCCGTTCTTATTTCTGCCGTGACGGGGAGCTCGTCTGAGCCGGACCAGCAGGGCGTCTCTGAGTCCTGATAGCTGAGGCTCCAGCTGCAGATTGCTGTCAAGGCTTCTCTGCAGGAAGCTGAATGCCTGATTTTTTTTTTTCTCGTCTTCTTGCGATAGCATTCTACCCTATAATTTAGCTGCTTGCCCCCCCGCTCCCCGACTGCCTGAACAACACTCTTTCTTTAGTGAACAGCCTTTTGATTTGGCTCGTTCTGTTGCCTTCTCCTTTTCTTTTTTATAAGTTTTGACCGGGGCGAGGCAACCAATCGGCTCCCACAGAGCTTTAGTTCAGCAGCTGAAAACCGGAGCAGGAAGCTTTGTTTATGCTCCGGTTTCTCTCTGGTTCAGGTTCAGGTCTCTCCGGCCCCTCTGCTGGGATCTTTGGAGGTCTTCAGTGTTTTTTAAAAGAGATCCTGCAGCTGTAAATGGTTGTAAATATCTGGAAATTTGAAACTATTGTTTTGTGTCCAACAGTTTGCTTCTTTTTCTGAGTAATTTTAGTGTAAATTTGGTCTTAGAAGTCGCATTGATAATCTCCCCACATGAAGATAATTCTTTATACTTTGTAATGCAAACCTTTGCGCCTCCTCTGGTCAATACGTTCTTCGTCCTCCGTGTGAAACGAGAAGTCAACGGTGATTGTCCTGTAACTTGCAGAATTCAGTAACGGCACTTCTGTGGTTATTTATTCATTTAGTATTTCTACGTCTTTCACCATCTTTTCCTAAACCTAACGAAGTCGTTTTGTTGTCTGAACCTAAATGAGTTTCCTGTGAAGATGGAAGTTTATTTTGAAAAGCCTGCACGCACGTAACCAGCCGAAACTGTCACGTGTAGAATTCTCCCTTTAGGTCTCAGCCTCTAACTGACTCTGTCAAACAGGCAGAAACCTTTCATACCTTCCATATTTTGGAAATGTGTGTTGGTAATAATCCTCCATTTTGACCTTTCTTTCTTTTTTCAAACATTTGTGGCCTTTAGTTCGTCTTAATGAACCCAAACAGAAGCTCTGCTGACGTTGAGTCGGGGCTGATTGGGTTCCTCGGCGCTCTGCTGGGATTGTTTGTAAATCCTCCGTGTTTTACTGGGAGCCTTGGTTCAGAGTCTGAAGTTAGAAGTTAGAGGTCTCTGTTGTACCGGTGGAGATGAGACGCCAACAACCCGACACCAGATCGTCCGTCACAGCCGGCGTAAGCGGTCGCAAAGCGATAAGCAGGACGAGGAGGCGTCTCCGAGGAGCCGGAGTCGGTATGAACGTGAGGCCGTGTTTCTTTAAAATGTCCGGTTGTAGAAACTCTCCTCTGAAGGCCGTCTGTCTGTCGGATGTCGTCCTCTGTCCTCGACCATCAAACACGATTCCTGCCTCAGATGGGAAATCTTGTAAAAGCAGCTTTGTGCTTCCATCTTCAGTTCTTTCATGCATCACGAGCTCAGTGAAAGCTTAGAGCTTTAAATAAGTCTGGAGAAACTTCTGTTTGTAGAATGTTTATTAGTTTGGGTATATAACTGTGTCAAGGCTGCTTTACACTTTATTGCAGCAGAAGAAATGCATGTTTCCTCGTATTCGTTTGTCGTAAATGTCCATTTTCTTTTGTAATTTAATTGCAGTCGTAAACGGAGGGACAGATGTTTCCCTACAGCCTCTTAGAGTGGCTTTAAGTTCTTATTATTTCCCAACGATAAAAAACTCTACTTACGATCATTAAATGTATTTATTTGAGAGGAGAAATAATGTTTGTGGTGTTTTCCAACATTGGAAGGACAAGACAAAGAAACTACGAACCACAAACCTATGAATGAGAATCCAGGTGATGTCACTTCTTATTTTTAACGAAGGTAGAAAATTAAAAATGTAAATGACTTCAGACAACAACACAATGCAGTCACAACGGTCTAAGAGCGCCGTTTAAGGTGATTAGCATATTCCTTAAAAACATATGTCTGAATATAACAACAAAACAATAGAGCTGAAACGATAACTTTCATTCATTTATCGATCAACAGAAAATGTACTTTGATAATTGCGTTGATTGTTTTCAAGTAGCTTTAAAGCAAATATACCAAAACGTCTTTGGGTCCAACTCACAATCCAAAGACTCCGACGCTGGAGGTCCAAAGGTCCAGAAAACCAACTTATGAAAGAAAGAGAGAGAACGGATGAACAAACAACCAGATGACTTGAGGCTGGACCGAAGCCGAAGTGTCTTAAAACCTGTATTCTCTCTACGGACCAGCAGGGGGCGACTCCTCCGGTCGGATTGTTTGTCACGCATGACGACCGTCAAACAAGACCAACATTTGACGATAAGGTTGTTTACAGTTTCTGACTGTAGTTTTAGCGTTTGCAGCGCTGCAGGCGGGTTTAGACACAAGCAAAGAGAACTCCTGTGTTTGGACTGTGTTTGACTGACCGCACAGGCTTTCAGGAGAAAGTCTCCCGCTGAACTCTGTTGTGTCCAACAACATGTCGGAGCTCTGACTCACGGAGTCGCCGCTCTCTTCTGGGAAGATTCTCCCGATGATGTGAACATTCTCAGCTTTTTGTCAAATCAAAAAGAAGAAGTGCAGAACCGGGTGATGGTACAAAAAACGTGTGAAGATGTTTTTCTTCCTCCGACAGCGCTGCAGTCACACAGTCATCCATCTGTGAGGCCGCCGCCCCCCCACAGAGGGTTTTGATTATGTTGAGTGCTCTTTCTGCTGGAAACAAGGGTTCATGTCACGCTCATAAATTACAGCTCCACTTCTTCTTCTTTTTGTGTCCTGTCACAGTTTTTAATTAAACAAGACAAAGACTGGAGACGGGAGCAGCAGGCGATCAAGGAGAAAGAGAGTTTTTAGGTTTCTGATAACCAGGAGGAGGAGGAGGAGGAGGAGGAGGAGGAGGAGGAGGAGGACAAAACAATAACTCCACACACAGATCTGGTCTGATGGAGTAGACCCTGGTGGTGGAGCTCACTGTGGTGTGAGGAGCGTTCAAAGACTCACTGAAGAGTCAGCTAATGATCCCAGAAAGCTGAACTCTTGACTGTGAGTCGCACATTTAGGCGTAAAGTTCAGTCTACGTTTGTCAGGAGGCAGAATTGTCGACTGCTCTTTGTGTTGTTGGTATTCAGGCATCAACAGTTATTATAGATGGAGAGTAGAGAAGAGGAGGAGGTTTCATTCCGCTCTTCATCACTGAGGAAGGTCTCGTAGCTGAAGCGAGTGGGAGGCCGAGCAGCAATTCACAATGTGTGAACGACTCCAAGCATCACAGCGGCGAGACCAAAGTGTGTGTGTGTGTGTGTGTGTGTGTGTGGAAACACTCGTGGAGGTGTAGTTTTGTAACAGACCAGTTGTCATGGTAACAAGCGGGAGAGGCGGGGTCAGTTGTTTCCGTATCGGTAACGATTTATCTTCTGAAAATATCACGCGGCCCTCCAGCGTCCAGGGGCCCCCTCGCTCCGCCGATGAAGGATGGGGCCACGTAAAGGACAAACCCCCCCCGACACACACACACACACACACACACACACACACATACACACACATACACACACACACACACACACACACACACACACACACACACATACTGTCTCTCCAGTGAATAGCAGCGTACAGTATATATCAGTGGTTTTATGTTGTGGCCTTGTGTTCACGCTGTGTGGGAGGTGTGTGTGTGTGTGTGTGTGTGTGTGTGTGTGTGTGTGTGTGTGTGTGTGTGTGTGTGTGTGTGTGTGTGTGTGTGTGTGTGTGTGTGTGTGTGTGTGTGTGTGTCTCTGGAGAAGCTCATTAGATCCCGTTTGCTGTGTTCCTGCTTCAGAAAAACACTGAAAACATTCTGTCTGTTCGTTACTCGAAAGACAAACGAACAACCCGATACAGCGTGTTTACACAGAAACACGTTGGCTGAAAAACGTATTTAACAGAATAGTTTGTTTGATTTCTTTAGCGGCGTACAGTCGTTTGGTTTCTCTCCTGGTGGACCGACGTGGAGCCAGAAGGTCTGAGATGAATGTTGAGCTGAGGAACTAGTGGTGGACTAAATCGAAAGTCAACAGCTGGAGAAAGACTAATTCTGGGGCGTTAGCGATCCGGAGAGCAAAGCAACATTATTGAAGTGAGTTAAGAAAACAAACGTCCTCAGAGTTCCTCTGAGCTCTCATCAAACTGTCAGACTCGCGTTAAAAACAGTCGATTCGGCAGAATTAGAGATATCGTCTTTATTTTTATTCCACACGATCTTCTTCCTTGTCAAAACCTGGGCGCCTACATTACCCACAATGCAACTCAACCGCTGACAGCTGGGTCGGAGGTTGTGGCGTGTCGTGCTAGCTAGATTGGTTCATTCTTCAAAAACTTCGTCGTCTTCAACGGACGCTGACTCGAGTGACATCACTTGAGGACACTTTTTTTAATTCCTTGTACCAAAAGTCTTCATGAAAACTACGGCTAGTTCAGAATCCTCCAGCCGGTCTGAGATAAACCGTAAGTCTTGAGCTTTAAATGCTCCTCTTTCATTTTAAGTTCCACCACTTTTATTTTGAAGGTTCCTCATGTGGCCACACAGTGATTGACAGGTCGCTACGTCACTCCTCAGTCCAGATCTGGTCACTTCCTGTTCGTGAGTTAAGCAGCTGGACGTGTCTAAATCCTGGATGTGTTTGATCGGCCTCCTTTTCACTTCCTCCCGTCAACGCGATGCCAGTGATGTGACTCCTGATGTGACCTTCTTCCTTTCGATTGCTCTCCTCGATGTTAAAGCTCCGCTGCGACTCTTTTTATTTTAATGGGGAACATCGTTAGGCCTCCCTCTGTGATTGGTGGTCTAATGAGTAGATATAGACGAGCATTACTGCGTATTTCATGCTTGACACTTGGCAATTTGAAGTCATTGCTCGCGGCGGAGCGGGCAGATGAGGCGGAATAAACACTGTTTTTGGTGTTTTGATGTGCGGGGGGGGGGGGTAAAGGTTTCTCCTCAGGAGGGCCGGGGGAGGAGGACGGCAGATGGAAACATGGAAACAAAGTTTGTTTCTTGATACCTGTCTGTCGGTAAATGTCAGGGAACTTAATTAATGTTCAAAGACATCCTCCGTCCTTCAAACCACCGCCGTGCTCCATGTTTCATCTGCTTTAAAGGGCAGCAGCGAGTGCTTTTTATCGTTCGGTCGCACTTTTAAGACGGAGGAGTTTTGGAGACGCCGGTTTGGTTCTTTTGATATGAAGCGGTTCAGGGTTTTGGTATCAGATGAGATCTGAACCAGTTAAAGACAGATTACTGCAACACTGAAGCAGGAAAGGTTTACGCCGAATGATCTCAAGCTAACTCTCAAAACTCTCATTTATTTGATTTGGATTTTTGTTAGAAAGTTTGTCTGCCCGGGTCGAGTGTGACATTGACATCGCACTGAAAAGTTGAGAATATTTCAACTTTTGTGCGCCGTCTAAAAACAATGTTGTTTGTAGGCGGCACGTCTCTGTGTGATCAGGGACCTTATTGTGTGTTCACACCAACCGTGCAACAAGATTACATAGAAAGTTGATGCAAAGACGCAAGAAGATACAATTTGCGCCCGGCGCTACACTGTTAGCGTAGCCTAGCACCGATCGATCCGAAGTCCGTTCAGAAAACAAGCATTTTAAAAGTTGTTTGCATGTCGTCTTGCGGAGAAAACAAACAAAACATGAATTCAGACTTTTTACAAGTTTTTTTTACAATTTATTGCAGTTAAATTACAGTAAAATAGTTTATTTTGGGTTCATACAGCAGCAGTAAACCAGACAGCGTGTGGACGCAAAAAAAAACGCTTTGCATTTGGTGTGAACACCAAAGTATCAGAGCGTCTTTTAGTACAAGTAGAGTCATTTTCTCATAGACTTCTATACCACCAGAGGAGTCGCCCCCTGGTGGACATTAGAGAGAATGCAGCTTTAACACAGAAGCGGAGGTTTGCCTCTTGACTTGACTGCATGTCAGAGAAAACCAAAGAACTTGTTAAATCTTATATTTCTGCTATATGTTGAATCTAAATGCGACTCCTCGGACCCTTTAAGTCTCCTCGCTGTAATCCTGGAGAGAGTTCTTCTTAATCTGCCCCGTGACGTCCCGGCTGTGATGGAGGGCAGCAGGATGACGGTGACAGTGCATTACTTGCTAATCATGTCCCATTACTTAATTATGCCTCCCATTTATTGCCAGGATCTCCTCCTCATTATAAGCCATGAATCAGAAGCTGGTGTGCTGATAAAACATCCCGTTAAGCCGTGTTGGGATATTAACTCACGAGAACATTTCTCTCTCTGCGGTAATGATGCCCGGAGAGAAGTCGCCCGAGGTTACAAATAATGTGCCGCCATGTTGGAGGAACGAAGATTATTAAATACATTATTAAAAATATCTTTTCTGTAGAGTCGTAGAACGTGTCACCTGTGATATAATCAGAGGTTTGGACTTCATATTTAATGCAGAATAAATCAGTGTTATTGATCACGGGTCCTTTAACTCGCTGCTCTGTTCACTTTAACGATGTTTTGTCCTCAGATCACTTGATATTTTACACTTAAATTGATACATTTTGTTTCATATGCAGTATTTTTTGAGGGGTTTAAACATTTTTATAAAACCTTTATTATCCTCAAGCCACAATAACAAATAATTACAGGCAAAAACTAGACAGATAAAATGAGAATTAAACCGAATTTTTGAAACAAAACAGAAACAGATTCCACGTCTGATAAACGTCAACAGGAAGTAGAAGACAGCAGAGGTTCTTCTTCTGTGCAGGAATCTTCATTTCTCTTCTCTGGATGATTAATGATTCATACGCTGCAACAGAAACAGAACCAGTTTCATGTGTTTATGTATTATCATTGGCATACAATGTGTATTTTAATGCCTTAAATAGCAGCAACATTTCAGTTTCATTTATTTGTATGCACACTTTCTATTTAACTTCCTTTTATATTTATATTATTTTATTAACTGGAGGTCCAACATGAATGTTTTCTTACATATTCATGTATCGGAAACACTTTAAAGGGCCAGTGTGCTGCATTAAGGGGATCTATTGGCTGAAATATTATTATATATTATTAGCATGTTTTCATTAGTGTATAAATAAACTGTTTCCTTAGAATGAAGCGTTTATTTCGACACTAATCGTCCTTCAGCACCGACATCGAGCATCTAGGTTTCCTCTGGTGTTACTTTTCGTTGTATCGGGACAATAAACGTGAGTTAAATGTGTTCTTTCAAAATAAACCTGCATCTTCAGAGGAAGTTAGGGTTCACGCAACAAAACCACCTCACGACGCAATCTGCAACCTCACTGCTGCGCGCCGGTCCAAACATTCGTAGATATGTGTAACGAAAATAATGCGATGTAATGTGTAGACATCCCACAAAATCAATTTGTATTAAATCTTAGTCATCATGAACCAGGAAGTAGAAAGACAGAGAGGCGGGACTGGAGGCGGACGAGTCAAACAAAAAAACATCAATGTTGAGTTATTCATCGAGGAACGTCCGTACGTCAGTGACGACACTTCCGTATTTATTTTAACACAAACACCATCTTTCTCTAAACCTAACTAAATAGTTTTGTCTCAAGTTATTTCCTGTGAAAACAGAAGTTTATTTTGAAAATACTGTATGAAAGTAATGAGCAGAAATTGTGTTGCTCAACTTTTGAAAGAAAACGCACAAAAAATGTTTATGTAAAATATACAAATTGTTGTGTGAGGATACGTTGACCCAAAACACGATGTTCTCTACTTTTGTAGGTAAATATATGAACCGTTGTGTATGTGTGTGTATATATATATATATATACACATACATCATTTAAGGTCCAGTGTGAAGGATTGGGCGCCATCCAGTGGTGAGGTTGCAGATTGCAACTAACTGAAACTTCTCCCGCGTGCCCATCGTGTAGAGAACGACATGAACGTCTCTCTAGAGTCGGAGTTTGGTTTGTCCCTTCTGGGCTACTGTAGAAATATAGCTAGATATAAACGGCTCATTTTAAGGCAACGAAAACGCAAAGATTCCTATTTTCTTCACGCAATTATACACTAAAGAGAATATATTTCATAATATTCTATTTTTGCCAATAAATCTCCCTAAATACTTCACACTGTTCCTTAAAGTAAAGCTCTTTATTTTGAGCGCCTCGTAAAAAGGCCGTTAATAGATAACGAGCTCGTCGCTTTGGATTCTCTGACCTGACAGGAGTCAGATTAACTTTGACCAAAAGACTCTCACCTCTGAGAACTCTGCACATTGAGACGCAATAAAGAACTCATTCGCCCACAAAGCATTGCCAACAAGCAGCCGGTCGGCTGATCGTCCTCTATTTTGGGGAAGGTCTAACAGCGGAGATTAAAAGTGGTGATTAAAGTCTGAAAACACCTGAAATAAACGAGAGCGAATCCGCTCGGTTGAGTCGGGAGAAAAGGTAGAAACACGATGGAAGGAAGAAGCTCAGAGAACACACTCGTTCATTTAAACTGCCATCAGCGTCCTCTGAGGTGTGAAGCAGTAAAGTCCTGATGGACCAGACGTCAGAGGATGATGTCACGTTCACACGTTCACACGTTCACACGTTCACACGCACGATATTCAGCCAGCGTTTTTAAGAGCGAGCTTTATATTTGTGTCGTCGTTTGGATGGAAACACAACGCGTCTCTGCTCGTGTGTTGTGAGTCAGCAACGCTCTGCAGCTCACACACACACACACACACACACACACACACACACACACACACACACACACACACACACAGTGTATTTGGCGGTAGGTCAGTCCTGCTGTTCGGGCATCTGGACTGAGTTGTTCCCTGCAGGGGGCAGATGAAGAGTTTGCCTCGTCTCCTTCACATCCACAGGACAACAGTTCAGTTTAGTTGTTTAACAACCAGCGAGGTCTTTAGTCTCCTTTCTTCTTCTTCCATCATAATTACCGACATTAACGCTGCTCCTCTCTTCACTCCTTCACCTCCTCCGTGACTCCGAGCTTCCCGTCTGAACGGAGCCGATCAGCTGCAGTTTGATGTTCCAGCAGTTCAAAGAGGACTTTAATCTCTAAAACCACCTTAATCCCGTCTTCCTCTCCGCGTTTACCTCCTCAGGTGAGCTCACAGTGAATCTGATCAGCAGGAGACGATCAGATGTTTTTCTTTGTCATCAAACATTACCCGTTGACCGTCTATGGAGCTGGTTCTCCGTGCTAATGAGGTCTGGGGATCGTGTTGCTCGTGGTCGACGCTGCAGACTGAGGGGAAGGAAAGTTGAAATCGTGGCCTTTTTGCTTTAAACGTCAGCTGTGACTGTGTTGTTGGTGTGAGACGATGATCGGTGATCAGCAGAGAGGACTTCCATGGAGACGCCTTCTTCCATGAATTAAAATGCCGTCACGTGTGTGTTAATGAGGCGTTTGCTTCAGAAGTCTGGATGAAAGAAGCACGATGTGCAGACCTGATATTTCAGCGTTTCTATTAAAACAATCATCATCATCATCGTGGATCAGTGAGATGCAGCCGAGTCGTCGCGTCGTCTAATTAACGGACGCGTGTCTGAAGCGGGATGCGGGTCAGAGGTCGTCTATAGATAGTCTGACGATCAGCTGGCTGACAGACGGAGATCTTCTCCTCTAACTGAAGACGTGACTCGTCTGCTTTACACCAAACGAGATGATTTAGAAAACGAGTAAAGTTTTTCTTCTTGGAGTGAAAAGCTGTTTCATATTTCTGAGCTCTGTGGAAGCTTCAGGGAGCGTTTAGCCTCTGATGTTGGTAAAAAAATGTCTTTGAGCTGAATAATAGAAGCTGAAAGAATCAATATTTCACTGGACAGCCTCGAATCTTTAGCAGCTCACATTTACGTCATCGACCACATCAGCCAGCAGATCTCTGCCGTTAAAAGTCAGACGAGTCGTTTGAATATGAGAACAGATTCCTGGTTGTGCTGCTGTAACACCGTCCAACTGTTTAAAACGTAGAGAAACAGACGCAGCAAAAACAAAGATATCTCGTGAAAACCTGCCGCCTACGTTACCCGCCATCTTGGTTCCTGGTTGTCACACTAGAGGGCGGAGCTAAGTAGAACCCAACGACTTGTTTTAGGCGACAGAAATGTTACAATTAGCTTCCATGAAGTGAAAACACAAAGTTATGAGATGAAAACACGGTTTGATTTGACCCCTGACCTGTGAACCCGTCACACGTCTGAAGGTCAACAGAGATGGACTTGACCTTTACATCCCGTCTGTAGCTCCGGGACGAACGCAGCGGTGCAGCTGGTGTTGGGGGCCGTCGTCTCATTAAGACCCCGTCGCTGGTTTATGGGCCGTTATTCATCATCATGTTTATTGTGGTTTTTAGGCTTTTATAGTGCATTAATAATACCAGCATCCAGCTCTGTGCAGGACTTGTTTTATCTCCTCTCTCCGCCCACACAGACCCGTAATCGTTGGATATAAATCAGAGCTGTAAATGTTTCCCGTCACATCGGCTCTTATTGGTGTTTGCGAGGACTGGAAGCGGTTCGTGACGCTCCGTGTCTAAAAGGAGGTAATTAGTCAGCTCTTAATTGGACAGAAAATCCAGCGCCGGCGTTGCTGCAAACGTCAAATGAATAACAAGCTAAAGTAAAGTAAGTTACGCTCGGATCAGCGTGTGTAGTCGACAGACAGACAGACTACATTTCTTCTTTGTTGGTACCAGTTTGACCAAAGAACAGAGTGAAATCCAACACGGAGGTAAACGTCTCTGATGTCTCCGTTCCTTAGAGGAAGAGTTTCACCTGACGACAGATTCAAAGTTCAAACAAACACGTGAAACAAGAAAGAAATTACAGTTAGACTGAGAAACATATTTATGTACTACACACACACACACACACACACACACACACACACACACACACACACACACACACACACACACACACACACAAAGACACACACAGACACACAGACACACACACACACACACACAGACACACACACACACACTCAGAGACACACACACACACACACAGACACAGACACACACAGTCACACACACACAGACACACACACACACACAGAGATGTGGGCAGCACAATAGAAGCAGCCTTGGACTCCTCCGTTGCTGTGGCAACTGCTCCCAATGAGAGAGAATCCACAAAACCAAAAAACAAACACCTACACACACACACACAGAGAGACACACACACACCTACACACACACACACAGAGAGACACACACACACCTACACACACACACACACACAGAGACACACACAGACACACACACACAGAGACACACACAGTCACACACACACACATACACAGACACACACACACAGAGACACACACAGAGATGTGGGCAGCACAATAGAAGCAGCCTTGGACTCCTCCGTTGCTGTGGCAACTGCTCCCAATGAGAGAGAATCCACAAAACCAAAAAACAAACACCTACACACACACACACAGAGAGACACACACACACCTACACACACACACACAGAGAGACACACACACACCTACACACACACACACACACAGAGAGACACACACACACCTACACACACACACACACACACACAGAGACACACACACACACACAGAGAGACACACACCTACACACACTCTACAGTGAGAGGACATGCACCGACTGACGCTCACTCACGGGTTGCTGACCCATAATGCTTTGCAGCATCGTGTGCAGAGGAGCACACGGTCTCTGAGCTGCTGCTGATCAATAAAACACGACGCAGGTCAACGAGACCGTCCGTCTGTTTCTGAATGACTGAAGTAAGAACTGCTTCTGTTGACTTTAACTTCCTGTCTGAGGTGTGAGACTCTCTGTTCTATAATTATGTAATAAAGACCATTTAGTGATAATAGTCGTGGTGAATAACAACATAAAGATGTGAATTAAAAAATGGGACATGATTGTTCCACAACCCCGATCTTAACTCGACTTCTGTTCACAGCGTTTAGAAGTGTTCACCACGGTGCACCAAGTTTGAGGTAAAACTCATAAAGTTCTTCAGAATACAACGTTTCCTCAAACAGCGTCTCGTATGATATCTCATGAAAAAGTTGCTCCTCAGTTTTCGTGCGTTTTCCTACTGAAGTCCAGCAACACGCGTCAAATTCCTGCTCGTTACATGAATACAGTCTTTTCAAAATAAACTTCCGTCTTCACAGGAAACTTAACTTAACTACTCAGTTAAGTTCAGGAAAAGATGGTCGTTTGGGTTCAAATATGCACAGAAGTGACGTTACTTAGTACGGAAGTGATGCATAAATAAAGGTTGACTTCTAGTTTCAGATGAGAGGAGCATCGGTCTGCTGGAGGAAGGTTTGTTGTGAATATTGTAACGGAATCATTCACGTGATCAGCTTTGAGCTCCAGCTCTCCTACGACGACATCGTCTTTCCTCCGCTGCAGAAATAAACTCTTGTTTGTTTCTGAACACTGAAGAATTGATTTGAGAGCCGCCTCGTGACACGACGAGTGTGATGTCAGGAAGAGAACACGGGAAACACGAGAGATGAATTAAATATGGAGAGAAGACGAGCAGAGCTGCAGCTCAAAGGGCTCAGATTGAATAACCAACTAATAAACCAGAGACGTCTCCGGTTTAAGACTCCACCATCGTACGGTGGGTCAACAATCTTCATCTTTAGCAACTAAGTAACTAAATGCTGGATAAAGGATGAACATATGAAGAGATGTACCAGGAGGAAGAACCCCTCTTCTTCTTCACTGACGGGTTTGATTGCTGGCCAGCGAGCCACCGTTATGCACCAAATGCTGAAATACATTTCATTAAATTCTCATAACATTAATGAAGCCGGTAGAAGTATTGATGTCGACAGAGACGGAGCGACAACAGAGCAGAAGTCTGCGTCTCTGAGGGAACAGATGAAACTTTATTGATCTGCTGAGCGTCGGCTGCAAAACAGCAACGAGAGAAAAGCGATGAGAACGAAAGAAAGAAGATAAAACAACGATCAAAAATGGATTTTATGTTTTCAGATAAGACGGATTGTCTTGTTTTTGTTTATTTTTAGGTCTCAAATTTGAATTTTCTTACTTTTGATGTGAGAAAATATAACAACGTTGCAGCTATTCTCTATGTTTTATTCCTATTTTTCTGTGACTTGTGATGTCGAACATGCTGTTAAGTTTGCATTTCTCTCAGAGTCGTAGACCACAGATCACGTGGATGCTTGAGGTTTAAACTATTGAATGTTTGTTCTTCATCATGATTTAGAAATGTTTTAAATCATGTTAACTAGCTGTAGAGTTATATTCCTCCCTCATGCCTTTCTGTTACTGCTTCCAACCCAGGAGGGTTAAAGCTGCATTCTCTCTAGTGTCCACCAGGGGGCGACTCCTCTGGTTGTATAGAAGTCTATGAGAAAATGACTCTACTTCTCTCTTGATTTATTACCTCAGTAAACATTGTAAACATGAGTTTATGGTCTCAATCTCTAGTTTCAAGTCTTCTTCAATACAGCATGATGTTCATTTAGTAAATGATGGTCCATTTAGAGTCAAACAGACCATAAAGCAGGGGATGCTTTATGGTTGACTTCCTGTCCAACAGAAAAGAGGAGACGGTGAATGATTCTCGTCCTCTAAACTTTATTATTTCATATTCTGTATCCAGACGACAGCTGGAGCCTCGATACACATCCTGATGACTCAGCTGTCGTCGAGGCCCCCGTGGATGATTTCTCATTTTTTTTAAATCGCTGCAAAAACTCCTTAAACTCAATTTGTCAAAACTTCAACTCCAAAAGTCAAACCTCGGACGCCGTCTTCCTCCCACTCAGAGCGTCGTTACTGAGGGCCAAGAAGTGGAATCTGGTGCTCGATAACAAGCTCGCTCTTCAACGCAACACTCGAACGTCTCGTATGAGAGGTCGACCCCGCCGCCCACAGAAACACACCGTGTTCCTGCAAATCCTGCATCCAATCAATTTAAACATTTCCCCTCGTCTGTGTGAATATCAGAGAACGAGCCGGCTGAGAGGGTGAAGACTAACAGACCAGCAGAGTCTCTTCTGGACAACAGTCGGGTTGGTGAAGAAGGCAAATTGCATCCTGTCTCACTTCCTCTTCATCACTTTTAATCCTTCAGATGAACGCTGCAGCGTTGTAGCCTGAAGGCAGCGGGACGGAGGGAGTTCACCCGTCAGGAGTATTCAGACCTGATGTTCACGAAATATGAAACCCCACACACACACACACACACACACACACACACACACACACGCACACACCTCGGCTCGGCTTTAGTCCAGGTTCTCACTATAAGACTCTGGATCAATGTGACCAAAGGGGGTTCATTTAGATCCACAACCGGACCGACGGTCATGAAATCAACTCTCGCACTCGCTCTCCAGATTCGTGAATGAATGTTTTGCAGTTTGAATGATGAAAACTGGGCATTTGTCACCACATTTTAGTGGTTTTCAGGGGGTCTGAAGTGTGGATCCGGAGGTCTCAGACCGGTTTTGATGCTGCAGATCAATGACGCGGTCTTGACTGCTGCTCATGTGACTCTGTTAGTTTGACTTCCTCTTTAATATTCTCTGCTGGTTTGTTTTAGCAGCTTGACTCCAAAAACCGCTGCAGTCGTTCTTATATTTGAGATTATTTTGATATTCTGCTCCACCCAGCTGGCAGTTTTCACACCAGATTGTCACCAATGCAGCTCAGCCACAGCCAAAATACAGAGGCCAGTGTTTGGAGATAATTAGATTAGAATGGCGGTGAGGTTGTGTGAGTGTTCATCAGAGTCCGAGTTCTCCAGAGGAGATTAGACTGTGATGTTCAAACAGGAGGCGACAAATCCTCCCAAAGCTTTCATCCCCCACGAGGTCAGAATCAGCAGCGAAGGCTTTGATCAGGACATCAGACGCCATCAGCGCTCTGCTGACGGGAAAAGAAAACGCTCAAACTCCTCAGAGAGTTCTGGAGGATTCGGGTTTCTGTCAGAAGGTCCGATAACAGATGCTGCTTTCAGACAAAGCAGATCCCGAAGTCTGATCACGTAATTGACCCTGAAACGGGATTCTGGTGGTCTGCTCATTATTCATTGCTGCCAGACCTCGTTCTGTTTTTCCTTCATTTTAACGAACGTGTGATGTTGAAACCGTTGAAGCTTCGGCTGTTTCGTCCGCATGTCGACGTCTCGGCGTGAATCTCCGTCTGCGCGATCGCTCACAAAGTCAAGTGAAGGACACGAGTGGCCGTAAACCTGCTCCGTGTGAACACGCATCGACAGCAGGAGAACGATGATAACGTTCTGTGTTCACAGGAAACGATTCGGTTTAGTTTAGGCATCAAGAGTTCTTTTCACATCCCGGTTCCGGTCACATTTCTACAGCGTAGGAACGGCCACAGGAGACATTTTTTGTGCGTTTTCCTATGAAAGTAAAGCAACACGTGTCAATTCCTGCTCGTTACTTAAATACAACAAAATCAACATCTTGGTCGGGCGTGAAATAACGACACAAACTAAGAAAACCACTTCGGGACACGAACACCGGTCTCCTGGTTGAAAGTCCTGTGTTTGTATCACTTCCTCTGAGCGTAGCATGCTAACGCGTCCTCACAAACAAAACAGTTACCAACTTCTGTGCTCGTTATCCAGACAGTCCTTTCAAAATAAAGTTCTGACTTCACAGGAAACAACTTAGTTAGGTTCAGGAAAAGATCGTTGTTTGGGTTTAAATAATTACGGAAGTACAACAGTTACAACAGTAAAGGTTGTTGTGGTTCTTGATTAACGCTGCATGAGAACATTCTGCGTCCTGGTCGTGCGTTTTCACTGCAGTCGGTTCAGACTACAAGACATAAAGCAGACGTTACTGAACGCTACGTCCGTGTCACTCGCTGCCAGCTTTGCTGGATGCGTCTCGTGTTCGAGTCTCTCTGGTTCTCCCTCGTTCTCCCTCGTTCTCTCTGGTTCTCTCTGGTTCTCTCTGGTTCTCTCTGGTTCTCCCTGGTTCTCTCTGGTTCTCTCTGGTTCTCTCTGGTTCTCTCTGGTTCTCCCTCATTCTCTCTGGTTCTCTCTGGTTCTCTCTGGTTCTCCCGTCGTCACATTTTCTCTGCACGCTGCCAGACTACAAACTGCAGCATCGCTGGTTACAGTTTAACGATCGCTCCGCTCAATATTTCTTTATTGCCCTTTTCTTCCTCGTCTTTGTGACATCACGTCTTCTCTCTGATTGGCTGAGTGCGGGACGTTTTCATTGGACTAGAAGATGAATGTTGACGGTGGCGGCTGGTTTTTTTCTCCCACCGGGGATCGGAACGAGCTTCCTCTCTGTGATTTCTTTTAACAAGGCTCTTAAACTAGGCTACAGATTTCCTAATGAAGCTCCCGGGACTCTTCCTCTGACTCTCTCGTCTTCACCGTCTACACAGCTCCTGCTTTTGTTTTTCCTAAACGTGAGGACCAACCCGGGCTGAATGCCCGACTTAGAGCCTATTGTCCACTTATGAATTCACAGCTGAGCCGAAGGCCGGCCTGTAAAAGAGCCGCTCTCAATGAATAAGCCGCCGCCTCCTTCAGGAGGACGAGGAGCGAGCGATGAAAAGTGTTTTCTGACGTTGTGACGGGACATGAAGGCTAACCTGCTTCAGGGAAGAACCTCTGCTTTCCTCTCATGTTGGATCTCATCAGTTCTCTTTCATTCGTCTCATTTGACTCTCACGATGTGATTTCATGCATTTTCCCAGAATGCCACTCTGCGGCCACCAAAGGGATGTGAACTTGTTTCAGCTCTATTCAAAACATGCTTTATTCAAACCACAACCTGTCTCGTAGCTGCAATGCATTCTGGTCTTGTTTCTCTGCCCCTGTGGGTGCAGAAACCGCTCTCTGGTGGATCAGGTCGGCACAGGAAGAAGTCCTCTTCCTCTCTGTGATTGTGATGATCTGACATTTACTGTGAATCCTTCAGATCACTAAAACATTTCTGTTTTCAAAACTGCAGAAAAACACCTGGAAGCAACAAACACATTGTCTACGTTCTCCACAGGAGGAACAAACACAAACGGTAAACCCGCTAAACGGAGCCAGAACGAGAAGGCTGGTCCTCAGCAGTCGGCTCCAACTGTTTCACCGCTTTTTGGAGGAATTTCTCCTTTAAAAACCGAGTGAAATGTGTCTGATGTAAACATCAGAGCAGTGGTTGGAGGCCGACATCTGAGAGAGACAGATGGTCTGAAGAGCAGAGCTTCTACAATTAGATCTCTTTAAGAGAGATTCCTCTGGAGGGACCCGCCGCCATCGCCGGCTTCTAACCGAGCGTCTCTCTCTGAGCGTTAGAGAAAGATGACACGTCTCCAAGCGTCCGAGTCGAGTTTGTGCTTCGACGTTAGAGGAAATGATTTTAAACGTCACAGAAACAGAACAGAATGACCATATTACTCAAACCCCCGCTTCTTCTCGCCACACTTTGTTTTTTTACCACCGAGGGTGAAAACCTTGTGATGGTGAATGTGTTCTCCAGCAGCAACGTTAGCAACATTAGCAACGTTAGCAACGCGCTGTCCGTTGTATTATTCTCTAAATACGCCAGAGGGGGAGACAACTAAATGAACTTTAAAGAATCAAAAAGACGCCATAAACCAACCTCCACAGGGACGAGGAGGACTCGTGTCTCATATTCATGAACTACTTTATTACCTTCAAGAAACCCTGTAAAGATAGAAGTCAAGCATTAAATGTGTTCTAAAGAAACAACCGTTGAATATCCGGTCTTTGATTTGGCTGCTAAATGTTTCTAAAACATTTATAAACTAATCGTCCTTCTTTGTAGAATCATTATTTGATCACAGTCACGAGGTCACGCACGGCAGGTTACAAAGATTCAGAGGTGCACCGCGACCGCTAGCGTAGCCTTAGCGTCACTTCCCGGCCCTCACGACAGCGACTATAAACTAGCTTCAGTCCCGTTCTCTCTGTTAGCTCTGTGTCGAGTCTCCTCATCCGTCTCTTTAGCTGCTCAATCCTCCGCTGTGTTCACCAGCTCGTCTCTAACGTTGAGATGAGAGATCACATTCTGTTACTTCAAACTACAACATAAAGTTCAGCTTTGTACCATTTTTTAGTTTGTATCCTGATATTAATCCTAATGTGTGTTAACGCCTCTATTTGACCTCCTGCAAGTAAATCTTCTTTAGTTTTGTGTCAAATATTCAAGTTCTCTGACTGCTCAGATGCCCCAGAAATGAATTGATTAACTGAAATATGATTATGATGATGCGAGCATTTATATGACAATTATTAAACATCACATTATAGAAAGAGAAACCTTAACAAGCCTAATTTCTTTAACTGAAGAGAACCCAAGTATCATTGTTCACTAGAACATCAGGGGATGAATGTCTTCCTGATTCTGACAACAAAGCAGAAGAAGAGGAGATGTAATGAGAGTCTGCAGAGGAAACCACAGAGAGCGAACAGCTGTGACGTGAGTTCATTACGCCGCTTCGACAGCTGAAATGTGTTTTCTCCGCCTAAAGTAAAGGATGCCGGTGTTGTGCTTTCACCTCGGTGACCTGCAGCGTCGCGGCCGCTCTGAACTATCGATCGTCGGAGTTAATTGTTACGGTTATCTGATGTTCCTGAAGGGCGCTTTGAACGGCCGCGGAGATAATGATGGAGATCGGTATCAGAGGTCACGTCTCTTCAGCGCACGTACGCTCTCACAGACCAGGAAACATGTCAACGTATCCCCGTCTGCTGCTGACGGCTTCATTATTCTCCGTGCGACAGCATTAATAACAGATTTAAATGATCTGCCACCTGTCAATCACGCTCTTCTCTTTATTGTCCTCGCCGTGTTGGAGGCGATGGTGAGCGTCACAATATGAACCTGAGGCAGAGCGCTCTGTGTCTTCATCTAGTTAGTACATCCAGTCATAGTCTTCATAAAGATGAAGAGTATGATGCTGTTATTGTTCATCAGGCGTCCTCGTGTTCAACCCTTCAGTTCATGACAGACGGAGTCTCAAACATAATGACTGTACTTTGAGTTAATCCGTTCGTTTAGCCTCGAGATGTCTGGAGCAGATCTCAACGATCGCTTTGTTTATAATATAGAAATAAGACGGATCGTGTGAAAGCCTTTTCATTGGATGTCATGTCGTCTCTACTTCGTGCGGTGTAGACACTCGTTAATGCAGCTCAGAGGAGCTGACGTAGAGATTACACAACAAACACAGGAATCAAACCTCATTATTATGTGTGTAAAGTTTAAAGGCTTCTGATCCAGCTGATCACATCATTCCCCTTCAAACGTGTGCAGAGTGAGTGAGCAATATAAGAGAGAGCGTTATTGATTTACTATTTATCTATAATGCACTATACTCTATAGTACAAATGTGAAAATACTGTTTGAGCCTTTAAGTTGACTTTCTTCCTCAACCTCTAAGTGATTTCTTTATGTTTTGCAAGTGAAAGAAAATGAAAGCACAGCATGTTCAGTATTAATAAGGTGCATTATGTGCTGCATAATTCAAGGGACACATGGTAAAGTCATATGGATCAATATTTTATTAGCATGTCACAGCGTAGGAGCGCTGCTGGCAGGATTGGCTGCGCTCCCAGTAGCCTCCTTACTGGTTGGCCCGGAGGCTTCTTCTCTCGCTTGTGAGGAAAATATAAAATCCCTCTTTGCTCAAAGTTTCGGAGGTGTTTTGGATCTTGAAGGTTGTGTCATGAACGTTGTTATGCGTCTGTTTTCTTTCTCTGAAGATGACAAGTTTATTGGAGGTGGCCATCTGGAAGGGACGGCCGCTGTCCGTCTTCTAGCCGGCGGTGATTTATCTCCTCCTGGTTTTTATTCTCCTGTGAGGGACGTCTGCCCTTTGACTCCTGTTCTCCTTGTCTCTCGATTACCTCACTGTGTTTATTGGTTCGCCTCCTCCCTCCTGTTCTTCAGACGCCACTTCCATCTTTAATAAGAGCCTCTTAATATTTCAGTCTGTCTCTCCGCATCCCGCAGGGGAGACGAGCGCTGGACCTTCAATAAAACACTGGAATTCAAAGCACGTGTGCTCACAGAACTTAGATGTCAACAAATAATGAATTTAATATCATTTATTATAATATCATTCCTTAAAGAATGAACGTATCAAAACAGTTAAGCACCAAACTACCCACACAAAAACAAGCAGCGATGTACACAGGCAGCTCACAGTCGTATAATATGCGTCATAAAAACGCACTAAACTCACTCAGATGTCTGTGTGAGTGGCGGCGAGGTACTCAGCAGAGTGGACTGGTAGCTCTCTGAGCCGTTAGCCAAACACATCGTCCAGAAAAATATAAGTGAGCCAGAGAGCAGCAGTTAAGAGGTACTCAGCAGCGTGTTTACTGTTAGCTCTGTTAGCGGTTAGCCAAACACTTCGCAAACTGTTATCCCTCAAACCTGGTGTGGGAGATGCACTCAGCTGTGTTTTCACTAGTGAACCCGTCCTGTGTTTGTTTGCTGAATCTTGGTTTCACGTGTGAAACATAAATGAACAAACATCTCTTTGTCATTTTGAAATGCCTTCATTATTATCTCATCATTTTATGTGCACAACGTCCTGATGAAAACTTGAATCACTGAATTTTATACCTGAGTTACTTTTTTTACAATTTTACAATTCTTACAATTTTAATCCATTAAGTTAAAGCACAGGTAGGTTTTCTCTCCTGTTTAAGACTGCACACCGTCTCCTCAGCCGGCGTGCTCTACACATGTTTGATTTCGTCATGCTGAGCTCGTTGGAGCTCATCCGGTGTGAGGCCGCCCGCCGCTCACCAAGACTGAGATCTGACAGCGATCCTGACAGCAGCCAGCGGGGGTTTGACCCCAAAATACAAGACCAACCAGAAATCACTCAGATCGTCTCGCTTTCAACAGCTTGACTCTGAAACTTCTTCACTGTATGAAGCATTGTTTATTCATCATATACTTCCATCATAATGTTTTAAACTCTAAGCTTTGAACATTTGAATAGGTGTCTAACCAAATGCCAATGTTTATGACGAGAAAACTTGCCACGCTGCTGAGATGCATCTCAAATGAATCTTCAGGTTCTCATCTTTTGGATGATGTGCTGCGGTAACTTCCTGCTATCTCCCCCTAAAGATCCCGTCTCCCCCCTAAAACATGGTAGGGAGGAAGTGGAAAGAGGTTAAAATCGATGTGACACAATGGCAGAACAGCTAATAGCCAATGATTCAGACAAACGTGTCATTAACGTCACACTCCAACTGACAGGACTTTCATATTACAGCCTTTAACTACCGATCGGGGCTCTGCAGTCGCTGTGAAGACACATTTGCAGTTTGTTTTCCAATCCTTTAGAAATCAACTGTTTGTCAATCCATAAGATGAACCAGTTCTCTCATTGCAGAACAAAACAAGCATTTGGAGACGTTGGGGAGGTTTTATGATGAGGAGGTGGAGGAGATGCTCAGTTTATATCTTTGGGAGCTCTGGGAGCCGTTTGGCTCTCTGAACGCTCCACTAGCTCACCGCTAAAGATGAATCACCCTCTCCTGGACTTTGTATAGGTTTAAATGAGCTTCTTTTTTTCTTCTCTGAAACTCTCACGGCGTAGCTTTAAACATTTATTGACGATAGCGACCCGGCTCGACTTGGCGTGCTGCAGTGTTTCCTCTGTGAGTAGATTCGTCCGGTGATGAATTCGGGTCATTTTCACCGCAGGACGGAGACGGTTACATTCCAGCTCGATGTCCGCCGAATGTTTTCTCATCTGTTTTTTTTTTCGGCGTTAAGAGGAGATTGATGGATCTATTTTCTCTCTGAGTCGCCCGTCTTGTAAGCGTAAAGACTATCTGTCGGGCAGTGACTCCCCGCCACAGTACACTGCGCTCAATAGGAGGGGAAACGTCCGTCTGGCCTCCAAAAAGTACACCTTGGAGCGGATGAACTCAGGCAAGTCATTATGTCATCGATCCCCGGAGCGTTTAACCAGCGGGCAGAACTCACTACAGTCCAGACTGTCCCATCGATCACTCCGGCCTGAGGTCACATGAGGTGACAAACGGAGCGACCGAGGCGTCCGCCGGTCTGGACGGGTGGACGGACGTTCAGGCTGCTTCTCTTCTCGTGCGTAGACGTCAGAGAACAGAGAGGAGATTCAGATTGATCGAAGAAAAACACATCGGGTCAAGTCCGACGACGGCTTAGAGACAAACAGCCGACAGTCATCAGTACAGAAAACATGTAGCTGGGAGGGTCTGGAGGCGTCTAGAGATCAGAGCAACAACTGTGTCCCTAAATCCAGTAAATTGGGATTTTGAACATTTATAATTCATATTTTTTCATCATTACTGGCAGATGTAATGTCACATGGCTGCGATTTTCAGATTGGTACCAGAAAGAGTTGCGATCGGTTGAGTGTGTGAATCTCTCACTTTCTCAGGACACCTTTTATGACGTGTTGTAGACCATAAACTCATGTTTACAATGTTTACTGAGGTAATAAATCAAGAGAGAAGTAGAGTCATTTTCTCATAGACTTCTATACAACCAGAGGAGTCGCCCCCTGGTGGACACTAGAGAGAATGCAGCTTTAACACGTGAAGCTTTGACTTCTCTTTGAAGAACCGGAGGTTGCCTCCTGCTCACTACTCTCAACAGCCCCCGGCTGGAGTGTGTGCTAACAGCTAACAGCTAACAGCTAACAGCTAACTGAACTACCAGTACACAACCTGCTGAGTACATCGCCGCACTCGGCCGCTGCTAAACGGGCAGCTTTGTGTTCTTAAATTAGTTTGTGCTTAAATTGTAAACTACGTGTCTTTTACATAACTTTGAGCTGATTGCCTGCATACATCGCTGCTTGTTTTTGATTTTGAATGGATGAAGTGTGTGGTTGGAGTCTGGACGGAGAGGTTAGCCAGTTCTAGCTTGTGTTCATTCGATCACACAGCAGCGGTGGCTGCAGACACACCTGACTTAGATCTGCTCTGCTGCACCTTTCTGGTTTGTCCCTCAGGACTTTAGTTTCTTTCCTTTTGTCTCACTGGTGGTGATTTGCATCCATCTCTTTCTTTTCTTTTCTGGTGTGTAATGAACACCTGCAGATTTCTTCTCTGTGCTTTTGACGTGTTCAACCCGACTCAGAACAGCCTGCGGCGTGTTGATCAGTCCGGCCCTTCTTCCCCGTCTGAGCCGTCCAGGTTCCTGTTTCGCTGTCAGAGCAGCTGCGTTTCCTGGGCTTTCAGCGTTGCTTCCTGGTCGGCTCTTTTGGTTTATCAGTAAATGATTGATTTCTTTCGTCTGTAGTTTGATACGAGTATCAGAGATGCTGGTTCCCCTGGCTGCTGCGTCTCTGTAGAGGCCTCTCTCTCATCAGCTTCCTCCTGCTGAGGCCGCTTCTGTTTGAACACAGAGAGAGAACGCTCGCTTTGACTTTTGTCTATATTTAGCCGGATTGTAGAGGATATAAAGGAATAGTTTGATCCCTCAGACTGTGACAGTTAAGTCATCATCGGGATGCTCGTCTCAGCGTCTAAGCCTCCAGTCATTGATTGATTCCTATTGTTTTTTCAGGCTGATGAGCTTTGTTAGTACAGATTTACAGCATCGTAGTGAACAGAAGCTGAATCCTGAAGAGATTACAGTAAAGCTTGATTCATGCTCGCTGCGTCTGTGAGGGTTGGGACGTCTCCCCGTTAGACTCTAATGGGTTTGAAGGGTTCGTATCCAATATGTTCTTCCTACGCGGACGAGGACGGTTGAAGACCATCGAGACCTTTAAGGAGAAACCTGTACGAGTACCCTCACACATCAGTGTGTAATATCTTGGTCGAACTCATCCACCTCCTTTCAAATATGATGGTTTATTTTCAACCTGAGTTCAGCAGCAGTTTCAATGTTCCAGCAGATGTTTATTATTTTCACACTGAACGCAGAGATCAGCTGTGCAGAGGTGAGGACGTGAGCACCGTTTCCACCGCTCTCTCTGGTGTTACACAACTATTCGTGTCACTTCTCAACAACCTACAGACTCTCGTGTATTTTTAAAACTCGGCTCGGCTTCACACTCAGCCGTTTCCACCCGCCGGTTACTCCTTCACAACCGCCGCCTCCTGTCATCGGTCCGCTGAAGCGCTCCCAGCGAGGAATCCTTCTGACTGAAGCACTCTCGAGCGGACCGGCTGAGATAAGTGTTGCCAGTTCAGAGTCAGATCTGTGCTTTTAAAAAAGCTTTCACGGCCGGACGCATGTGTACACGGTCCTGCAGAGCTGAATCCACCCACAGCTGAAGGCATAAATAGATCCATCAGAGAAGCTGTTCTCAGAGGAAGAGGCTCGTTTAGAGCCACCGGATCTTTTTATGTGACGTTATTTTCTGAAAGAGCTAAAAGACGAGCTAAAGGTTGAAGCTCTGACGTTGTGTTTGATCTCTAGAACCTCTCGTGCTGCTTTGCACGTGTTGTGGAAGTTCAAGATATCTGCAGAAACTAAACGCTGTCGTGTCTGTTCATAACATCATGAATCCCACCTGTTTACTACAGCTGAACACAAAATAAACCGATTTGGTTGTGATTTATTCCCAATAAACAGCTTCTAAGGATGCAGAAATAACTACATAATGATGCTGATTTGTAAAAAGTCTGAATTCACGTTTTGTTCTCTCGGCAAGACGACGAGCAAATAACTTCAAATACTTGTTTTCTGAATGGAGCTCGGATGGATCGGTGCTAGGCTACGCTAACATCGTAGACGTACATTTATACACATTTCGTCTGGTCTGAGGTGTCGTAGAGCTCAATATATAAAAATAGGAGGAGAATCTTGACGCCGACGCAGCTAATCTTTGGCTCAGGTTTAAATATTTCACCTCATTTGCGTCTTTGTATGTAATCCTTTCGTTGGGAACGCAGCATCACGGCGGCGTCACCGCTCCGGACTTGTGGCCTTAATCGTCCTCTAATCTTCCTCCCTCGACCTTCGGCTCCCGCCTCTAATCGCTGCACGAGGAGGAAGCCAGCGTTTTTAAATGAAGCAGCTTACTGGGTGATTAGGAAAAGGTAAATTATTCATCACAGAATGTTGTAATCATAGAGCGAGCCCTTTCAGGCTGAGGGGAGTTCTGGGTCTCCACGAGGGACCGGAGACATCACAGGATCCACAGAGAGGTCATGAACTACAGGCTCGTTAGCCAACTATAATACACTCGGACTTTTCTGGGGAACCCGACAGCTCGGGTGACACTTTGTTGAGGCGCGTTGTGTTCGTCATGAACTCCGTACAAACGGTTCTGTGTAAAAACACGTTTAAATATTTACTCGTAAACTAATCGAACTAAGTTAACTTAAAGTAACATGAATTTTATTTTGGATCAAATATGTTCTTGTCCCTTGTCAAAGGTTTGTATATTTGAATACAACACATAATATATAATATATAATATAATATAAATAGTTCCTGAAGAGTGAAGTCAAAGCTTCACGTGTTAAAGCTGCATTCTCTCTAGTGTCCACCAGGGGGCGACTCCTCAGGTTGTATAGAAGTCTATGAGAAAATGACTCTACTTCTCTCTTGATTTATTACCTCAGTAAACATTGTAAACATGAGTTTATGGTCTCAATCTCTAGTTTCAAGTCTTCTTCACTACAGCATGATGTTCACGATGGAGTCTGTCCGCCTACTGGAGCAGAAACTACAGATTCCACCGACGCTTTGGTGTCACGAGCGTCACGAAACTTTACAGCTGTGTAGTTGAGATAAAACATGAAGATGGTTTGGGTCTGAGTAAGGGCGGCGGAAGAAGAATATGACTTGATGAATGTATCATGAATTAACCTTCTTACGGTCGAGGACAGAGCTGCTTTTTAATAAAGATGCAAATCCAGCTGTTGAGTTCCTCTTTACTGTGGACCAGATATTATAATAGTTCAAGGTCTCTCTCTGGGGCTTCCAGCTGGATCTCACTTCATTAGCACAACATAACGCCAGGATTCAGGCTGTTCTCCTCCAGCGTTCGTAGCTAAACCTACGAGAAATAATGCACCGCGATACGTAGATATTCTACGGAATAGTTTTCTTATGTTATCATGAACGACGTATAAAGATGGCTAATTCCCCAAGAGGTCGCGGTGGTGAGTTTATGGTTTTTTGCCGGTTACACTCTTCACTCTTTGCTGCTACGCCCTCTGGTGGTTCGGAGGATAATGCAGCTCAGAGAGGACGATGTTTGCTGGACTTTCGTACGGAAAAAAAACACGAAAAATGACTTTTTGTAAGATATCACACAAAGCGCTGTTTGAGGACATGATGAGTAATTCTCCTAAAGAAGTTCTATAATCTGGACAAACTCGTTTATGACGGCAGTGAGAAGTGATTCTAATCGTAGGAAAATAAAATGGTGCAAACTGAGCCGGCTTTGGCCTGGATGGAGGTGAAGCGCGTTGTCCTTCAATCAGAGGATCGCAGTTTGATTCCCGGCTCCTCCGATCCACGTCGACGTGTCCCCGGGCATCGCTTCATCTCAGGCTCGATGTCTCGAATGAAGCATTTGCTCAGATTGAAACACTGAATCTCTCAGCTGACTGCTGCATCTGCTTCAGCTTTGTTTCCAGCGGAGGTTAAGCGAGCTTCTCTCCATCAGTGAAACGATAATACAAAGCTCAGGAAAGGCCGCGTTGGCTCCAAGATCACCCAAAGTCAGCGGTGTTGTTTTAGTGTAACGGGCCGGTGAGCGGGAGAATAATTACCTCCGACGCTCGGGAGGATCTGCTCGAGGAGAGCTCGATAAACGTGCTTCTGCTTTCTACTCACCGCGAGCAGCGAGCAGCGAGCCGCGGGGCCGGATTCAGAATGTTTGTAATGGGGGTAATAATTCATGAGAAAAATAGTTTTGCTCTCCCGCCGAGTTCATTTTACCCGCTAACGTGCAGCAGAGGAATGGGACACATTTATATATATATATATATCTGAAGAGCAGGACGCGTCGTAATGAGACGTATTAGTTCACTTCAGCCGGGGTCGTTAGGCTTGTTTTCACGGATTATTAGCGGGAAATGAAAAAGGAGGAACGGTGGCGGGTAAACACCGGTAATGTAATCGTATATTATAAACTACAGATATGATTCTGCTGGGACCCGACGTGCAGCCGGAGCTCGTTAAGCTCGGCGTCCGGGTTTGTTGTTTTGGCGTTTTCTTTGATGAGTCCGTCGCCGCCTCATCATCACCGCTGTTGTTACTCAGAGAGTTTCTGCAGCAGACGAGGAGGCTTCTCTCATTCTCCACCGTCGTCTGGAAGCCGGAGACGCTGTCACGTCGGCGGTAGACGTGTGAAGCGGATCCAGAACCTCGAGGGTCTGAATCCTGCTGCTGCTAAAGAGCCCATTGAGTCCGCTCATTAACTCACAACCTTAACGAGCAGCGGCGGGTAGAAACATTCCAGCGTGTGAAGCTCTTTCTCTTTCTGCCATCAGCGCATCTCGCTGCTGCAGCTCTTGGATGGAAATTGTCACTTTGATTTTTTTTTGTAGGATGTTTTTAATTGCACACGTTCAGTCAAGCGACTGTCAGACATTAAGAGGAAGACGAGTGATTATGTGTGAGGTTCTGTGTGGAGTCAGGACGGCTGGATGAACCCCGCGGATATCATCATTCAGCTGCAAAGTATATGGATTCAATTAAAGGATTAATCACAAGAACTCAAATCTGGTCCTTCATTAGCGGAATAAATTAAATATTTGCAGTGAAAATGTGCTCAGAAGTCTCAGTGTGATTGTTTGATAAAACACTTTTTCAGGAGTTAAATAAAAAGGTAAAGAATAAACAAGGAAGAGAAAGAAATAAAAGAGGAAGAGAGATGAAGTCAGGAGGGTGAAACAAAGGATACAAGGAAGGAAAGGGGGCAAGGAAGCATAGCAGGGAGGTAGGAAGAAAGGAAAGAAGGAAAAAGAAAGTCATCATCATCATCACCATCATCATCATCATCATCATCATCATCATGCAGCTGACCGTAAGCTCTTTGCTCGTCGTGCTCGGTATTAATGAGCAGGCGTGTTTTTTTTGCGAGTTAATCGCGTCTGCAGCGGAGCAACGCCCGCCTCTGATTGGCTGTCACTTGAAGGCCGCAACACAAATAAGCCACGAGACGCCGCCCACCGCCTTCATCATCCCCATCCATCCTGATGAAGCAGCATCTCATTTACTGCGCGTCGCTCGGTGATGAATGGAGCTGTGCGGTGGGGATGTTACCGGCTTCCTGCGCAGATGTGAGAATAATCTGCAGAATGCACGACTTTATAATTTTAACGTTAATTAGATTAGTCACAGCGACGAGAGATGAGACACTCTGGAGGTTATTTAGATCATTTACACGTCTTTGAAATGTGAGTTTAATCTAAATACAACTGTTATATGATGTGATCATCAGATTAAAACAAGTAATCGCTGATGCTCGCTGATACTTGTTTTAGCTGGTGTGATGCTAGTAGCAGAGGTCGTAGTGCGGTTGGACTGTTGATAAAGTCTAAAGACCTTTACACAGCGGGAGTCTAGGGCTTTTATTGTGAAAGTTAAGAACAGTGGATCTGGTCTGCGCTGCCTTTGTCAAGGTAAAGTTTGCCCCCTTGGTTGGGACCAGGTGCTAACCTCCAGATCTGAAGAGTGAAGCTAACGCTTCATGTGTTCATCCCCGACGTAACTTCAAAATAACTTCACAACACTTTGGGACACGAACACCGGTCTCCTGATGAAAGTCCTGTGTTTCGAACACGTTTTATAATACGTCACTTCCTCTGAGTGCAGCAAATTATCCAGGTTTTCAGCTGCATTCTCTCTAGTGTCCACCAGGGGGCGACTCCTCTGGTTGTATAGAAGTCTATGAGAAAATGACTCTACTTCTCTCTTGATTTATTACCTCAGTAAACATTGTAAACATGAGTTTATGGTCTCAATCTCTAGTTTCAAGTCTTCTTCAATACAGCATGATGTTCATTTAGTACATGATGGTCCATTTAGAGTCACACAGACCATAAAGCAGGGGATGCTTTAGGGGCGGGGCTACACAGTGATTGACAGGTCTCTACCAGAGACGTATACGGCGTCTCTACGTCACTCCTCCTCAGTCCAGATATGGTCACTTCCTGTTCACTGGTTGCTAAAAAAAGATGGTGAGGGCCAAATCGCCGAACTCGTGGCTTTAAAATGTTAGTCCACAAACCAATGACGTCATGATGACTACGTCTACGTCTCATTTACAGTCTATGGTTCAGACTTCGGGGCCTCTGTGTATTTGTTTTATAAATATATGCACAACCCGATTGGTCGATGTCTTCATTTGTGGTGCGAAAGCTCTGAAAAATGGACCTCGTTCCAGAAAAGAACGATGCTGTTCTTCAATCTATGCGTTCTGTATTAAATGACAAAAAAAATTATTTGAAAAGAACGTATATTGACATGCGAGTTAATACCTGGGATGTTGGTCCGCCTCACGATCGCCAATTTATTTGGTGGCTTCCTGACTTTCGCTGTAGCTGCAGACGACCATTGAATTATCTGAGCGCGTTCATGCTCCCCAGAGGACGAACCTTTCCATTTTCAACACGTGAGCTTCTTACTTGCACCACCAGACTCAGACCAACATATTTAAAAATTAAGAAATAAAAATAAATCTGCTGGCTGATTTCCCACCAAAACTGTTTTGGATATTGTTTTGGATATTCATGGTGCCCAGATGATTAAAACGAAAACGTTCCCCTGACCCCCGAACCTCCCGGAGCGTCGTCATCTTCAGACCAAGATCCAAACTTTACACACGAGTCATTTCAACATGATCTCATCACCGGATTGCAGAGAAACATGCGGAGCTCATTCTCGCTCCTCACATGAAACCATTTTAGATTTTAAAAACCTTTTGACCTTATTTCTTTGTGTGATTCTCAGGACACACGTCACACACTCAGTCCCGTTACTACCGGACCTCTCAGAGATTTGTCATTATGTAGATGTGTGCGTTCGGCTCTTCTGGGGTTCAGGGAACTCTGCGACGGCTCCCGATGGTTTCGTGCTGTTCGTGTTATTGGTTTTCCTGACGAGGCAGATTTCCGGTTTCAATTTCACCGTGTGGATTTAATTTAACCTGCCAGTGTGTGTGTGTGTGTGTGTGTGTGTGTGTGTGTGTGTGTGTGTGTGTGGTGCTGCGTAGAAAACTATTTCTGGTCGAGACCCCCCCCCCGATCTGACACGACATATTGTGTGTGCGCCCTCAGCAGTGAGCGATTACTCACTGAGGAGCCTGTTTTCTTGTATCGTCTTTTCTTTTTTGACAGAGATTCTCCTCTTTGTGTTTAGTTTCACACGCTGACATTTCATTCCATGAACCGGAGTTGAACCCAGAAGCAGAAGTGAGGCAGGAAAAGAAACAACAAGTCATCTCCTTATTTATATAATCCTTCCTTTCCTCACGCAGCCGCTCTCCTAAATACCCAGAATGCTCTTCAGCGTAGAAGCAGCAGCAGCCTCTCTACGGCACGTCAGTAACGTCGGCGCCGTGAGGCGTCGGCCGCTCTCGTTCGCTGTCCTTTTTGGAGCCGAAACTACTTTGTCCTGGTTTTTGTGGACCTCCCCCCCCCCCCCCCCTCCCCCGTTCCCCCCCTCCCCCCTCCCCCGTCCCCCCCTCCCCCAATCCATATCGATGCGAGACGCTGAACAAACGAGCCCAATAGTTGCTGAGCTGGTCCCTGCGATGGCGGGCGGCGTTGTCTCTCCAGGGTCACACCGGGGAGGAGAGGATGGCTCGGGTTGCTGCGGTTCTTGCTGACCTATCCACTACCCGCCTCTAATGGGTCATATTTCAGCTTCCCGTTGGCGGTTGACAAATGGCCGCGCTCTAAAAGCCCCGTCCGAGGTGCTGAAACCCGGTTGATCTATGACTGAGTCCCGCTGATAAATGCCTCCCATCAGTTCGCGCGTGACGCCGATTCATCACCCGCCGCTGAGGTTTGTGTTGGGAATCCATATTGGATTTTTAATGAAAGGGAATATAATGCAATTCAAAGTCAATGGGTTTGCCAATGTCCTCGCTCTTTACACACACACACACACACACACACACACACAGTTTGAGATTGCATTGCATTTCCCTAACAGTGTTAGAGCGCCTGCCTTGAAGGGCAGCTGCTGTGATTGTGTTTGTCTACAGCAGACCTCACACACGCTGCTGAACCAGATTTATGAACCGCAGCCGTACAAATTAGTATTTTTTGCATTTCAAAGAGTTTCATTGTTTTTTTTGGTTTGTGGCAAAAAGACGTGTTTTGTTGTAAAAGAATGTCCACATTGAACAAGAGAAGATTGTAGTTATAAGACACCACACAGGTTTAATGAAAAATGTATTCGTTCATAAAATTGTTTACGTTATAGTCGACTTGATCGTACACGAGATTAACAATATCTTCTTTATAAACTATCTTCGCTCGGCACCGTTTTAATGTAACACAGCAAAGAAAATGCTTTTTTTTTCTTTTCTTTTTTTTTTTTGCAGACATCAAAGCCGTCTTCAACACAGTATTTGAGACAGAACAGTTCCTGTTGCTGCGCTTCACTCTGGATGCACTGCATGAATGACCAGTAGCCGTGGAGGTTATAGTCCAGAGATCGGCCTGATTAAGCTCGTTATAATACAAAATAGTCTCTGCTTTTTCGCCATTTATGTAAATGTTTGAGGATGTTCCTCTGATGCCGCCCGGCTTCAGTCCCAGTGCAGAACGTCCCGTCAAAGGTCTTTGAGAAGAGGGCTCGTAAATCACATCGCCCGGCGTCCATCACTCTCCATCTTCGCTTAATCCCAAAGTGCTCTTACAGACAAGGACGTTTCTTACACGGAGTCATCCGGTAAGTCTATTACAGTCGCCCTCACCTTGATCCCAGACACACCGAATTCCAGGAAAGAAGAAGAAGATGATGAGGAGGAGCAATGAGTGCTGGGAATCAGCAGCGTCTCAGCCGGGTCCGCTATCAGTTTCCTGTAAACCACTTGGCTGTACAGAGACGTGTAGACGACGGAGCACGCCACGGCAACCACGATGAAAAACACGGCGCAAGAAGCCATCACGAGGCCGTCCCGGCTCTCGGCGTTCCCTCCCGGGGTCGCCGCTGCTGCTGCCTCCTTTGTGGTCACGTTGACGCAGTCCTTGCTGTATCCGGGCTGCGCTGCAGTGACCTGAACGCAGACCCGGTAGCAAGTGGAGGGCTTCAGCCGTTTGATGTGGTACTCTTTGACGTCGGCGGGGAGCCGGGCTGTGACCGGCATCAAGAGGCCGCCGCTGCCGCCGTGGGCTAAAATTGACCATTTTAGTTGTGATACCAAACCCCCCGTGCTCTCCCAGGAAACCCTGACAGAGTGAGACTGGACGGATGTGACGTACACTTGTAGAGGTTGATTCGAACGCCGGGCGGCGTATCCGTCCACAGCGACCGTCACAGATTTGAGGTCTGCCCCGACGAGGTTGTGGGCGATGCAGGTGTACGATCCTGCTTCCTGCTCCGTGGCGTCGTAGAGGTCAAAGGTTCCCTCGGGGTGCATGTAGTACTTATCGGACACGCTCCCGGGTAGCATCCTGTCACCCGACGGCGTCACCCAGAAGATCTCGGGCTCCGGTTCTCCGAACGCCCGGCAGTGCAGCGACACGGACCTCCCTTTGCCGACGTCGACCCGATCCGGGAGGCTCCCGGGCGAGATCAGAGGGAGGCAGATCTCCGTCATCTCCCTGAAGTGCACCTGTCGGACGCGTTGGCCTTGGTACTCCGGAGGCTCCACGCAGAACAGGGAGTCGGGCTCCATGAACCGAACGGCGGTCCGGTTCATGTTGACCCAGCGGATGACGCAGTCGCAGCGGATGGGGTTGCTGTGCAGGCTGACCTCTCGCAGGTTGGGCAGCGAGTCCACGGTGCCGCGGTGGAGCGCGCTCAGAGCGTTGCTGTTCAGCATCAGCGTCTCCAGCCTGGGGAGCTTGTAGAAGGCCCTGGAGTGGATGTAGGACAGCCGGGGATTGTTGGTGGCCTCGATTTTGGTCAACTCCGGCAGGTTGTTCAGGGCGAAGCTGTCGATGGACACGAGCTCCGGCATGCTGTTGATGCCGAGCTCCTTGAGATGCATCATGTCCATGAAGTCGCCTCTCTGGATCCTCTCGATGGGGTTCTTATTCAAATCCAGAAACTTTAAATTCCTCACTCTCGTCAACGCGGCTCGTGGGACTCGACTGAGCAAGTTGTCAAAGAATGAAATGCTCTCCAAACTCTCCAGGCCGTCGAGAGCGTCGTCCGGCATTTCAGTCAAATTCATCTTGGCAAGCACGAGGCTCCGGAGGTTCGCCAGGGGTTTAAAGTTCATGTCTGACAGCTCGACGACGGGGTTTTCTCCCAACATCAATATCTCCAGGTTGGGCAGATGCTGGAACCACTGGCTGTTGATGCTCGTCAGACGATTGGAATTGAGATGGAGCCTCAGCAGCCGACTCAGGCCCCGAAACGCTGCGGCGTTAATGGAGGAAATCAGGTTGTGGTTAATGTAGAACTCCTGCAGGTTGGGCAAGGAAGCGAGGCAGCTGTCAGACAGCTCCTGAATCCAGTTCTCCTCCATGTGGAGCGACAGCAGCCGGGGGAGAGACCCCAGACGAACATCGCTCACGGAGGAAATGTTATTCTGAGACAAGTCGATCTCAGTGATGTTGGCCAAGTATTCCAAAGTTTTCTCCACTTTAACGATGTTGTTTGTCTGCAGCAGCAGCACCTGCGTCTCCGCGGGGAGCGTCTCCGGCAGCACCGACAGGCCCAAGTCGTTACAGTCCACGGTGGCCGCCTCGGCGTAAACAGAGCTGGGCGAGAACCAGGGTCGTACCTCGCATCGACACGACGCCGGGCAGCGAGCGGCGGCCCCCTCTGAGGCCAGAACAAAAGCAGCCAGAGACAGCTCGGCCAGCAAACAAGCCACGACTGCTGTCTCCTTCATCTTGCCCCCCTTGTGTTCTCTTCAGCCAGTAATTGGCCCTTATGGAGTCAGCTGTTAGCGCCGTTAACTTCACAAATACAAGCTCATTTGTTAACGCAGCGAGACAAGAGTGGATTTCCTGCCGACGCCTGTTCCCCCCGGAGCTTTTTGGTCCCCGTTGCCTTTTTCCCGGCTCTTGGCAAAGAGAGGCGGCCTTTCTCAGTTCGGTCCGTGCCAGGTTTGTCGTGTGGCGATTCGTCACGGTCGGCGTATCCTTCAGGGAGCGGCGCTGTGCGGCAGAGGGGCGGTTGAGGAATGCTGTGGCTCCGGCTGGGGACGAACCGCTCTGCCTTCCATCATTATTATCCTCCGTCGCTGTCACCCTGAGTCAGCTTCCATCTGGGGAGACAGGAGAGAAAGAAAAGTCCAACTTAACACCTTGCAGAGGAGCTATGAAGGCATATTGACGAATATTGAAACGTATTAAGCTTTTTTCAGCCTCATTTGATTTAATCTCTTTCCTCGTAAGGTGTGATGAACACGCCGGTGTTTCCTGACAGGTTTGAAACAAAGACGACGGTGCGTTTGAGTCTCTTTGTGCGGCTGAAGGGCGAAACAGCGGCCTGAGGTTTTTATTGCTATTTCAGTCAAAGCGGTAAAATATAAAGAGTCCTAGAAAACAAGCAGCTCTGAGATGATGCTCCACAGTTTGTTGATTCAAGAGACCAAACAATGCACCAAACAATGCACGTTCCCCCGTGTTGTAATGAACCTCTCCTGCTGTGAACAATGCACCTGTGCACACTCATCAACGCTCCCACACTAAACAGCAGCCCGACGCACACAACCTCCAGGATTTGTAGAAGCTCCCAAAATATCTGCTGAAAGCAGCTCGCCGCGGGTCTCCAGCTGCTTTTTTTTTTATTGCATAATTCATGAGGCGCCGGATCGATGCCGTTGGTGCAGGTGACGGGTCCGCGGCGGCGCGGTGCTGTTCTTTCTGCTTATGTCGACGGCACGTATTGACGTTTTGATTAATTTGTGACCTTGAGTGCAGAAGCCACCGCCGAGCGTACGACAGTAGATGAAGCTGTCGGGGAAGTTTGTGGAGCGGCTGATGAAGACGAGCTGAGACTCTTCCTGCATATATCAGCTCGTTTATGGTTCCTCTCTCACTTCATCCTCAAAGTACAAGAACTTTGACTAAAGTACGACAGTGTTGAGCCGACTGTTTCGCTACAAATACCTTTACTGATACCGTTCAACATACACGTAAATATACATGTTTAACAGAAAAGGCCTGTGTTATATACCGTGTTGTTTCAGATATCCTACTTATTTGGCACTTGTGGTGATGAAGGAACAACAGTGAGGCTCATTGATACAAAAACCATGTGTTTGAGGTCCGTGTGCTTCACGTAAAGGTGAAGAAGACTTGTTGGAGCCCTTTGAGTAGTGAGACTACAGTGAAGAAGCAGCCTGGTGGTGTTATAGTACAGCAAATACTCTCTGAGTAGTACAACCGCAATACTTCCCCAAAACCAAAGTAGAGTTTGTTTGTCTGGTCAGAAATACTTTCATTTAGTTCGGAGGACTCGTCAGCGAGACGCTGTACTTGCATCAGTACAATAAGACAGATAGACGGTGTTCCTTCAATAATATTAAATGCAATACTCACACCTTTTACTTATGTTAGGAACACTTCTACCGTGTTTCCATCGATGTATTTGTCTGCTCTGTTTGAAGTATTAAAGAAGCTGTGTGGAAATGTGATAAAACCTAAATCGATCAAAACAAGTTTTTACTTTGGCTTGAGGTGTTTTTTTGTCTTTATTCAAAGCAGAGTGGATTCTGGGAAACGCCTTCGTGGAATAGATGCTGACTCAGCAAAAACCTTTAACTCACATGACTGATCCGCTGTTTCCGGAGATGTACATACTGTATGTATATATATATATATATATATATATATATGTGTATATATGTGTGTGTTTACTGGCAGATCACAGCCATGGATAAAGAGTAGCCTTCAGCGCTAACATGTGATGAAGCTACTTTACTTTATTGGCTCCAGACCAGTCGATGGAAACACGTTTTCTCGTTCGCTTTGTGTTTTTGCGACGTTTCAAAAGAATTCCCTTAAAGATCTCTGCAATCATCTGAGTGAAGCGACGTTAACGTCCCAGCTGCTCCAAGACGAGAACGTTAGAGCACTGATCCAACGTGGTGGCTTCTACATCCCATCATTCTGTCTCTTCTGGCTCTCATGCAGCTCATTGAAACCCTCGCAGGCGTCCGCCTCCTTCACCCGAGAGAGGAGGAAGCGTACTGTATCCAACGCTTTAGTGTTATGTAATCGCCCCTCCACAGAGATGGAAACAACACGTTTATGTACAGTATTTAGGCTACAACAAAAACAACTTATATGCTAATGAAGCGCGCGTGGTTTGGATGTTAAATGGAGCGTTAAATGTGGACGTTTCTTCTCTTTTGGTTGGAAAGTGTGCTCTCATGAGACGCTGCTGTGCGCTAATTTAATTTCTCCTGTTCATTTACGAGATGCGTCCCTCTTATTACAAAGAGTCTGCAATGAATTCCCTCATTTCCCCTCCATGCACACACACACACACACACACACACACACACACACACACGCACACACACACGGTGGTGGCTGCCTTTCATGATGCCATGAATATAGATTTATAGGTATATCGGTGCAGAATATGCTGATTCTCTGTCCAATTGTCCAGGTTTGAAATGTTGAAGTGTGCTTTTTTTTTTTTTAGCTTGAAAGCCAATTTTATGTAAATGAGCTCCAGATTTGTTTCTACATTTCAGGAGAACAGCTTCTCCTCGTAGGCTGAAATGTGACGACTGTAACATGATTGGCAGCAGTGATTCATGTGCAGAACAACATGTCCTGAAGGCAACACGAGTAGTTTCACTGGTGTTCATCTCAACTACTATCATATATATATATATATAGTTCTATATATATATATATATATATATATTTATATGAACATATAAAACCGATTCCAAAACAAAAGATAAACCTGATTCCGTCTCTAATATCTATTTCATATTCATGTGAAAACATCTCCTTCAACCAATGTAGTTTGCCACGATAACAACATCGTGATAAGAAGTAGAGTCATTTTCTCATAGACGTCGATACAACCGGAGGAGTCGCCCCCTGGTGGCCATTAGCGAGAATGCAGCTTGACTCCTGAAATCCACTAAATCAGCCTGAAACCATTGATGAGAGTCAGAGCTGGACCACGCTGCGCTGTGATTGGCCCGCAGGATTCTCTCCTCGCAGCCCTTCACAAAGCTGTGTTCTCCTGACGCGCCAGGACCTCCGAGGTCAAAGGTCCCGGTCTGCATTCATCTCATTGCCTGAAGAAGAACCGGTTTCAGCTCCACCCATTCACACAGAAAGAGAGGAAAGAATCTCACGTTTGTTGTTAAGAGTATTTAGTGATGCGTTCTATGAGCAGCTCTCTGTAACCCAGCAGGACCGCCAGCTTGAGCACTTTAAGTGCTGAGTATTGACATTCTGTGAATGGATTAAAGCCGCCAAATGTGAAATATTTATGTATATTCTTATACAGCAGCGAGAGAGAGAGAGCTCTCCGGTCTTAATGTGGCAGACGTCTCATAAAGTGGTCCCACTCCGCCATGTTTTATTCAGCGCTCACAGCTACGGGCAGCCTGCCGCCATCACGTCAAGTTAAAAACTACCAGACTTTCCATTTCTTTTAACTGATGGATCACAAATGAAGAACGCTGTCTGACCGCTGGAGATGACAGAAATGTCACAACGAATCTTTTATCAAAGCGAACAGCGGTTTCTGAGCAGACACATTGTTAAAGGTTCCACCAAACGGTGTCAATAGCTGCGTTTTGACAGCAGGAACCAAAGTCTACAGTTAGTTACAGGGACGTTTTATCCCCCAGCAAGACCCCGGTCAGGAGGTAAATACTTCCGGTAAGTAGAGGAACTTTAGGGGCGGGGTTTACAGGGATGATTGGTCAAACCAAGCAGCAACCTCAGGTTCTGCCTTGTAGGAAGTGTCTTAAAAGCTGCATTCTCTCTAGTGACCACCAGGGGGCGACTCCTCTGGTTGTATAGAAGTCTATGAGAAAATGACTCTACTTCTCTCTTGATTTATTACCTCAGTAAACATTGTAAACATGAGTTTATGGTCTCAATCTCTAGTTTCAAGTCTTCTTCAATACAGCATGATGTTCATTTAGTAAATGATGGTCCATTTAGAGTCAAACAGACCATAAAGCAGGGGATGCTTTAGGGGCGGGGCTACACAGTGATTGACAGGTCTCTACCAGAGACGTATACGGCGTCTCTACTTCACTCCTCCTCAGTCCAGATATGGTCACTTCCTGTTCACTCGTTGCAAGAAAACAAGATGGCGACGGCCAAAATGCTGAAGTCATGGCTTCAAAACGTCCACAAACTAACGAGAGACGTCAGGATGACTCCGCCCACTTCTTACATTCATCGTGCTTCAGTAAATACAGACAACCAACTGAAGGAACCTTTTAGTTACTTTAAAAGCAGCTGCGAGACTTAAAATACCAGGAACTTTCTTTTGTTATTAATTAACTAATGTGATGTCATTCCTGTTCAAACTGTTTATTTTAAGTGTGTACGATGTCATGGCCCTCATCGTAAAATATGACAAACCCAAGTTTCATTGAAAGAAGCTCTGAATGTAAAAAGAACCTAAAAACATGAGCTCATAAATAACAGATTTCTGATGCTTCAAACCAAACTGTATTGAACCGTGTCTGAGCGTTCCGTCTCTATAGATCTCTTGTTATTTACTCTCCTCCCTGCAGACTGACGGTGGTTTGGCGTCAGCCATAAATGTCAGTTTAACCCTTTAACCTTTAGTCAGCAGGCTGCTGTCCTTCACCTCCTGAAACACCAGAAGATACCCAAACGCCCACTCTGACCTCTGACCTCCCCGTGGGAGAGAGAAGGCTGATTACTTCCTTTTGATGAAGAATTACAAAAAAGTGCTTTTTACCTCTCAAGGACATCTCATTCAGCAGATCTCAACTTCTATTCACTTTATTTCCAAAGCTGCTCCGACGCCGTTTAGATGTAAGAACGCGTCTGAATCACAGCGAGGAGACTCTACTGAACCGAGAATGTCCTCACAAGAGCCTAAAGTCACCAGTGTTTACCCGACACACTCACTGTGTGACTCATGAGTCACGTCCGTCATGAACAACGTGAGATGTTGTTAACTCAAAGCATCTGTCTTCCACGCAGTTCATTTTATATTTGTTTAGTTCCTTATCATTATAAATGTATGGAAGATAAATAGGGACACATTTAGTTCCCATGTGGCCCTAACCCTGTTCTTTATACACATATGTATTAAAGTATTTCTCTTTAGTTAGTTATTATTATTGTTAGTTATAATAATCAAACTATTTGCACTAAAAGAATAAAAAAAGGAAAATGAGAATCTAAAACCTAAAATAGTGCAGAAGTGAGGATAAAATACAATAATATAGAAATAAAACATTTCAGGTATTTTTTGTTAATTTAACTCTCTTTCACACAGAGAATAAACATTCAATAAACATTCAAACGTATACTAACGCAGACCAGATCTTACCTTTCACAATAAAAGCCCGAGACGTATAATATTTGTAGGCGAGTATTTCTCATTTTTGTGATGTTTGTACGACACACCCTGATGTGTAAAGCTCTTTGATTTAATACATTTCCTAAAATGTTGAGCGTAGAGAGGAAGCAGCTCGGTGTGGATGATCTCAACACTTTCATTTGTTCATTTCATTCTGACGTTAGACTTCTTTGGTCTTCCGTACTTTTATAAGTCTAGGAACTAGGAAATTACCTCAACAAAATCCAAACACCTCTTCTCTCTTTGCCGGCATTTTTAGTTGCCAGTCTGACGGAACACGTTAATCTTCTGCTTTACAGAAAGAGGAAGTGCTGATTAAAAAACTAAATAAAGACGGAGCGGAGGAGGATTATTTCCTCCAGCAGCGCCGACAGCTGCAGTAAAACCTCAGTGTGAGACTCAATTAAGAGCCAGATGCTTTATTTATATATATATATAGATATATATCTATATCTATATATATATATGAATATATAAAGAAGATGCTTTTCCTGTCTGCACACACATTACTGAGTACAGTGTGAGCTCACGAGCAACACGGACCAGTGATGTGTTCAATGTTCCTTCATGTATCTGTAAAAAAATGTCTGTCGATATTACAGTGAAAAACTGTCAAACCACGACAGTAAGAGACCGTTAATTTAGTCTACATGACAATGAAACACCGTAAATATATATATTTATATATATATCAGCCCAAACAATAATTTGTGCATTCTTGTAAAAAATAACATTTTGTTACTGTTAATTGTACTAAACCTTGTACTGATAACGGAAATACACCGTAATATAAACAAGTAATACCGTAATCTTTGCATTTATTACTTAAAAAAAATACAATTTGTTACTGTTAAATTTACGGACCATTGACGGAATTATTGACGTATTATACATATAACAGCCACAGTCTGTCATATAAACAGCTGCAGTGTTTTAGCGAATACGACACAGATTCTTTTACAGTGTATATCTGCAGGACGAGCCAGGTCTCTCTTCAGGTTTTAAGAGGAGGCGAGATGCTCTTGAACAGCTGTTATGTTGATGAAGAGAGGAGGAATTATCTGCTGATCCATTGAAAATCCTCTTTATCTATTTATACGATAAATACGACACCTGACGGAGGGTTTTACTTATTCTGGGCTGCAAATCATACCTTGATATTTACTATTCAATATTTGCGCTACGAAATGCCCAAAATGATGACAAATATCCAAAATGTTGTCTTTACATTGTTTGTTCGCTAAACAGAGTCCAAAGTTTCAACCAAAACATTTAACAACTTTACAGAAAAGATCAATATGTCGTGAAAAGCTCATTTTCAGTACTTGTGCAGAAACATCGTGGTATCTGGAGTTCCGACCAGCCCGCAAACTGAAATACGACGACCCAGATCGGAAAACATGTGATTCAACGAGCCAATCAAACTGGCTTTAATAGGAGGCGGGTCTTAAAGAGACAGGCACGAAAACGGATCGTTTCAGACGGAGTGAACACGGGCACGTTCAGACTTACAGGATGAGAATTAAATGTGTTTTTCAACATAAAAGGGATCAAACAACTATTGTCTATCTAAAGATGCTCTGTCAGCACTTTGGCTGTAGTTAGCACTGTTGGCGCTGTTAGCGCTGTTAGCTGTGAGCCGTCGACATGTTGAGAGCCGTCGAGAGGCAATCGAAACGCTCACAATCTCAGTTCTTGCACCTTTAAATACCCACAAAAACTATGAGCCTTAAAATAAGCATCTGTCCCCTTTAACGGATTCATTTGGTTTTTATGTCGAAACCAACTCTCCTAGAAACGACATTAATATACAACTAATAATGTGCAACATCGGATCTATTTTGTAGGAGAAACACAACATGTTTATTTACTTTAAACTGGAAACAAAAACCTTTTTCTGACGCTCGCCACCAGCTCCAACTATTCCCGATACTGCTAACATATATGATGATTTATTTAATGTTTTACAGTAAACCGTCGTTTTGTGACGAGAGACGGTCAGAATACATGAAGAGAATAACTGCTGATGATCGTGCACCAAATAACGGGATTGTTTTTATGTTTAACAACATTACTGTTGTTCACTTCTGAGGACTTGTGACTCAGATTGTTAATAACGAGGTCTGGATGCACTCTGGACTTAAACTGGAGCAGGTTGAGGACTTCCGTCTTCCATCTGTGCTGTTTGTTCTGGGATGTCTTTGTTCATGTCTCGTCTGATTCAACGGTTTAGACTTTAGATGTTAAATCCGTCTGCTCAGCGGCGGGTTCACTGTTGGGATTCTTTACTGCGAGGAAGAGGAGAGGACGTTGTGAAGACATCGTTCATGATTTCGGTCATCTTCATGACTTAAGAAATATTTAAAAAACAGAAATGGGGTCGTTGATAATCAAAGTAAACCTTGTTTGAAAGCTTCTGTAGAAATGTAAAGTAGCAGAAAATGGAAATACTCAAAAGTACAAAATATCTCAAAAGAAGTGACGGAATAGAGAAGAATGGAAGGAGAGAAAACTGGGTTCAAAGGGTTAAATGAATGTGACTAATGTGGATCAATACGACCACGTGATATTAGTTTAAATCAAAGCATCGATGAGACTCCAGTCTGCAGCAGAAAGCCGAGACAGAACGACGTGTTCTCTCGTGAACGGATTTCACCGGCGTGAAACTAAAAAGGACGAGATCCCTAAAAACATCCAGATAACATCAACGGTTCTGCACTAAATCCCTCCTCCTCTCCTCCCTCCATCTGCCATCGATTTACCATTAAACCAGTCCCATGTGAGTCTGTTCCCTCCTCCTCCTCCTCCTCCTCCTCCTCCTCCTCCTTGTTAGCATCGCCAGCATCAGGATTTGCACTTAGCTTCCACTCCCACGAGTCACATTTCTCTCTTTAATCAGCAGCCAGTCTACTGTTAATTACCCTCACAGATACACACAGTCTCTCACACACACACACACACACACACACACACACACACACTCACAGTTCAACAGCGTGACCTCTGTTTGTTGCTTTGTGACTGTACACGTGTAGCTGGGTTTGTGCGTTGACTCTGAGATGTACGAAGTCTTTGATATGAACCACGAGTTTAGGATTTTAAATGATTGCATCAATACCTCATGAACGGACGAACGAGGAGGTCGGTGTCATGAAACAACGTATCCTCGAACAACGATGTCTTATGAAAAAGTTGCACATTTTTCGTGCGTTTTTTTCGTCCAGCAACACAAAATAGACGTCCATCTTCACAACTTAGTTAGGTTTAGGAAAAGATCGTAAAATACTAAATTAGGTTTAGGAAAAGATCGTAAAATACTAAATTAGGTTTAGGAAAAGATCGTAAAATACTAAATTAGGTTTAGGAAAAGATCGTAAAATACTAAATTAGGTTTAGGAAAAGATCGTAAAATACTAAATTAGGTTTAGGAAAAAATCGTAAAATACTAAATTAGGTTTCGGAAAATATCGTAAAATACTAAATTAGGTTTAGGAAAAGATCGTAAAATACTACATTAGGTTTAGGAAAAGATCGTAAAATACTAAATTAGGTTTAGGAAAAGATCGTAAAATACTACATTAGGTTTAGGAAAAGATCGTAAAATACTACATTAGGTTTAGGAAAAGATCGTAAAATACTAAATTAGGTTTAGGAAAAGATCGTAAAATACTAAATTAGGTTTAGGAAAAGATCGTAAAATACTAAAATAGGTTTAGGAAAAAATCGTAAAATACTAAATTAGGTTTCGGAAAATATCGTAAAATACTAAATTAGGTTTAGGAAAAGATCGTAAAATACTAAATTAGGTTTAGGAAAAGATCGTAAAATACTAAATTAGATTTAGGAAAAGATCGTAAAATACTAAATTAGGTTTAGGAAAAGATCGTAAAATACTAAATTAGGTTTAGGAAAAGATCGTAAAATACTAAAATAGGTTTAGGAAAAAATCGTAAAATACTAAATTAGGTTTCGGAAAAGATCGTAAAATACTAAATTAGGTTTAGGAAAAGATCGTAAAATACTAAATTAGGTAAAGAAAATGAACGTCTTGTTGTGGTGTTAACAACCAATGCAAATCACCGGCTTTGAATTGAATTTCTGGGCTTTAAAACAGAAACCAAACCGCAGAATATTGATATTTATTGCTGATATTCTGATCCGAAGCTCCTTCGCTGCAGACTTCATCACTTCTTCTGGAGGAGGCGGTTCAGACTGCAGGAGCAGCTTCAGAGTAATAGTCTTTGTTGATCCGAGCACATGCATCATGATTTATGTGACAAATGAGTTTCTGTCAACGTTTATTACAGACGGTGTTTGTTTTTATGAAGTTCTCCGTCAAGCATCCATAAAACAAAGAGGGGAAATATCGATGTTTAAGAAAAAAGATGAATCTCAAACAAATGTTTGAATAAAACTCACACACACATTTCTTATTGAAGAGGACACGAGTCCCGTTTAGACCCGAGACGTGATCGAGACTTTCAGACGTTTGAAGCTTTGCTTTAATATCAGAGCTGCAAAGATTAAATCAATTAGTTTTCAATTATTTAGTAAATAGATTAATTGGTTTGAGTACGTTTTAAAAGGTAATTAAGTCTAAATTCTCTCGTTCTGGTTTTAGTTTGGGAAACACTGATGGACAGAATTAATAGACAATGAAAAACGACCATCAGTTACTTAATAAGTGCAGTTTACGTTTTATAATTCAAAGTTAGTGGCTTTTTAAAAGGTGGATACTTTTAGATTTTTAGACTTAAGTTTAAGATCTAATTCTAAATGTAATCTCATTTTAAATTCATTTACTTTACTTTATTCCTGGCAGAGGAAAGCAAATTATGAATTCATTTTTCATTTTTCAACGATCTGGCTCCGGCTGGTTGATGAAAATATATTCAGATAATTAAGTGAAGTAAAAGTAAAATACTTCAAATGTTCTGTTTATTTAGAGATATTATATTATAAGTGGTAATACTGACTACTGTAGGTATTTAAAGTATTCACTATGAAGAACGGTGTTATGTTATCATTTTAATGATACAGTAACATGAGCGCTACTTTAGTGTTGTAGTGTCGCCATCTTGGTTTTTTAGCAACCAGTGAACAGGAAGTGACCACATGTGGACTGAGGAGGAGCGACGTAGAGACCTGTCAATCACTGTGTAGCCCCGCCCCTAAAGCATCCCCTGCTTTATGGTCTGTGTGACTCTAAATGGACCATCATGTACTAAATGAACATCATGCTGTATTGAAGAAGACTTGAAACTAGAGATTGAGACCATAAACTCATGTTTACAATGTTTACTGAGGTAATAAATCAAGAGAGAAGTAGAGTCATTTTCTCATAGACTTCTATACAACCAGAGGAGTCGCCCCCTGGTGGACACTAGAGAGAATGCAGCTGAAAACCTGGATCATTTGCTGCACTCAGAGGAAGTGACGTGTTATAAAACGTGTTCGACTACTTATAACAAACACAGGACTTTCATCAGGAGACCGGTGTTCGTGTCCCAAAGTGTTGTGAAGTTATTTTGAAGTTACGTCGGGGATGTTTCTTAGATTACGTTGTTCTGCTTAGTTTAAGTACTTATTTTAAGCCCAGCGTGATGTTCTGCCTAAACCGAACTCAGTGTTGTTGTTCTTTGGAGTTTCACGTAAAATGAAACGTCCTTAAGACGTCGTGCCGTTTATACGTCGTCCAGTGAGTCGGTGTCGCTCTCTGCTGCTGCTGGTTTAAGACTTCAGTGTTTCTTCTACTTCCTGAAGCTTCTCTGACAAACGTCCTGTGAGCTGAGACGTGGAGGCTTTTCAATGCAACATGAGTTCTCTGTGCATGAAAAACGAAGAGGACTCAACCCCAGCGATGAAGCAGAGACGCGATCAGAGACGAGAAGAAGTTTGTTTGGAAAACCAGGGAGGTCAACGACGTTGTTGCTGTCTCATGTTGAGCAGACCAGACGTGTGAGGTTCATTCTTTCATGAGTAATCCTCCCGTTACTGTCGATCACATGAGATTACTGAACAACGGCCTGTTTATTTAACTTGTGCAGCCCAACCGGAGCAAAATGAGAAATCACGTGACGTAAATGAACGGTTGAACGTCGACTGTGACTTGAGGAGCTGAGCGGTTAGTCGGGTGGAAACCTCCAACATGTGACTTAAAGAGACCTTCAGTGTTCGTGACGAGAGGAGCAGAGGAGCAGAGGAGCAGAGGAGCAGAGGAGGTGTTGCTGGTGGATCAGGCTGTGTTGTGACCTGCACCCCGTCCTGACTCATGTTTATCCTCGTACGTCGCCGCCCTCGTTAGCGCTCCGGAAGCGTCTCCGGTGTCTCCGGCTCCCTGAGGGACACGGAGCCTGTTGATGAGATGTCTCCGTGTTTAGGACCTGGTCCCCCCCCCCCCCCCCAGAGGGTGAACCTGTGGACCGACACCGATCTCCTCTCAGCTGAACGGAGCTGCAGCGTCCTCGAACGCATCTCAACAACCTGCGACAAAATAATCAGCCCCCCCCCCCACACACACACACACACACACACATACACACACACACACACACACACCAAAGCCTCCTGTTTTTATTTCTCCTCTCAGCTGTCAGAACAGGCTGAAGGACTACCGCAGTCCTCCCCACACACACACACACACACACACAGAGTGGTACAGCTGAAACACTCACCAGTAGCAGCTCTGTCCTTCACGTTCCATGCAGCAGCAGCAGATATTCAGCAGGTAGTCCTGGCATGGCTGCAGCTGTGTGTGTGTGTGTGTGTGTGTGTGTGTGTGTGTGTGTGTGTGTGTGGTTTAAGGCGTGCAGCGCTGCATGTTAACATCCAGCAGCAGATATTTTCCCGTTTTTCCTTGAGTATCTCCAAGAAGCTCTCGTTTCCTCTGAACAGCGACACAGACGTGGAGAGAGACACACTCTGGTAGAGACTGAGGGAGGGAGGGAGAGAGAGGGAGAGAGAGGGAGAGGGAGAGAGGGAGGGAGAGAGAGAGAGAGAGAGAGGGAGAGAGGGAGGGAGAGAGAGAGGGAGAGGGAGGGAGAGAGGGAGAGAGAGAGAGAGAGAGAGAGAGAGGGAGAGAGAGATGGAGAGAGAGATGGAGGAGGAGTGAATGATGTGACGTGTTTGTCGTTCCTCCATCCTTCTTCTCCTCTGCTGTTGGAGAGGAGATCATCCATCACTCTATTACACACACACACACCTACACACACACACACACACACACCTACACACACACACACACACATTGATACGTTCCAGTTCCCCAGAGACCGGCCAATGAGTGATCAGCTCTACAGCTCGGGGTGAATCCGATTGGCTTAGTGAGCTGTCAGTCATGATCCCCCTGTATCCCCACGGCAACGGGGGGGGGGGGGGGGGGGGGGGGGGGGGGGGGGGGGTGAAGAGGAGGAAGAGGATGTTCATATTTAAGTGTATTATATTGTTTTATATGTTCTTTGCTTGCTGTGTGAAGCATTCTGTAACTTTGTTTCAACAAGTTCTATGAATAAAGACGATTATTGTTGTTATAATGAAGTAAATGACCTAAAGTGCAGCAGAACACACATTCATGACTGTGATCGAGTCTACAGACCAGTATCTGGTCCGTAGTCCTCTGGATGTACAGACTCTTCACCCTTATGATCCTCATATATATATACATATAAATATATGTATATATGTATATTTATATATGTATATATGAGTCAATAAGCATCAAACCCAAACTAATGTGTTTAATGTGTTTAATGTGTGGAGTGTTGTTCCCTCAGGTCCCCCAAGAACCCTCAACAGAAGATCATCAAGAGGGTCATCGGCCTGGAGGGAGACTTCATCAGGTAGGAAGCTCCTCCTCCCTCCTCCTCTTCTCTCCTCTTCCCTCCTCGCTCGTCCTCAGTCCTCTCTCCTCCCCCTTCATCTCCTCCTCCTCCTCCTCCTCCTCCTGCAGCAACAAAGCCTCACTAACAGTCTGATGAAAGGAGCAGATCTCTTGAATATCACCTTCATGTTGTAATGAACTCAAAGCTTCCTGTTGATGTGAAGCAGCAGCCTGTTAGAACAGCTGTTAGTCGTCTAATGGTTTCAGGCTTCAGAGGATCAGATTAACTCACCTGGTGGTCAAAAGAAAAGTGACGTAGAGACGCCGTATACGTCTCTGGTAGAGACCTGTCAATCACTGTGTAGCCCCGCCCCTAAAGCATCCCCTGCTTTATGGTCTGTGTGACTCTAAATGGACCATCATTTACTAAATGAACATCATGCTGTATTGAAGAAGACTTGAAACTAGAGATTGAGACCATAAACTCATGTTTACAATGTTTACTGAGGTAATAAATCAAGAGAGAAGTAGAGTCATTTTCTCATAGACTTCTATACAACCAGAGGAGTCGCCCCCTGGTGGACACTAGAGAGAATGCAGCTTTTAAAGAAACGCAAAAAATGATCTGTAAACGTGTAGACTCGGCCTAAATACGGGATATATTTTACGCTTTAACCAACACACAGAAGTATTCTACTAATGCCAAACGTGGTGCAAATTATTCGCGTGAGTAGTTTATATACAAAGTCTCTGCACAGACGCGATGAGACCGGAGTGACACTAATTCGCGATGGCACAGCGCAATTGAAGCGAATAGTGCGAATTTTGCGGCTTTCGTGTGAGTTGACATTTTTTCAACTCGGGCGAAAAAATGGCGAAAAAAATGGCGTGACGCTGCGGCGCGATAGCCTATCAGCGTTGAGATGCTCCTCCTGACGCTGTGGAATGAGGAAACAAATACAAGCTAGCATCCAAAGCCCTTTGAAAGGCTTTACTTGCACTATTACGCAATCATATTATCATTATATCAATAATATTGTTTATTGCAATTATTTCTGGGATATATTGTCCAATAGAAGTCAGCGTTGGTTCGGTCTGAAGACTCGCAGTGAAAACAGAAATCGTAGGTCTGGATTCAGATAGAAGCAATCTTACCAGTCCTCTGCTAGCGTAATGGGAGTTGCATCATGGGTAATGTAGGCGGCAGGTTTTGACAAAGAAGAAGAATTTGTGGAATAAAAAGGACTCTGGATCTCTGATTTTGATACTTTTTGTTATTGTATATATTTAGATCAGTCCTCTTTTAAATGATGGATTTAAGTCATTTATTGATCCAGTAAACTGGAACAGCCTCCAGGACTCTTCATGGCTGAGACACTTCACACAAAGTTCAATGTCGTCAGCTGTTCTTCTCTTTTCTTTTCTCGTTTTTTTGAGGTGACCTTCAGCAGTTTGTCGTGTACAAGAAGCGAGACTTTGTCCCGTTAATAACGCCGGTTTCCTCTGCACGGCTGAACAAACAGACTCTCGCTGACGACAAAAAGCAGATTTTAAAGTTGGCCGATGGTTTGTGTTTGTCAGGCGGGCGAACAAATTACAGGAAAGGATTTTTTGGTGCAGCGCACCATGAAACCAACACGTCAAAAACGTCTGAGAGCTCGGTAGAAATCTTTTTTTATTTCCTTTTTTTATTTATTTATTATTTTATTTATTAAATCGGAAACAACTGCATGCAGCCAGACCGACAAACAGACGGAATTACAACAAAGGAATCTCACAGGAAACTAATCAGAGGTGATGCCGGGGGGGTACCTCATCAACTAAACGTTCTCCAGTAATTATTGCAGGTCAAGTAGTTCATCAAGTGATCAAACTAAGAAGTGTTATTTACATTCAGTGCAACTTAATTCACGTTTAAATGCAGCATATGTTTCTAATTGATTTGACCGCCGTTTGTTCACCGTGTGAAACGTGAAGTCAACGTTGATGTTTTAGTCACGTAACTCGTGTATTTCAGTAACAACACTTCCGTAGCTTTGTTGACCCAAACCACGATCTGTTCCTTAACCTTAACCGAGCTAAACATGTTTCCTAAAGCAAACTGAGTTTCCTGTGAAGACAGAAGTTTATTTAGAAACAAACGTATTCGTGTAACGAGGAAGTTTATTTTGAAAAGACTGTATTCATGTAACGAGGAAGTTTATTTTGAAAAGACCGTATTTGTGTAACGAGCTGAAATGGACACGTGATGCTGGACTTTTGTAGGAAAACGCACGAAAAATGAGGAGTAACTTTTTCATGAGATATAAGAACCGTTGTGTGAGGACACGTTTGCTGTTTACATGACAAAAAAATGCTTCTAAAATAATATCAACATGTTCCACATGTCTTAGATTATCATCATTCTAAATACCCAATTGAGAATATTGTCATAATCTGATTAATTCAATGTAAACATAGTAACTGTGAAGTGCCAAATATTCATGAAACACCAACATGTTCTCGTCACATACTGACTGACTCTCATCACTCATCTGATTCCAGATTTGGTTTTTATAAAAGCTCCTCCAAGAAACACAGGTTTCCAGCTCTGGAAGTGTTTCTAAAAATGAATGTTTCTTTGTGATTTCCCCCGTGAGAGGTCAGTGTGAGGTCAGTGAGAGATCAGTGAGAGATCAGTGCGAGGTCAGTGTGAGGTCAGTACGAGATCAGTGAGAGATCAGTGCGAGATCAGTGAGAGATCAGTGAGAGATCAGTGAGAGATCAGTGAGAGATCAGTGCGAGATCAGTGTGAGGTCAGTACGAGATCAGTGAGAGGTCAGTGAGAGGTCAGTGAGAGATCAGTGCGAGGTCAGTGTGAGGTCAGTACGAGATCAGTGAGAGATCAGTGAGAGATCAGTGAGAGATCAGTGCGAGGTCAGTGCGAGATCAGTGCGAGGTCAGTGTGAGGTCAGTGCGAGATCAGTGAGAGGTCAGTGAGAGATCAGTGCGAGGTCAGTGAGAGATCAGTGCGAGGTCAGTGCGAGGTCAGTGTGAGGTCAGTGCGAGATCAGTGAGAGGTCAGTGCGAGGTCAGTGCGAGATCAGTGTGAGGTCAGTGTGAGGTCAGTGTGAGGTCAGTGCGAGATCTGTGAGAGGTCAGTGTGAGGTCAGTGCGAGGTCAGTGCGAGATCAGTGAGAGATCAGTGAGAGATCAGTGCGAGATCAGTGTGAGGTCAGTACGAGATCAGTGAGAGGTCAGTGAGAGATCAGTGCGAGGTCAGTGCGAGATCAGTGTGAGGTCAGTGTGAGGTCAGTGTGAGGTCAGTGCGAGATCTGTGAGAGGTCAGTGTGAGGTCAGTGCGAGGTCAGTGCGAGATCAGTGAGAGATCAGTGAGAGATCAGTGCGAGATCAGTGTGAGGTCAGTACGAGATCAGTGAGAGGTCAGTGCAAGGTCAGTGCGAGGTCAGTGCGAGATCAGTGTGAGGTCAGTGTGAGGTCAGTGTGAGGTCAGTGCGAGATCTGTGAGAGGTCAGTGTGAGGTCAGTGCGAGGTCAGTGCGAGATCAGTGAGAGATCAGTAAGAGATCAGTGCGAGATCAGTGTGAGGTCAGTACGAGATCAGTGAGAGGTCAGTGCGAGGTCAGTGCGAGATCAGTGTGAGGTCAGTGTGAGGTCAGTACGAGATCAGTGAGAGATCAGTGCGAGGTCAGTGTGAGGTCAGTGCGAGGTCAGTGCGAGATCAGTGCGAGATCAGTGTGAGGTCAGTGCAAGGTCAGTGCGAGGTCAGTGTGAGGTCAGTGTGAGGTCAGTGCGAGGTCAGTGCGAGGTCAGTGTGAGGTCAGTGCGAGATCAGTGCGAGGTCAGTGCGAGATCAGTGAGAGATCAGTGCGAGATCAGTGTGAGGTCAGTGTGAGGTCAGTGTGAGGTCAGTGTGAGTGCTCTGAAGCCGACTTCACTGGAGCATTTTTAACTCTTCAGAGCTTAATGTTGGCTTGAAAATTGGTTCCTGAATTACATTTGAACAGACATTAAGAGCATCAGGGAGCAGATAGGTATTTATATTCTGTGTGTGTGTGTGTGTGTGTGTGAGCCTGTTCTCTGGAGGAAATGAGCTCCACAGTTCAGATAATGAGACTCAGCAGGAGAACATGAGCGAGCCTCAAAACTCACCATCTGATTGTTGGACAGGTGGGTTTCATTTATTTTTTTATTAATACAAAGAGTCTGTCTCTCTGTCCAATCAGCAGTCTCTTTCATTTCTACCTTTTAATCAGAACACCAAACTTTTGGCACAAACTCTGAAATTAGACTCTAAACTACGCTTCAGGCGTCTCAGGATAAAATCCTGAGGTCGTGTAGCAGAACATGAAGCATCAGAACTGAACCAGGAAACACATGAGACCTCGTGGAGGACGTGACGAGTCTTCAGACCCTCAGAGTCGTGTTCAGTTTCATGAAAACACGCCGTCATCGTGCGATTCATCCCGACAGCGTCTGGTGTCCACAGGTCACCGGCTGTGGGGGGGTCATCATTAACGGGCCTGTGATGGGCTGGAGGAGGAGGCGGAGCCTACGACGCCGGCCGCCATGAATCATAGCTCCGCTTTTCATTTCAGAGAGAGAGAGAGACAGAAAGAGAGGGAGAGACAGAGAGAGAGGGAGAGAGACAAGAGAGAGAGAAAGACAGAGAGGGAGAGACAGAGAGGGAGGGAGAGAGACAAGAGAGAGAGAAAGACAGAGAGAGAGAGAGGGAGAGAGGATTGTGTTACAGATTCATCTCCAAAACGTAAATCTCCCGACATCGTGTCACCGAGCAGCAGAATGTTCAATGAACTAATGGAAACTCGTAAATAAAGTTTATTTGTCTGTTGAGCCGTTTACACGAGTCTCCTTCCAGCAGGAAGTCACTCCGACGCCAACAGAGTGACGGACACAAGAACACAGAACCTGAAGGAACATCAAGTTCTCAGCTTCACTCACAGAACCGTGCTGAAGGTCCTCCAGAGCGTTTAATGAACTTCATCTGTGAACACATGAGAGAAGCTGGCTGCTTCATCTTCTGCAGGTTTTCATCAAAATCCTGACAGAAAAACTGGAACCCAAGTTGAATTTGGTGAAGTTCTCACAGCCGAAGTCAACACGTTGTCTTTCAGTGATACAACACAACGTCATCGGCGAATGGTCGCACATTATCAACGAAGCCTGTGTTTGGCTTGTTGTGGTCGCGGCTGAAACATCTGCATCAGTCGGAGTGATGCAGATGTTCTTTGTCCAACGTATCCGGATGAGTTTTTATTGAACGTTTACTCTTATCCTGATCGCCACAGAATGGACATTCAGCAGGAAACAAAAACCAAAAGAGAAAGAAGTCGTAAGTCATTTTAGCCCTTAATCCTACAAAAGCAATGTTCCCGTATAACTTCAGTGCGTTCTCACATCATGTTTCATGAGACGGTCGCAGCTTTAAACTCGTGGTTAACGTTGTTAAAACAAGACTAAACTACACGAGGCTGTTTTCATCCAGCGTTCATAGCTAAACCTACAAAACAGTAATAAACCGTAATATTCCTCAAAATGATTTTGTGTGTTATCCATATTCTTTATATTGTTGATTGGTCTGTTTTAGTGATGCCTTCAAATGCCTCGTTTTGTCTTCAAAACAGTCCAAAAGTATTCAGTCGGCCGGCATTCGTTCACATGTTTTTCATACTGAACTGAACCCTCGACCCCGTTAGTGTTGGTACTTTACATCAACTCTGGACTTCATGCGTGATGAAATCCACTCGCCAGTAAATCTCTCAATATATAAATATATATAATATATATATTCACGCCACATATTTTCATCCCGTTAAGCCGAGCGATGTCTGTCGTGAACATCAGCTGATGTCAGAGAGGATCGTTCAGACACGTCGGGAGGAAAATCTAGAAGAAAAACTCAAAACTCTGCATGAAAACGGACAAATTCAGAGATAATAAACAGTGACGGGATGACAGCTTCAATCCAAGAGATATGATGATCAGCATCAGCCTTCAGGAGCACATGTCAGTCACACACACACACACACACACACACACACACACTCAGGTCAGAGCAGGTCTGAGCCTCTTAATCCAGTGTGTGGAGCCGTCAGCAGCTGTCCACCTCTGCCTCATTAAACACCTTTCTACCTCTGAAACATTCATCAGCTGCTGTTAACACTGATGAAAGAAGATGTGTGTGTGCGTGTGTGTGTGTCCAGATTCAGTAGAAACACACTTCTTGATGAGGCAACGTGTAGCATCTGGAAGCTCTTTGAAGCGTCCGTGGAGGACGAGAAGTGAAGCTAAAGCTTCATGTGTTAAAGCTGCATTCTCTCTAGTGTCCACCAGGGGGCGACTCCTCTGGTTGTATAGAAGTCTATGAGAAAATGACTCTACTTCTCTCTTGATTTATTACCTCAGTAAACATTGTAAACATGAGTTTATGGTCTCAATCTCTAGTTTCAAGTCTTCTTCAATACAGCATGATGTTCATTTAGTAAATGATGGTCCATTTAGAGTCACACAGACCATAAAGCAGGGGATGCTTTAGGGGCGGGGCTACACAGTGATTGACAGGTCTCTACGTCACTCCTCCTCAGTCCAGATATGGTCACTTCCTGTTCACTGGTTGCAAAAAACAACAACATGGCAACCGCTGTAATCCAAGATGGCGACGACCATGTTTTTAAGACATCGGAAAAGTTTCAAACACGTGTTCATAAAAACATAATAAGACAGAAGATGCTGAATCCACACGGTGTTCAATCCTCGTGTTTTAAAAGTAAAAAGTGTTGGAAGGTAACTAAGTATATTCACTCAAGTACTGTGATTAAGTACAAATTGGAGGTACTTGTACTTTACTTGAATATTTTCATTGGTTTTGGTAAAGCCTACACTTGACACTCGGGAGGAGTTCCAGTTAGACGCCACTAAATCCTGCACGCTAAACCTTAAAGTTTACTTCACTCACATCCAATAAGCATCGGGTTTCATGTGTTCATTCAACATAACTTGGTTATTCAGAGTCCGTGACAGATTTTGGCAGTTTCCTGCCGAAAATGTAAACACTTCCCCCAAAATATTGTTCTGGACTTCCCGCGTCAAAACTATGTTGAAGACACAAACATTACAATCTGATGAATATCGAGATTCATGGTTCACATTTCACCCACTTTCTATTTGAGGTCAAACGGGTCAGAGATGGAAGATGATGGATTATCTGCCTTCTGCTCATTTAAATGAATGTGAATGTTTCTTCTTTCCTTAGACTGCAGCTCTGAAGCATCTCTGAGGTTAGTTCAGGTTTAAACGCTGTGAAGCAGCGCTGAGATCAAAAACAAGAAGAATCCAGTGAAGACGGAGAAAGTGGTCGATCCATAATTATAATAAATCAGACGAGTTAACGGAGAAACCGAATGTTTCTGAGATGAATTTAACCACAGGTTGATTTATTGAACTGAACCCGGGAGGATTCTCCGTCACGGACTGAAGACGGGGCTGAACACGGCGAAGTCAACCGTCCGGTTCTGTGAAGATTTCACAGCCGTTCCTTCTGAAACGTAGCAGAGAATCGGTGTCGTATAGTCCCGTAACCTTTCTCCTCATTCGTTTATTTTCTATTATTCCTGCGTAAAGGTCCCGGCTGGTTTTTTTATTTTTGTGAGTCAGTAAATTCAGCTGCTGTGGCTGAATCAATATTTATGTGTCCAAGGTCTTCTTCGGTCAGACCGACAATCACACACACACACACTCACACACACACACACACACACACACACACACACACACACATTAAGGAATCGCAGACGAAATTTCCATTTAAAAAGTCAGCGCGGCCATAACTCACAATGTTCTGCTGCTTAAATGATAAATCAGAGCTGGAACGGGCCCATAACGGTGCAGAGCGATGATGAAGGGCGTTGGACCTTCTCCTCATAAACATGACGACCTGATTGAAGCAGCTACCCCCCCCCCCCCCACACACACACACACACACACACCTCCTCCTCCACCCTTATTAGTCTGAACGTGTCCTCGGATCGGATCTCTGTTTGAGCGATAAGGCGGCGGTGCGATGTGACGCCGGGGGGCCGATGATTAACGATAATGAAATGAAAGACGTAATTGTCCCGGAGATTTGATCCGAGGACCTCAGACGCAATTCTGCTTCCCTGAATCTTACATTTATTTCCTTTTATCAAAGGTAGTGAAGCACTTCAGTTCACCGATTTATTTTTTTCAAACTCTTTTATGTTTTTCATTTAAAAAAGATGCATTCCCTACCCACAATGCATCGCCTGCTTGTTTAACGTTGTGAACATTAAGCGTATGCTAATGTTAGCGCTGAGCTCTAAATTGCATTTTTAATTATTATTTTTTTCTCCATCAGGAGATAATGAGATCTGACGTGTGTGTGTGTGTGTGTGTGTGTGTGTGTGTGTGTGTGTGTGTGTGTGTGTGTGTGTGTCTGTCCACGGCTACTCTTGCGTACTGCTGCACCAGACTGCATAATACATTTTGGATTGTGCTCGTTTGTAGAGGCCACAAGTGATCACACAGCATGCTAACGCATGCTAACGTACGTGCTAACGTAGCTACTGCATACTCAATGAGGATGTGCTTGATTTTGCCTACAACATAAATATTTAAATGTGATTTTACCAGCAGACTCAGGAGGTCTTTCGGGATTTTACCGTAACTGCAGGTTGGATAAGTCACAGTTTCAAACCCTGCTTTATGGTCTGTGTGACTCTAAATGGACCATCATTTACTAAATGAACATCATGCTGTATTGAAGAAGACTTGAAACTAGAGATTGAGACCATAAACTCATGTTTACAATGTTTACTGAGGTAATAAATCAAGAGAGAAGTAGAGTCATTTTCTCATAGACTTCTATACAACCAGAGGAGTCGCCCCCTGGTGGACACTAGAGAGAATGCAGCTTTAAGGACCTTCTGCTGTAGCTTCAAGTTTGCAGATTTCTAGTTGATTTTGTGAAACTCTGCTGTTTTAACATCTTTAGATTTAAAAATTATATATTTATATATATATTTGTTTGCTTTCTCGTCTCTTCAGAACTCTGGGCTACAAGAACCGGTACGTTCGAGTTCCTGACGGTCACTTCTGGATCGAGGGGGATCATCACGGACACAGTCTGGACAGCAACAGCTTCGGACCGGTGAGAACTGAAGCTGCTGTTGCACCACCAAGCAGACACACGACGTAAACCCCCATCGTTTAACGAATACAACGGACCGTTTATCCCCCCAAAAATTACGTAACTAAAGACATCTCGTTGTCCAAAATATGAAATATTTAACTTTAAAGTTTTTGTATAATTTTGTCCTACTATAACTACCGTCACTACCGTTTGTAGTCCGACCCTCTCGGGTTGTCGTGCTGCTCGCTGTGGACGGAGAGAAGATCTCCAGCTGCACGGTTTCCTCCTGAGACGTTTCTCTGAAACCGTTCATACAATAACTTACAAACAGTAATAATACATTTTATCGATTTTCATCATAAAAAGTCTGAGTTTACCAGGTAAAAAAGTGTTTATAGATGTTTTTGGGGGTTTATTTACTGAAAGGGAAACACACGAGAAGAACCAGAACACAATAATCACAGTTAGTGAAAACAAAACGAGAAAAGATTATTCTTTATTATCCCCACAGCGGGGAAATTTACAGCAGCAAAGTGGACGAAATAAAATAAAAAAGTGTAATAAATAAGTAATCAAACAGTAAATGTGTAATGAATAAGTAAACAGTAAAATAAGATACGATCGGACTGAATGGTCGGGTTCACATTGTTGCTTATTCAGCTTATTAACGTAGCAGATAATAAAACATAAACTACTTAACTTTACTAACAGCTGATCTAAACGGTGCACGACGCCTTCAGGTTACAAATATCTCAAACATGTGGAGGCCCGGACTAAAGATCTAAAGATGTGAACATTTAAATGTTGTAACATTTACGTTAACGTTTTCACACAAGTTGCTCTGGAACAGGACGAATCCCGTCAACGAGACACCAGACCTGTTTCACTATTTCATTAAAAACCAAAGAGAGGAACCAGGTCACCTTTACACTTTCATATATCATTTGTGCTGTAAATCATAGGAAACTTTTACCAGCTGGTGTAAATGTTTGTTTTAAAGTGCGGTTGAATCACCATCACACGCTCTTCACAGCATCACATCGAGTTCTTCGTACTCTGAATGGCGGCGGAATCTCAACGTAATGTTTCTTTTTTTATTGGGAGGAAAACGTCACGTCGCACTACGGACTCACATCTGACAGTTTAATGTCACCATCAAACATTGACCCCAGGACGAACGCGACTAAAGAAACGTTAAATCAAAGGGGAGAATTCAGGATGGATCCCATCCAGCGAGGAGGAGGTCTCATTTGAATAATGCCTGCAGTGTTTGCTGCCACACAAGACTCTCATCAGCTCTCACAGATGATGCACTATAGCTCGATCAGAAAGAGCCCAAAACAAACACCCTCCATCACTACATACAGTATGTAGAGGAACTCTGGGGAGTTTGTCTTTTCTCAAAGTTTGTATTGTTGAGAGGTTAAAACAAAAACTCCTAAACTTTTAAAAATCATGTGAAATGGAGGAAAACTCTGAATGCAATAAACAGATAAGATCGCATGTTGGTCGATCTCACGCTGTGTGAGGTTTATGGCCTATTAAAGAGGGGGTTGTAGATCAATACCAGTGATTCTGAGGTTTCTACCTCTCAGAGCTCAATACTCATCCTGATGTGCACATTAACACAGGAAGGAACCAGTGAACCAGTGCTCAAGAGAAAAACTAGGAACTGAAGGATGAACCAAAGAACCAGTGAAGCTAAAGAGAAACCAAAGAACCAAAGAACCTAAAGAGAAACCACTAAACCAAAGAACCGAAGAACAACATCAGGAACCAAAGGAAGAGCTGAGAGATGTGAAGATGAGGAAACTAAAGAATTGAAGGAGCTAAAGACCAAATAAAAAGGAAGAATGGACCAAGGAACCATAGAAGGAGCCAAAGAATGGAAGGAAGAGCTGAGGAGGAAAACATGAAACCAAAGAAAGATCCAGAGAGCTAAAGAGCAAAAGGATGAAGCATTGAGGGATCTAAGGAACAAGACGAGTAACCACTGCAGAAGGAACCAACCCTTGAGTGTGAACCCTTCTGCTTCAGTATTAGATGTTCAGAGAAACTGCTGAGTTTAAATATAAATACTTTGGTAAAATAACAGTTTTACATAACAAACATACTTCTTTTAACCCAAACGACGATCTTTTCCTGAGCCTAACAAAGTACTGTAGTGGCATAAATGTAACGTAACATGTTGGAAGATTAACGTAATAAAGAGAGTGATTGTATTTAAGGAGCAGAAACTGCATGTTTAACCACATACAGAAACTTTATTCAAGAAGGAATCAAAGAAAAGATCAAATGACAAGCAAATAGGGAACGAGTTGGGAACCAAATGAGCTGCAAGGAACCAAACAAAGACGGAAATAAGAAATTATATTTGATGAATCATAAGAGAAATAATCAAAGACAGAAACCACGAATAAACCAAGGAGCCAAAGAAGGAAGCAGGGAACAGGAAAGGGAACCAGTGAAAAGTGAACTGTAGAACCAGTACACATAAGGAACCAATAACCAACTTGTATCATGTTTCTCAGATTAAGATATTTTAAAGAATGAGATGAATCAGAACGTCCGTTAGCAGTTTATATGAAACGTTCATAATAAAATTCTTTAATATCTGGCTGACCTGCTCCTCACCTCCCAGCAGATGAATATTAATCGTCTTCTTCATTACTTCACGTTATTAAACTGCATCTTGACCTGCAGCTGTCGACAGTTTGTGAGGTTTGCTGAGAACTCGTCTCCACCCTCAGCCGTCGGGACGCCCCGGGAGGTCGAATCAAACGCCTCCTCGTCCGTCTGCGGCCGGTCTGAAGATGTTTTCTTAGAGACGCCGACTTTATTTTGAGATAACAGGAGTCGTCTTACAGATTACAGTTATTAGTTATTACAGATATTACAGTTATTAATTATTACAGTTATTACAGTTATTAGTTATTACAGTTATCTATTTTTTTACCCAGGTGTCTGTGGGGCTGCTTCACGGTCGAGCTTCTCACATCATCTGGCCTCCGAACCGTTGGCAGCGAATCAAAGCGTCTCTACCGGCAAACCGAGGACCGCTGGACACGGAGGAAGAGGAGGGATGAAGAGGAAGAGGAGGAAGAGGAGGGATGAAGAGGAAGAGGAGGGATGAAGAGGAAGAGGAGGAAGAGGAGGGATGAAGAGGAAGAGGAGGGATGAAACCATCTTTCTTTCTTTCTATAACTGTTCACGTCGTCTCAGCTGAACTGAGATCGTTGGAGAACTTTGAAACCAAACGTTATTTTCTCTATAACGTCATCTTCAGGAGGAAACGATGAGTCATGAGATTGTTGAACTATTGTGATGTAAACTGTGACTGTATATGGATTTATTGTTCTATTGTTTTATTTTGCCACATTATAGTTGTTAACTTCACAAACCGGAGACTGGAGACGTCTTCACGCTCCAGCTGCACCTTTAGATCCTGAAAACGTTTCTATAAAACCGTGTTCGTCTTTATGGATTTATGTTCGTCTTTATGGATTTATGTTCCTCTTTATGGATTTATGTTCGTCTTTATGGATTTATGTTCGTCTTTATGGCTTTATGTTCCTTTCATTGCTACTGTCGGTACACAACCCTCATGTTCGGGACCTCTCGGTGCTCTTCATGATTTAATTATTCGTCAGTGCGACGAGCCAAAAACAAATGTCATTATCTAAAAATAAAAATCTCTCTTCACTGAGCTTCAGTTTGTGTTGCTGTCACCTGTGAGGGGGGGGGGGATCAGCTCATGAATATTCACGTCTTCATTAAAGGCTCTGAGGAGAAACAGAGTTCAACAGCTGATCAGAGTCTAAATTACAGAGAAACCACTAAAGATGAAAACCAGCTGACTCCAGATCAAGTGTTTTTATTTAAAGAGACGCTTTTAAGATAAAACGGAGCTGATGCACAGCTGAGTCACAGACACACACAACACACTCAACACACTCAACACAACACATTCAACACATTCAACACACACTCAACTCAACACACACAACACACTCAACACACCACACTCAACTCAACACATTCAACTCAACACAACACACTCAACACACACAACACACTCAACACATCACACTCAACTCAACACACTCAACACAAAACACTCAACACAACACAACACATTCAACACACTCAACACAACACACTCAACACAACACACTCAACTCAACACATTCAACACACTCAACACAACACTCAACACACTCAACACATTCAACACATACTCAACTCAACACACACAACACACTCAACACATTCAACACACACTCAACTCAACACACACAACACATTCAACACACTCAACACAACACACTCAACACCACACACTCAACACATTCAACACACACAACACACTCAACACAACACATTCAACACACACAACACACTCAACACCACACACTCAACACATTCAACACACACAACACACTCAACACAACACATTCAACACACACAACACACTCAACACCACACACTCAACACATTCAACACACACAACACACTCAACACAACACATTCAACACACACAACACACTCAACACATTCAACACACACAACACACTCAACACAACACATTCAACACACTCAACACCACACACTCAACACAACACATTCAACACACTCAACACATTCAACACAACACACTCAACACAGCACACTCACCGTTTGTGTGTGCGTGTTAGTATCTGTGTGTGTGTGTGTGTGTCGCTGAGCTCCGTTACCGTGCCAACTGTAGCGCTGCAGCTGCTAGGATACCGGCGTTGCCGTGGTGAGGTGTAGACTTGCTTCCTCCGTCAGTGAAGCTGCTGACGACATTTGTTGTTTTTGAATCTGAGCGTCTTCATTGGTCCTTCATGCAGGAGAAAGAGCTCATCACATGACATGTAACAGGAGCTACGATATTTAAGGACATTCATTCCTCATCACGTCTCATCAGTTTAATTTAGATTTGTTCTAGTTCTGAATAAAACATAACTTCTTCCAGTCATGCAGGAGTTCAGCTCTCTGTATTTATTTAGACGAGTCGACGCGTGAACAAGCAGGTCAAAGCAGCAGCACTGAATATTCATATTGTTCACAAGAGAGGTGAAGATGTTTTATATTTATTTATAAAATCTGTACGTTAAATATGTTTAAATTGGGGCACGAATTAAACAAATGATGTTTTTCTATCTAAACTCTATTTCTGCCGTTAGAACAGAATCCTGATGAAGGTCCAACTCATTCATGGGTTCATAACTCCTTTAATGATAAAGTGGATATTTGGTTTTATTCATAATTCTGTCCCGACGGAGACTTGTTGTCTCGCTGCATCTGCTCTGTGTGTTAAATCTTCACACAGGAGATTATTTATTTATTTATTTCTGTCAGAGCGATGAATCCTCAGGTAATGAGATCATAAATTCAAACCACATGTCAATAAGACGTTCACGCTCAAGGACAAGCCGGCTCGTTCTGATTCTCGTATTGCTGATGCGGCCGTTCTTCATCATCTCTCTTCATCAACGTTAACCCGACAGCCTTTTGTCTGAAGACGCCTTCTAAAGCAACATATGATCGCTGCTCGTGTGTCAGAATGAATCAAACCAATCGTCCACTGGGGGAGATTTATCCCCACATCAATGTCACGTGGTTCATGCATTTTACAGCAGTTCGCCCCCATTTACTGCCCCGCACCATTCTGGATCCCTAATGAAATCTCAGAGCTGTCTCTAAACACTCCACGGCTCGTTTGACTGTTTGATTGCTCCTCTCGCAAACGCAATCTTGACCGGTTTGAAAACGCAATTATGCTAATCGGAGCTGCGTGCGGGGTCAGTCCTGTGAACGGCTGAGCCCCGGAGCCCCGCTGGATGAATGGGTTTCATGCAGCAGCCTGTAATAGATATTAAACAGAGCTTGGCCGATGCGTGTAGGGGAGCGATGTGAATTAACCTCCGCTGGTCCGAGGTCGCCTCAGGCCACCTCCGGGAGGAAGCGGCAGCAAACTCGATGCTTCATCCGACTACGAGTCAAACCTGCTGATGTCAGAAGCACTTTGTCTTAATGAATGCGTCCGGAGGGCAGCGGCTCGATTCCAAAGACAGACACGATTATTGACTTGTTATAAAGTCTGTGAGAACTGGTTGATGCAGCTGTAGAGCGGGTCACACCAATCATCGGGTTGAGTTCCAGTAACATAGACGTCCGCGTGTCAAAGTGTCCTCTTACTGCTGCTTTGACAGAAGTTGACATCAACGAATTGCAAACACACGTATTTTGCAACCCGATCTCATGGGAAGACCTATAAATAGCTCAACATTTCCCGAACTTCTCCTTTGTGTGGAAGGACATTTTAGCCTCTCACACGTCATTTATAAGCAACTCTCCACCTTTAATGCCACACGGTGATGTTACGTTTAGAGAACGAAACAACGGGAAACCGCGGCGGTTTATGTTTAGGAAAAAGCTCATGATGGGCCGAAAATAACTGTGAACGAAGTCAAATACATAAACAACGTTACATAAGTACAGAAAACAACACGACGTCCGAAAGAAACCCAACAACACTTTGGGACACGAACACCGTTCTCCTGGTTGTGGGTCCCGTGTTTGTTTGACCCACCAGAGGTTGTTTGAGAGCAAATCACAGTAACGTGGACGCATTGCAGACATACGAGGTATCTGTCTTTGGGAAATTCGTTTAACTCTGGTTGTGCACAGTAAGTCCAGGAAGAGGGTCCCCGTTATTCACCGTATTAATTGTCATTTTGTAATCTGCGTCGCCAGCTTTGTCATCCTTCACTTGCTAAGCTTAAAAAAAAGCAGTTCATGTCCTCGTGTGCGGTCCCTGCAGTCACTGACGGCTGTGTTGTTGTGAAACCAGTGTAGCTGCTGAAAGTTCCTAAATATCGTTCATTGTCTACAATGCTGATGCTGCTAACGTTAAACCGGCAGATGCGTTCCAACCGGAGAATAATTGGCGTTATGAAGTGAATTCTGTCCACAGACCTCGTGGGTCATGTTTTAACTGTAGTCGGGTCTAAAACCAGGAACCGTGCTGCACCTTTCAGACTCTGTACAGACCTGAACCCTTCTGGTTCTGCTCCTCCTCGCTCTCCAGTGGACACGTCATAGCTTGTACAACTGGACTTACATAAATGCAGAAGGTCAGAGACAGAAATGTCTTCATGAATCTCATCTGAACCAAAGGCTGAACCTGAACCCGACACGAGTAACGGGAACAGAAGCCAACAAACAACCAGCGCACGTGATGTCAGTGATGAATATAAAGATCTGCTGTATCTCCACCACTCTATCCTCAGCTAAGCTTCACCAGTGACCAATGATAGCAAGATAAGAAGACACAACCACATCTCAGGTAGTAATCTATTGAAAGAGGGTAATCCCATTACTAGAATACATGACTGACCACGAGCATTGATCTTCAGTGAAGATGAACTTCTGTAGTTTGAAGGAGGCAGCAACACGTTTTCATTTCATAACGGAGTTTTAAAATAGTTTTTTCTTTTTGAAGTAAACAGATAAATGTCTGATTGGTTATTACCTTTATCCCGGTGGACGCTGCAGCCCAGAGAGCTCCAGCGTCCCCGGGTAGTCGGGTGAGTAGCTCTCTGCAGTGACTCATTAGTTGAGTGTCAGGCTGAGGCCAAACACGCTGCGTGTGTTTAAACGGCCGGATCACATCAACCAGCGAGGGAGCCGCCGACAACCTTCCCCCGTTCTGAAGGGTGACGCCGTTGTTGCTTTTTTAAATTGCGGTGCTATGTCATTACCTTCTTAATGGTAACAATAATTGCTTAGCACTTAAGAAATGCTTAAAAAACAAAAGCAACTTAACAAACCATCAGCTACAATAAAGAGACGATTTCCACTCTTTACTAATTAAAGCCTATTATTCAGGCTGACACAGCAGATTTAAGAAGACCCTTAAATTACCAAAAACCTAAGCAAGATTACAACAATAAGTTATCGTGCTGCACAAAGTTTCTGTTCCGTTCTTAACGATTGAAGTTTTATAATTGTGTTTCCTCCACGAGGTTCAGAAGAAAACATTTAGACGACTTCTTCTCTTCCTCAGCCGGCCTCGTCTTCAGTCTTTGTGCTTCGCCCAGAGAGAGTGAACACGGTGGATTCATGTGATCACGGTGGATTCATGTGATCACGGTGGATTCATGTGATCACGGTGGATTCATGTGAACACGGTGGATTCATGTGCTCACGGTGGATTCATGTAAACACGGTGGATTCATGTGTTCATGGTGGATACATGTAAACACGGTGGATTCATGTGAACACGGTGGATTCATGTTATCACGGTGGATTCATGTGAACACGGTGGATTCATGTGATCACGGTGGATTCATGTGAACACGGTGGATTCATGTAAACACGGTGGATTCATGTGAACACGGTGGATTCATGTGATCACGGTGGATTCATGTGAACACGGTGGATTCATGTGATCACGGTGGATTCATGTGAACACGGTGGATTCATGTGAACACGGTGGATTCATGGTGGATTCATGTGATCACGGTGGATTCATGTGAACACGGTGGATTCATGTGATCATGGTGGATTCATGTGATCACGGTGGATTCATGTGGGATTCATGTGATGACGGTGGATTCATGTGATCACGGTGGATTCATGTGATCATGGTGGATTCATGTGATCACGGTGGATTCATGTGAACACGGTGGATTCATGTGAACATGGTGGATTCATGTGATCACGGTGGATTCATGTGGGATTCATGTGATCACGGTGGATTCATGTGATCACGGTGGATTCATGTGATCACGGTGGATTCATGTGGGATTCATGTGATCACGGTGGATTCATGTGAACACGGTGGATTCATGTGATCACGGTGGATTCATGTGAACACGGTGGATTCATGTGATCACGGTGGATTCATGTGAACATGGTGGATTCAAGTTAAGGAGGTCGAGAGGTTCCCACAGCCGGCAGCAGCGGTGGGATGATGTAACCGAGTGTATCCGAGGGATTAAAGCGCCGCGTGGTCTCTGCTGTACGTGCTGCTTTGATGCGGTTCATCCTCGTGAGCTCCTCAGACGGCCGGTTCTCTCTCCAGCGGATCGGCACGTCACGCTTCCGACAACGAAGAAGAAAAGTATCGGTTTGGAGAGATAACAACTGACGAGCTCTCCTTCAATAATGTCAAAGTTGTGTTGAAAAATCTTAATATTTAGATTATTAAGTTATGCGGTGAAGTTTTCTGCTGTGACAGAAGTTAAATTTCATTTTCTTCAGATTTCACCGTCTGGTTGGAGAAAGCAAGTGAACGGGAGAAGAAACGCCCTCGTGGACGTTAAGGCCTCTCGTGATAACATTAACATGTTGAGTTGGGTTCAGAGATCCACATCAGCGCTCGTCTTGAATAAATCCCTCTAGTCACAGAGAGGCTTCTTACAGCCTGCGGGGAGATAATGAAACACAGATCTGAGCTTCATAATGAAATGTATCACAAGTGGCTCATACGTGTTTGGTATTTGTTTCCTGAATGGGACAGTCGGACATTTACAGGAAGTGATGTTTCCAGTTTGTACGCCGGCTCAGTCCTCTCCTCCTACAGCCCCGATCACGTTCAAGGTGTCGGTGAGCTGCTGTTGCCCTTGAGCAAACTGTCTGGGGAATAAAAAACATCCTCTTCCAGGCCGAGTTACCCTCATTTATCTCCCCTCGCTGTGGGGAGGAGCGCCTCGGGGTCCTGTGAATGAGGTGTGACTTTGACCTCCTCTCGACCCCCCCCCCCCCCCCCCCCGTCTGCTACTGATTCATGAATGTGCAGCAGAAAGACCTCACACCTCCATGTTACAGCGGCTGCAGTCCAACGTAACGTAACTCTGTAGCGCGCTACTTTCTGTCAGGCGGCTACCTCGAGCTCAGAGGGACGAAGGGGATCGTGCCGTCTTATTTTAGACAAAGTTAAGGCTCCTCCTGTTCACGTTTCTATCGGCTTTGTTTCTTTTTGTTTTGGAGCTTTAAATGTATTTTCCTCACACAATGAGAGAGAATAAAGAGATGAAAGAATCTCTATGTCCTTGTTTCCACGCATGAAGCACAGCAGTGATGAAGACGATCTACGGACTACGAACAATGCATTCGCTGATCTGCCTCCACCGCGGTGTTGGTCTCTTTAAATAGGACAAGAATTTAGCTTCGGAAGCGCTGCGTCTTACCGTTTGTAGTCCGAGTAGCATTGACCGATCAAGTAAACAGTCCTATATATAACCCAGCGTCTGTCGGCTGATTATGATTTAGCTTTTTATTGGTTTAAGATCAGCTTGTGAACTAGCTACTTGTGAAAATATCCGATTGTACGTCGACTCTGATCTCGAGTTCAAGTCTTTCCTTTCTAGTTGTTAGTTGACTTTAAAAAACAGGTTGACGCCTGTTTGCAACGACTTCTGCACCACTGAACAGGACCCCCAACAGGACCCCCAACAGGACCCCCAACAGGACCCCCAACAGGATCCCCAACAACACCCCCAACAGGACCCCCAACAGGACCCCCAACAGGATCCCCAACAGGATCCCCAACAACACCCCCAACAGGACCCCCAACAGGACCCCCAACAGGACCCCCAACAGGATCCCCAACAACACCCCCAACAGGACCCCCAACAGGATCCCCAACAGGATCCCCAACAGGATCCCCAACAACACCCCCAACAGGACCCCCAACAGGACCCCCAACAGGACCCCCAACAGGACCCCCAACAGGATCCCCAACAGGACCCCCAACAGGATCCCCAACAGGACCCCCAACAGGATCCCCAACAGGATCCCCAACAGGACCCCCAACCCCCGGGGACACGGGCGTCCACAGAACTCCTATAGACTGGACGGACAAACTCCTGTGAGCGATCCAACAGCCCTGTAGGGTAAAGATCTGGTCCACTGGTCCACGGGGGGAAGGTCTGAGGGGAAAAACATGTTCATTTGTTAAAATATCTTTATTGGATTAACACATATTTACAAATAAGGACTCTACCTTTAACATGTCACAATAATAACAATAATTCTCTTTAAAATCGTTTCTCAAGCAGAAAAAACTTTCCATCACGGAATCATTTTCAAAAACCTTTCTTCATAAATGGAAGTCATTGATCACGTGTTCTCTGTCTGCCAGAAGGAGACTTTGTGTTTGTTTGTTCAGAGTTTCCTCGTGGGCCCCCGGGCCCCTCAGAGATTACCAATTCATGAAGTGTCATTACGCTGCTGCTCAGAGATGCAGGTCAGCGGCTCTTGAACCCGACTCGTCCTCTGGGAGGCATCCTCCGTCTTCATTATGGATTCTGATATCATCATCTGACACACACACACACACACACACACACACACACACACACACACATACACACACACACACACACACACACACACACACACACACACACACACACACGCACACACACACACACACAGAGGAAGTGTGTTTAGCCCCGGGCCCCTCAGCCAAGCTCTCCAGAGGATGAAGAGGGATGAGGAAGAGGAGTAAAGCAGCACTTTCTTGGATCTGTTAGAAGTTTAAAAACAGGATTTTACTGTCAGAGAGCAGCAGACTCTTCCTCATCTGAAAATGAAGTTTTATTGATTTACTGTTGAAAGGATTTGATGTATTTGATGCTGTTTCTACTGTGGAGATGTTTCTGTGTTTTACTGGTTTTAATGTATTTGATGAGTTTGATGTTGGTTTTTATTGGCTGCTCCATAGAGAGCTCTGACCGAGAAGTACACACATATTTTACTTCGGTAGCAATACTTGTTAATGGACGAAGCTTTGTTGAAGTATTAACATTTTAATCAGAAGTACTACAAGTTGTAGTTGTGGCAGCAGTATTATCATCATCACAAACTATGTTGTAGAAGAAGTTGGTGTTTGGCTGCATGAGGATGTTAAAGTCCGGAGCTGCTTAACAATAGAAATATTAGAAATATTCTAAATGAATTATTCATATTAATCCCGGGTAATAAACCCTTATAGAGGCTCCTGCAGAGGCTCCTGCAGAGGCTACTTGTAGAGGCTCCTGTAGAGGCTCCTTGTAGAGGCTCCTGCAGAGGCTCCTGCAGAGGCTCCTTGTAGAGGCTCCTGCAGAGGCTCCTTGTAGAGGCTCCTGTAGAGGCTCCAGCAGAGGCTCCTGTAGAGGCTCCTGTAGAGGCTCCTTGTAGAGGCTCCTGTAGAGGCTCCAGCAGAGGCTCCTGCAGAGGCTCCTTGTAGAGGCTCCTTGTAGAGGCTCCTGTAGAGGCTCCTTGTAGAGGCTCCTTGTAGAGGCTCCAGCAGAGGCTCCTGCAGAGGCTCCTTGTAGAGGCTCCTGTAGAGGCTCCTGTAGAGGCTCCTGTAGAGGCTCCTTGTAGAGGCTCCTTGCAGAGGCTCCTGCAGAGGCTCCTTGTAGAGGCTCCTTGTAGAGGCTCCAGCAGAGGCTCCTGGACCGCAGCACAAACCAATTAAACAACAGAAGACTTCGAGTCCTGCTGAGAGACGGACGGCGTCATGAGTTACAACACGCCCCTCGGGGAGGGAGCATCGGTCCGACCCGGACTATCTCCAGCACCGGGGGCCACAACAGGCAGCGTGTGGAGGGCGATCGAGGGTAATTAACAGCAGTGATGTCGGACACGTTTCATATCGTGTTTGTTTCCCTCGAGGCGACGCTGCCGCGTAGAGACGAGCTGTGGACGATCACTCTAACCCCAGAGCTCCATGTTTACAGTAAATACACGTACTCGACTGTGAACAGACACATAATAATAATAATAATTATTAATAAGACACACTTTACTTTTATTGCAAAGGATTTATGATTATTTCATATTTTCTTGGGTTTTATCATCCAACTTATTTTATGTCTTATACTATCACTACTGAGTCATATAGTAGTATTACTACTGAGATATACTATCACTACTGAGTCATATGGTAGTATTACTACTGAATATACTACGATACTGAGGTCTACAGTAGGACTACTACTATCACTACTGAGTCACATTTCATTTCTTTATTTGTGTGTTTCTCTGTTGACGTCTCTGTTAATATAGAACAGTGAAGATATTCTGTTCTCAAAGCAGCACAAACACAGATGATGATTATTAACACGGAGGACAAACGTTCAAACGTCGCCTCTAGTCTCCCTGACTAACGCAGATCAAGGAGTCCATGATCCTCCACTTCCACCGTTTGTACCTCTGGAGTCTGATCAACCTGCAGAGATCTGGACTCGCTGGTTCAGAGAAGGTTCCTCGTAGACTCGCTGGTAAGTGAGCACGACCTCAAACACCATATATATATATAGATATACCAGCTCACACACTCAGACTTCACTACCACAAACATTCAATATACACACAAATACTGCTGCCAGACACATGTAGTACAGTACAATGTGTACCTCTGAGATGTAGTACAGTAAAAAGTACAATGTGTACCTCTGAGATGTAGTACAGTAAAAAGTACAATATGTACCTCTGAGATGTAGTACAGTAAAAAGTACAATATGTACCTCTGAGATGTAGTAAAAAGTACAACATTTACCGCAGGAGGAGAAGTAGAAAGTGGCAGAACATGGAAATACTCACGTAATGTACAAGTACCATGAGTTCATACTTAGTTCAGTACTTGAGTACATATACTCGGTTCCACTGGTTTTGTGTTTATTGATGTTAAATCTGATATAAAAGACATTTTGTTCTAAACTTTCTGCAGTTTTATGATTATTTGAGAGCAACAAGAGAAAGATTCTTTCCCTCTGAAAACGTCTCTGATAATAATTACAGTAATTATGAATCATAACGTGGAGTAGTCTTCAGCGAGAGGCCGAAAACATCACGCAGGGAACCAGAGTGAAGTGTGACTGCCCCCTGCTGGCCGGAGGACATTTACTCAACGATGGAAAACAAAGTGACAAGAATCTTTAGTTGACTTTGTGAAGATGAGAAAACACAACACGTAGTGTAGTATGTCAAAAATAAATAGTTCAGTATTTCATAAAAAACGTCTTGAAACGCTGCTTCTTCACAGTGACGTCATGTCATGAAGGCATCACTTCATCATTCATCGGTTTGAACTCCTACGGTTGTTGTTTTTTATTGTATTCATATTTTAAATCTTTGTACGAAATGTAAACGTATTTATACAATGTGTAAACAGGAAGAGAGTCCAGATGAGAAGAACAAACTAAAGTTCAGAAGAGATGAAGCTCTGGAGCCTGCAACAACCTAAAACCAGTAAAACCAGTAAAACCAGCCGGAACATCTGAAAAGAGACTCTTCATGCAAAGTTATTCCAACAATAACTTCATAAAAACACAATCACCTGAAGCATAAACTCCACACTTCCAAACTCTCATTTTGAACTCGTGTTTTGTACGTTTTTTAAAAAGATGACAAAAAACCTGAATATTGTTTTATACAAAATGAAAACAAAGACTCAGTTAAAAACATAAATAATTTAATATTCTTTCATTTTAGGAACATAAACAGCGTGAGCATCAACACAAACATGAAGAAACGCCTGCAGGTAGAAAATCCACTTTATTAAAAAATGAAGATCAGCTGATCAATAAGAATTGAAGAATGTTGAAGAATTCCTTCATGTGGTGAAACAATACTTCATAAAACTCTAATCTAATGCGTAGAAATACACGTTTTTATACACAGCATCCATTTAGCAAAACACACCAACAGCTGAACTAAAGTTTACTAAACCGGACAAAATAATGCTGACTCATCAGGAAAAAGGACGAAACATTGAGGGCCAGGTTTGAATTCTTGATAGTTTTTGATCGTAGTTCTGTTTAGTCGCTCTTATAAAGTACAGTTAGCGTTAGTTAGCCTGATGCTCGTGTGCTCGTGAGTGTAGCGCAAGTGATTTGTACAAACTTCTAAACGTCACTGCTGCTCTTTAAACGCGAGGCGTCTGAGTAGTTATTTAAATATTCTTCTTTTAGCGTTAGCATTAGCATTAGCCGTTTTTTAGTTCTGGTACAGACAGTTGAACGCTACACCACTTCCTGTCTGTGCTCAGAGGGCGGAGTCAGACCGATGCGTCTTGTTGTGACGTCACGGGGTCTTAGGTGAAAGCGTCGCTGCCTGAGGAGGATTCTGCTGCTTTACGTTCATTTATCTCTACTGTCGCCCCCTGTGGACTAACGCGGTAGTGTCTCTGAGCACCAGAGTCCCTTTATATTTACGGTTCATCTTTTAATCTACATAATAACTAGAATAGACAGAAGTACTCGAGTATCGAGCTGAAAATGATCACAGACGTGTGAGAAATGAACTTTTCTTTGGAATCTTTCTTGAGATCGATAACCAATCACAGAGAGCGTCGTCTCATTTGTTTTCAGAGGTCGCCATCGTCGTCTGGTGACAGATGTGGAAGTGAAGATTGTTTTTAAAGATGGAACAATGTGCAAGACGACATTTTGCTTCACAAAGATATGAATCCATATTTCTTGTGTTACAATGTGTTACATTAGTCTGTCTTCTGGGTTTGACTTTAACTGATGTTCCACCGCTGCATTAAAGTCTGAGGTTTCTTCAAAACAGTTATATAAAATATAAAATATAACGATTTAATTTCTCTACAGCAGCTTCTGAACGAGTGAACGGTGCTTTCAAGGGAAAGAAGATAAAACGGTAAAGTCTGTTTATGGAAAACCATAAAAATAACAATACACAAGAATAAAACTAATATACTAACGTAGCATTACGACAAATATCGAGAAATGAAGCCGTAAAAGGAGACGACACAGTGAATAAAAAGTAAATGGCTCTGCAGGACAGCAGGTCGATAACGATGGATTTTGAGGGAAGATTTAGAAACAGAGTTTTGCAGCAGACATGAAAGTGCAGTGAAATGTTGGTTAATGTTCAGTAGCTGTCAGATAGAACTGAGCAGCATGTTTATTGTGATGGATTATGATTCTGAGCGACGTCACGTCTGTGAAGTGACTTAAACAAAGACGGAACATCTGAACACTGATTCTCTCAGCATTGTTTTTACATCGCTGCTGCTGTTGTTCAGTGTTTGTGTATTTATTGTATCATTAATGTGTTGTATTGTGCTGTACAGTGTTGTACAATAGTACCTGTTGTAGCACTGCAGTGATCATATTAGGCCACTAATCTGTAATAACCTGCTCAGGAACTACAGACGAAGATGAGCTCTCTAGCTAACTCATTTACATCGAGGTGGAAACTGAAATGTTGATTAATGTGCACTGTCCCTGGTAAGTATGTAAATAAGTAAGCAAGTACGTACGTAAGGAGGTTAGCACGTAATTACGTAAGAACGTAATTACCTAAGCGGGTAAGTATGCAAGTACATATGCAAATACCTAAGTATGTACGTACGTATGCAAATACTTAAGTATGTAAGTACGTATGCAAATACTTAAGTATACAAGTACATATGCAAATACTTAAGTATGTAAGTACGTATGCAAATACTTAAGTATGTAAGTACGTATGCAAATACTTAAGTATGTAAGTACGTATGCAAATACCTAAGTATGTAAGTACGTATGCAAATACTTAAGTATGTAAGTACGTATACAAGTACTTAAGCATGTAAGTACGTATGCAAGTACTTAAGTATGTAAGTACATATGCAAGTACTTAAGTATGTAAGTACGTATGCAAATACTTAAGTATACAAGTACATATGCAAATACTTAAGTATACAAGTACATATGCAAATACTTAAGTATGTAAGTACGTATGCAAATACTTAAGTATGTAAGTACGTATGCAAATACCTAAGTATGTAAGTACGTATGCAAATACTTAAGTATGTAAGTACGTATACAAGTACTTAAGCATGTAAGTACGTATGCAAGTACTTAAGTATGTAAGTACGTATGCAAATACTTAAGTATGTAAGTGAAAGAGTGAATGAAGGTGATTTGTAGTAAAGAGTTTAACATGTGACGTCACTAGTGTGTCTCTTAAAGGCTCAGAGGTTCATCAGCAGCAGACGAGGATCCAGATTAAAACCTCTGGAATAAAAAGGTTTAAAACTCCTAAAACTGGCTGATGTGGAGAAGAGAAGATGAGCAGAGAGGAGCTGTTGGTGCAGTTATCTTATTTCATTCTTATCATATTACTATTCCTGCATTTATATTTAACACTTAATAAACCCCACGTTTCAGAATTCTTTGTTCGATTGTTTGTTTTATGTTTGATGCACATTTTTCTAATATTTCTCATTATTTAATATTTACTTATATTCTCTAAATATTGTGCTATATATTATAGCATTATGTATGTAACTTATATTCTACATTGTCCTTTGTTTATATCGTTCTTATGTCTGATATGTGTGAGAGCAACTGTAACGTTGCTATTTCATGTCAATAAATGATTTCTGATGATTTTAATTATGGCTGACTGAGCTCAGCAGCATATTCACCTTAATATTCATATCGAGGTTCCTTGATGGGATTTTTGTTTGTGACAAACAGTTATGTTCACCAAAAAAGCCGCTAACTGCTAACTGCTAACTGCAGGCTCAGTCGTCGCCATGTTGAGTCAATAGAAAAGCTCCTTTAACCGGAAAAAAGTTTAAAAACAAAAAAAGATTATGATGTTTTTTTTTATTTTACTTTTTTCCGGGAATGGGCTTCCATAAAAAGTTGACTGAGAGTTGAAATGTTTCTGCATATTATTATGATTTATTGTATTTATTGGAATGAGTACTTTTCTTCGGTCGCCTCCATTTGACTTCATTCACAAATACAAATACTATTAATGTAATCTTTAAAGATGTACTTTTTAGTTACAGGACTTCTTGAGTACTTTCTCCACCACTGATGCTGCGCTTGAAGTGTCTGACTTCATCTAAAGGAGCATACATTTATATAATAAAGTAAAAACACGGACCGGTTCCTCCCGGCGTCCCTGAACGCACCGCGGAGAGCCCAGGGTATTTAACATTCTACCCTGGACAGCGGCAGCTTGTTGCGCAAGCGCAGCCCATTCAGTGTGCATGAATACGGAGCGAGGAGAGGACAGGAGCACTGGGAGCACTGGGACTGGGTGGACACAGTGGACTGGACGGACCGGACCGGACCCGGGCAGGCGGACATGGATGGACAGAACGGCAGCAGCGGGGGCATCAGCTGCCGGCCGCACGGCTCCGTGACGGACGGCAAGAAGAAGAAGAAGAAGCAGCAGCAGCAGGAGGAGGAGAAGAAGAGGAGGAAGAAGGAGGAGGAGGAGAAAATCCCCGACAGGGTGACGCTGAAGAAGGAGATCGGGCTGCTGAGCGCGTGCACCATCATCATAGGTGAGGCAGGAAAAAAAACAAAAAAAGCAAGAGAGCTGCAGAGAGCTCTACATACCAAAGTGTCTGTGCAGGACCCGATGCATGACAAGCAGGCTTAGAATAAAGCTCCAGGACCACCACGTAGGGGGGCCGTGTGTGTGTGTGTGTGTGTGTGTGTGTGTGTGTGTGTGTGTGTGTGCGCGCGCTCGGTCGTCAGAAAGTCTCCATGTTTGTTTGCATGTTCATCCAAACTGAGTTGTAAGTGCTTACGTGGCTAAAATATAATGTGAAGTCCAGCAGCAGTCTGGTGGTCAAGCAGAAGAACATTGTCTGCTGGAGCAGAACGGCCAGCAGAAAACACACACACACACACACACACACACACACACACACACACACACACACGAGCAGCATCCAGGTCTGCACCACTCTGCTCTTAGAAATAACCGGCGGGTTATTGATATGAAGTTCATCTCTCAGGAGGCTGATGGAGAACCAGCTCTCTGCTTTCAACCTTCAGCACCAAACGTCACTTTTTTTCACTTTATTCTTCTAAATAGGACTTAAAAAACAAGACCAGATGAGTTAGAGAACCTGCATTAAGTTTCAAACCTCAAGTACAGTGAGGAGCTTTAACCTGGTCCTGGACCAGTCTCAGTCTCAGACCTCCATCAGTAAAGAGACCACCAGAGAGAAGACGGTCTGTTTCTATAGAGTTGCTTTATGTATTGAAGTTCCTCTCGTCGACGTTGTGACTCAGCGTCCTGACTGTGACGAGGACCGAGGACGAGTTCTGTTGGATACGTTCAGAAAAAGGCTGAGAAGCTTCTGTACGGAATCTACCGTCGTCTTCTCAGTTAAGACGCTACAAGATACCAAGAAGAAATAAAAGATGATAAAAACAGTATTTAACACGTCAGAGGGTTTTTACAAAGAAGCTCAATTCATTTTGAGATGTTTTAGAAACAGGAAGTGTTAAAAATAGTTTACAGGATATTCAGCCTTTGTTTCTTTATAACACATTTAATACTTGACTTTTGCATGAAGGTAATAAAGTAGTTTCTGAATATGAGATATGAGTTTACAGATAATAACAACCCCTCCTCTCTAGTGGAGGTTACTTTATGTGTTTGGTCGGTTTCACCTTCAGCCTGTGAGCAGATCTCTGAGTTACTCGTCGTGTTCTTGATTCTTCACACTTCACGTAGTTTGTTGGTCCTCTGGTGTCTCAGAAGCTCACGGAGAATAAACTCTACACAGCTCGAGTCTCACGTCTTGGTGTGAATGAGAGGAATATTTAAATCCCTTTGCAGTCCGTTTGGAGGCGTTCAGGGTTCCTCAGGAGGGGATCCAGCAGCCACAGCGTCACAGAGACCCTCCAGGAGGTCTGATCGGTAGCTCAGGACGGAGTCTCCTGGCTAACTGGACCACGTGTTCCCTCTTTCGGCCGAGCTGTTGTTACTCGCTTCGAGGCGGACATTTTTTTTGTGGAGAGAGGTCCATGTGTGCAGAATGCTGAAGCACCTTTCCATTCAGGGAGCGCGGCGCCGTGAACACGCCGGCTGCTCCGGGATCAGCATCCAGAGTCGTGTTATGCCTCCGGATCAAAGTGGCATTCCTTAAGATCTCAACATCTCTTTGGAGTGGAAACAAAAGAGTTGTGCTTTGAGTTTCTGAAAACCCACATTAACTGGCTTTTTTGTGTGCATAGAATGGAGGAAAACAGTTTCCACAGGAATGTCGCCGTTGACACCCAGCTTGTAATCCTGCAAAATATATAAATATTGCTCGAGACCTTCATGAGCGGGCCTCTTGTGTTTCCTCCCTCAGCGATCGATGCTTAACAGACATTTTATTGCCACTTTATAAAGTGAACTGCAGCTCTTTGTGTAGAGCTTCATCTGCTCAACACCACGATCTGTTTTCTTGTTCTTTGTCACTTTTAGGAAGCTGCAGGGATGCAGGAGGTGAGTCGGTCACTTCCCACCTCTGCAGCCCTCGGGTGGATAATTTATGTCCGGTTATGTAATGGCCGTCTGTGCCACTTGGCTGCTTTCTGCCGCGCTACTGGTAGCGCTGTAGTCTGAATGTGTCGGATCTGCTGGTACTCCACACTGCATACTGAGGCTCCGGGGGCAGGAGGGATTGTCCCGGGCCTGAGTGATGGCCTTTACCTCCTTCTCTAACTCACTCCGTTATAGAGCTCTTTGTGTTTTAATGCCCTCTGCATAGACTCAGAGGGGAACAGTTTGGATTGTGCAGACTGAGGTCTCCCAACGGGTCACTGGTGTGTTTTTAAGTAGAGAAATGTTGGAGATGCTCCGGGTGATGCATACCATGAGAAAACCCCTTCCAAACAAGTCTGACGTTAATGTGGGAACACGTTGGGCTGGATTCATGTATATTTTTATCCTCACCAGCTGTTAGGTTCTTTATATATTTAAGAAATTAAAGAATATGCAGAGGGTGAGGCAAAGTCTTTGTTTTGCTGTCAAGTCAAAACCAACGAGTCCAACAAGTCCAGAGCGAGTTCTGTTTCAAGTCCGTAGACTGTTAATAAGACCACTAAAGCACACGCGGGGCGGGTCTTTCTGCAGGAGTCCAACAAGAAGTCAATGTTGATTTATTTGTCAGGTAACTTGCGTGATCATTTTTCATTTTTACGACGATCTTTTCCTAAACTTAACCGAGTAGCTTTGTTGTCTAAACTTAAAGTTTCCTGTGAAGACAGAAGTTTATTTTGAAAAGACTGTATTCATGTAAAAATGACTGTGATGTGACGTAACGAGCGGCAATTGACACGAGTTGCTGGACTTTTGTAGGAAAACACACCAAAAAATGAGGATTAACTTTTCGTGTGATATACGAACCGTTGAACACGGATAATGTTGCTCGACGCCATCAATGTTATCAACAACACCATCGATATGTAATCCAAGTCACGTGACTCGAGTCCACACCTGTGATTACATGCAAAAACACAACAAGTGAAAAGACACATTCACACAGGAAGGAAGAAGTATATCGTGTAGCTCAACTATTAGTCAGATTCCCTTTTTTCCGTGGATATGAAGACCTCTAGTTCACCTGGTATGAACATGTGATTTCCATGTTTTATCTGGATAACAAGAGGAGGCTTAGTTTCATTTTATTAACAGAAATGATACACCTCCTGATACCTTCTCCCTCTTCTCCTCAGGGAACATCATCGGCTCCGGAATCTTCATCTCTCCAAAGGGGGTCCTGGAGCACTCGGGCTCGGTGGGCCTGGCGTTGGTGGTCTGGGTACTCGGGGGCTGCATCGCGGCCCTGGGCTCGCTCTGCTACGCCGAACTGGGCGTCACCATCCCAAAGTCTGGGGGAGACTACTCCTACGTCACCGAGATATTCGGCGGTCTGATGGGGTGAGTGAAGAGCTTCCGCTGTACGACCGCGAGGGGTTGAGTCCGCAGAGCGTCCGATGGCGGGATCAGTGGACGTTACTCAGCTCGGGGCGTGATGGTAGTTAACTCTCGGTTAGTGACCGTGCTTTGTGGGAAGGTTTGGGTCTTCTGCAGAGGACGGGGTACAGGGTGCGACAACTTTCACCAGACATTAGCACCACTAACTAGATAGTGGACTACTAGTGTAAAGGAAATGATTCAGGATATATGGCTGGCGAGACCGAAGACATTATGTTTCTGGGTTGTCCGTCCATCGGTCTGTTCGTTAATTTGTTCGTCCGTAACCCTGAATACGATATCTCAGGAAATACTTGAGGGACTTTCTTCAAATTTTGCCATAAACGTCCATCAATAAGTCAAAGTAAGTGGCAACCAGGTGTAACACATTTACACCACCTGCGGATGACGCAATTCAGCTACCTGGGGTGAAGATGGATTTATTTATTCACTCATTTACTATTTATTATTATTTTTTTAAACATTAAAACTCTCCGTTGAAAACGGGACACGAACACCACACCAAAAAACAACGCTTTCAACAAACCTAATAAAATCATGGAAAGTATTTGCACACGATTAAACTGCTTTCTTTAAGCATCAAGCAATTATGTTGGTCCAACTTAATTTACTGGGGTCGGATCAACTTAATTTATTCGGGTTAGTTCAACTTATTTACCAGTGTTGGGTCCGACTTAACTTAATAGGGTTGGTTGAACTCATCTTACAGTAGTACAATCACAGCAGTAAATTAAGTTGACCAACAGAATTGTTTAGTGCTTAAAGAAAGCAGTTTAATGGTGGAAATACTTTCCACCATTAAATTAAGTTGATTCAAAGAATAACTTTTTTTGGGTGCAGTCAACCCAAAATATTTTTTACATTTCCTTTATTCGCCAACACAGCACTGATATATTTAACATTTTAGTGCACTTACACAACAATACATTAAAATTTTTGGGACCATAAGTATAACGCATTACAGCTGCAATTATAAGTTTGTTGTCAAATAGAAATAATAATAATAATTGTCAGCTAATCAATAATGAAAACAATGAAAAGTTAATTGCAGCCCTAAAATAAACCATACTATCAGTTGACAACATTATGGTGCAGCATGGTCCAACGCCAACAGTCGTAAACTGCCTTAATGCAGCATAACGACCTCACCTGTAACAGTAGCAGTACATGTAATGTGTATGTCATGTGTGTAATCTAAAGTATGGAGAGGGCTAGTTGCTGAGCGTTCTTCCTCTCCTTCAGGTTTCTCCTGTTGTGGAGCGCCGTCCTCATCATGTACCCGACCACGCTGGCCGTCATCGCCCTCACGTTCTCCAGCTACATCCTGCAGCCCGTCTTCCCCGACTGCGTTCCTCCGTACATGGCGACGCGGATGCTGTCGGCCACGTGTCTCCGTAAGTGGCTTCTTCACCGTCTGCAGTCTTTGATCGATTTTAATTCTTCTTTTGTTCCTCAGATTCTCCTACAAGGAGGCAGAGATGAAGGACTCTTTATTAAAAAACAATATATGTTTAGCGTCGTCTGCTGAAACAGGCGCTTACTCAAGTACTGCACTTTTGTACTTAACCACAATTTTGAGGTACTTGAACTATTCTTATTATGTATTATACGTATTTTATACTTCTACTCCACTAAATCTCAGAGGGAACTTTTTACTTTGCAGATTTAGATTACTAAATATAATCAGCTAATAAATGATGATGTGTTATGATAGATTAAACTACTCAGCAGTGTATAAAGTAAATAAAATCAGCTCAGCATTGAAATGATAAACACAATAACGCATCAATAATTTTAACCCAATAAAATAATATATTTTATATTATTTATACTAATATAAGTATATTTTGATGATACTAATATCTTCATTCCTTAACTTGAGTAAGATTTTGAATGCAGGACTTTTATTTTTGCAAAGAAATCTCAGATTAAAGTATTGAAATTTTGAAAAAAGTAGATTTTCTTTGAGATTTAGTCGTGAATTCCCGAGAAGAAAAATCACAAATTTTCCAAAATAAGTTTTACATTTATGTGAAAAGTTTAGATATTCTCTGAGATTATTAGCAAATTTACAGGAAAAAATTAAAATAATCTACGAGGAAAACAACGTGGTACCTGAACAAAACATTTTACGATTTTATTTTTCCCGGAAATTTACGACTTTTATCTCGTAAACCTTGAGTTTTTTCTCTGACGGCTCCGTAATATATTTATTTTGACTTACAACGGCCAGAATACGCCATCGCACATAACAGCTCCACCACTGCTCTGTATTTGATTCTGCGTGGAGAGATGGCGTTTGTGCTGCGACTGGCTCTCAGCGCGCTTGCATCATTCATGAAGGATGATTGTCTTGCGGCTGCTGCTGGTGGATCCTGATCTTTCCTCTCTAATGCTTATCATAATCCGGCTCATCAATAAACTACAGGTCTGATCCTTTGTGAGTCAGACGGGAAGTGGTCACATGTGAAGAGTCTCTTATGTAACAGCTGGCTGAAGGCTTTTTAAATACCTTTTTTATGGCTGTAGTAGGAGAGCAGGACTAGAAGATGGGATGTTTATATTAGAAAGCTGGTTTTATCAGAGGAAGAAATCCCAAAAGTGACGGACCTGCTGAGTCTAGTTAGAGTCGCTGGAACGGTTAATCGAAAGGTTTGGACCAGACGTCAACCTCCGGTTCTGCCGAGAGAAGCCAAAGCTTCACGTGTTAAAGCTGCATTCTCTCTAGTGTCCACCAGGGGGCGACTCCTCTGGTTGTATAGAAGTCTATGAGAAAATGACTCTACTTCTCTCTTGATTTATTACCTCAGTAAACATTGTAAACATGAGTTTATGGTCTCAATCTCTAGTTTCAAGTCTTCTTCAATACAGCATGATGTTCATTTAGTAAATGATGGTCCATTTAGAGTCACACAGACCATAAAGCAGGGGATGCTTTAGGGGCGGGGCTACACAGTGATTGACAGGTCTCTACCAGAGATACGGCGTCTCTACGTCACTTCCAACAAGCGCACCCGAAACCTTTTTACAAAATGTACAGTCGGACTTGAACAATTAGCAAAGGGCTCAAAGGTGACGAACTCCACTTTGCGTTGTTAATATTTCATGGAAGACGGAAAAACTAGACTATTAACCTCAGCAAAAAGTATCTGCAGAGTTTGGGGATGTGAGAGCAGCTTCTTCACTCCTCGTGTTCTCATCAAAAATTGATTGTATCAAAAAAGAAATGCTGCATCAGGACTTTCAGGACTGTCAGTACTAGAAGGACGATGATGTCCACGATGCAGGATGTCAGTGTTGAGTCCACATCGGTCCGTGTGGACCCGTCAGGCTGCCTAATTGCTTGGTACCTGCACAGAACGCCATCAATCCACAAAGCCTCTTTGTCCTGTCAATGAGTAAATAACCGTCGGGCGTGAAATCACAGTCTGCGAGGTGAAACGGCGAGACTTCAGCGTGTGATTCCTCTCCTCTGACTCCATCGTTCACTTGTATGTTTTTTGGAGCTGGATGCTGAAACGTGAGCTCTGCCCAGGCTTCTTGGGTCTGCAGTGTGTGTGTGTGTGTGTGTGTGTGGGGGGGGGGGGGGGGGGGGGGGGACCTTGCCACGTTTTTTGTTTGCTCTTCGCAACGGAAGTGGTCTGTTTTGCGGGGCTGACAGCTCGTCTTTGTGTCGGAGAGCGAGGCCACCATGAGAGCGAGCGGGGCAAAGCCGGTGACAATGATGGACGAGGTGAAACAATCGAGCCCTCCCTCAACTCGCCCGTTTCCCACATTCCTGCCTCCCATGGCAACCGGCTGCTGCGGCCCACCGCCGGCAGCAGCAGCAGCAGCAGCAGCACCGGCTCCCCGGGGCTGTGACTCTACGGCCGCTGAAGCATTGAAAGGAGCACTCTTGCACAATTGTACGTTTTTTAAAGTCACTTTTTCTCAACGTGGTTAGTAACAATAGGCCTGTTGTATAAAGTCTTCTGTTGCTCTGCAGGAACTTTTGTCAACTTCTGAGGAAATACCCTGGATGATGTCACACTGTGGTGATGTCATCAGGGTTTTCGTCTCAGTTTGGGTTTTGAGACAAAAAAAAGAAGATTATAAATCAGAAAACTGGCCGTACAAACTGGAGGCGTGGAGTTTTGAGGATGTTTGTATTTAATGAAAAGGTGCTGCTGAGTTGCATTATGGGAAATGTAGGATCCGGGCCTTTTTATGCTAGAAGACTGTCAGAAGGCGGAAACGTTCCATGGGAATTACCGTGAAATGTATTATTATGGTTATTTACAGTGTCATATGCAGACAGAAACAATCCTTTTACCATTATAAGCAGACATCATCATCCTGGTTCCGTCTGAATAAATTGCACATTTTAAACTGCGTTTTAGGTTGATTTAGTTATTGTGAACAAAAGCAAACATTGCTCCTGCAGTCTCTCTCTCTTACTCTGGCTCATACCTGCTACCTATATCCCTTCATAGTACCTGGCCTGGTCTCTACCAGAGACGTGTACAGCGTCTCTACTTCCGTTCATTGGTTGCAAAAAAAAAACCCCAATCCCTTCATACCGTCAGTCCACAAACCAATGAGTGACGTCATGATGACTATACTTCTTACACTTAACAGGCACAGTGACCGTAGGTAGACAGGTTCATTACATTCAGGCTGAATTACATGACTGGACCTGTTGGCTTATTGCAGCCATGTGACAACAACAGATACCTGAATCTTGTGTCGGGATGTAAAGGGAATACAGTCAGTTTTCCCAGAGTCCTCCTGGTTTGACTGGGATCCTCACGGTGCGTTCTCTGCTCAGTGCTGCTGACCTGGGTGAACTGCTCCAGCGTTCGTATGGCCACCAGGATCCAGGACGTCTTCACGGTGGGGAAGCTGATGGCTCTGGGCCTCATCATTGTGGTCGGCCTGGTCCAGATCTGCAAAGGTAAAATCCTCAGCCTGTGTGACCCCATAAAGCTTTTGCTGCTCCCCTGAAGAAGAAAGAAACCACTCAAACGTCTGATTTATCTTTCCAGGGAACTACGAGGCGCTGACTCCACAGGTGGCCTTCGCCATGGAAAGGACGCCGACGGTGGGTCAGATCGCTCTGGCCTTCCTGCAGGCGTCCTTCGCCTTCAGCGGCTGGAACTTCCTCAACTACGTCACGGAGGAAGTGGTTGAACCCAGACGGTGAATATACCCGAATATCACCTTCTCAACATCTTCGTTTGTTTGCTCCGCTTGCTCAGGATCGATACCACTCTCATATCTGTTCATTAAATATTGAGATGGCCACCAGCAGCCAGGTTATCTTAGCTTAGCATCAAGACTGGAAATAGAGGGAAACAGCTAGTCTGGCTCCGTCCAATGGGAACAAAATCCACCGACCAGCATCTCTTCAGCATGTTTGTGTTGCGATTGTTTAATCTGGACAGAAAACAAAGTGTAGCGTGACGGTTTGTCGTTTTACGAGGCAAAATGTGCAGAAATAGTTCTGAGCCCTGTTTTAAAACAAATTGTCGGTTTCACACTAAAATGTAATATGAACTATTCCTTTCATATCCGTCGTTGGCCTTCACATCTACGCTCTTTTTGTGATGTCATGTTTGATGTCATAGAGGAGCATAACCGGTGGCTCATTTGCATTTTCTCCCCAGTTTACTCTTTAACTATTTTATGAACCGTGTTCGTCAGATCCATATTTTCTGTTCATGTTTTCTTGCAGCAGAAAACTCACAGGCTTTTTCTTCCATAGATATTCAGGGTAAAACTGATAAAAGTTCAAAACAATGAGCCCAGTTATTGGAGAGTTTTGTGTTGGTTGCCATTTACCATTCACACGACTGCGTTCTGCCACCAGTCTCTACATTTTATGATTGTGTGTGAACCCGACCTTCATGCATGTTTGATCGCTCTCTTTGGTTTTGATTGTATCATCTGTGCATGGTGTGTGACCACGGTCAGGAATCTACCTCGTGCCATCTACATCTCCATACCATTGGTGACCTTTGTGTACACGCTCACCAACATCGCCTACTTCTCCTCCATGTCGCCCGAGGAGCTGCTGTCGTCCAATGCCGTGGCCGTAGTGAGTAACGCGGCGATACGACGATGAGTCGCAGTTCTGCTTCTTCTCTCAGATATTTTAGGTCAGCGGTGGATAAAAAAAAACACTTTCCAGATCAGGAACAAGCAACCAGTGGTGGAATGTAACTAAGTACATGTACTCAAGTACAATCTAAACGTACAAAATGACGTTTAAATATTACATTTCCATTTACAATAGAGGACGAGTAGATCCAGAATTCATACATTTCGATAAGATGCTGTAAATATCACAGAGTATAAAGTGAATATCAGATAAAAGGCAACAAATATAGATTGAAGCAGAACAAGTCGTGAGATAGAAACGGCTTTAAACACAATGAACAGACGAAGAAGCTGTGCAGCGTACAAACGTTGATTTAGAATTTGAAAGTCAACGTCAAACTATTGAGTGCAGCAGTAGAATTGTCCATCTCTCACATTCACGTTGTGGCGTTTCATCACATCGGTGATTCTGTCTGTCGTTCTGCCGTCCAGACGTTTGGAGAGAAGCTGCTGGGAATGTTCTCCGTCATCATGCCGATCTCCGTGGCTCTGTCCACCTTCGGAGGGATCAACGGCTACCTGTTCACCTCCTCCAGGTGAGAGCTGCTCCCTCGCGCTCCCTCGTTGCTCCTGTACTCTGCTTTGATACGGCCGCTGACGGGCCGTCTTGGTGTTTCTGACCCTCAGGTTGTGTTTCTCTGGAGCCAGAGAGGGTCACCTGCCCAGCCTGCTGGCCATGATCCATTATAAGAACTGCACACCCATCCCTGCCCTGCTGGTCTGCGTACGTACAACCTCACATTGACGACACACCAATGATGATGCATCCGTCTATATACAGTATTCATTTTGATGTTGTCTCTCTTTTTATTGTATGTTTGCGTTTATTTGACTGTCAGAAGGATATTAAAATACGTATCAATGGAAATTTGGATCACAGATTTGCTAAGGGTAAAGAAATAGTTGATTTAACATGAATTGAAGTTGGAAATCCGGTTTTGCTTTTGTGCTTTATTTCTGACTCTTAAATTTAAACCACGAACGCTTGATTGTGTCCAGATGTCTGAGAGGAGGACTCTATACGTCTGAATGTTCTTTGATGCTTGTAGCTTCCTCTTTACCAGATGTTATTCTAGTTTAGTAGATGGAGTACAGAACGCTGTACAATGGTTCAACCAGACAAAGATCCCTCTGAGCTCTGATCCCTCTGTCTTGTATGAAAGAAATCTCATTTAAATGGGCTCAAATGGGGGACCAGATGCTAGATTTACCCACAGGCCTCAGCCGATGGACTCCTTTTAAAACATGACAGTCAGATATAACTGCCAAGTAGACCTTAATCGTGGAAAAAGAGAGACCCTTATTCAGTAGCTCCATAAAGAAAATCCAAAAATCTACAATGGAGAACTGAATTGGGTGTAAATTTCGGTCCTGACAACACTGGTGGAACGCCCTCGATCTTTGGATCATGCCACACTTCGGGGCAGACTCTTAGTCATTTAATTGGACCTCTCAACAGGTAGGTATGTAACTGCTGCAGTTCTTTCTAGTATCCTGCAACCTTATTCATCACCAGGCCCCGGCATGTAGCTGACATTATCAGGTCAAGGGATTGGACCGTCCTTTACCCAGACATTTGGGGCGTTGGGGTCTTTCCTTTGGGGTCTTTGTATTCTGAAGATGTTGGGGTTTACGACTGTGATGCGTTGCAAGATTTTATGCAAGGAAGTTTGCCTCTTGAACCAGGACTGACTGAAAGGCAGCAGTGATGCATTGAAAGTGTTGGGCTCCCTACCTGGTGGGCCATGCTGTATGAAACGCATACAGGAACGATGCAGCAGCAGAGCTTCCGTCTGCTTCTTCTGCAGCTTAACCTTCGCCTCGATGGCATCGAGTGACTAAAACTAACCTTCAGTGGACGCTGGCGTATCCAAATAAATGTCCCTGTCTCTATCTAGAACGTAGGAAAGAGTCAGCAACTGGAATCTCTGCGCCACCACCATAGATGCCATCCCTCTTCCCAGGGAGAGCGCTGCACAGCAGAGAATGTAATCCATGGCAGTCCTGACCTCATTGAGAAGACGTGCCAGCGGACCGTCGGGGGGCACCAGTGTACCAATCTCTGCCAGACTTGATATATCTTGAGTAAGAGGATGGAGCTCAGCGGCCGGGCGGTGCCTGTCTGAGCTTGGTAAATCCTCTCCAGCTGAGAAGCAAATAAGCGACAGTCCCGGGTTGAGCTGGCTAGAAAAGGCACAGGACTCGGGCTCAGTGAACGCTCTCCCGGCTTGGATGGACAATCCACGAGCAGACGGGACATCCCTCGTGATAGTAACATGAAGCCATACCCCCCGAGGACAGGGGCAGACAGAATGCCTGAAGCTCAATCCGAGACATAAAGCTTGTGGAAAGAGGAACTCGAAGTCAGCGCTTCGAAGTTCACCAACAGGGGCTGTCAAGCTAACTTTGAGCTGGCAGTAGCCCGCTAACGAAACAGAGTTAACTAGCTGAGGCTAAATGGCCTTACTCTGCAGAGATGTTCTTCTCGAAGTTAAGAGCGTAAGAACGTCAATATAAGTGTCTTTAGTTAGGTGGTGCGGGGTGTGATATCCCATATTATGTTGTATTGAACATACAGAAAGGAAAGACACTTTTATTTTTGAATTCAAAATGCATGTAATGGTATATTTCCAAAGTATTTTTGATCTTTTAAGATGGAACATCTGTGGAGTGCCTTTTTAATATTCATCACATTGTCATGCCTCGCTGTGTTTTTCAGTGCGCTGCCACGATTGTTATACTCTGCATCGGAGAGACACACAACCTGATCAACTATGTCTCCTTCATCAACTACCTATCATACGGCGTCACCATCGCAGGCCTGCTGTACTACCGCTGGAAGAAACCCAACCTGTTCCGACCCATCAAGGTACCGATACTTCTTTATACCAGTGGTGGAATATAACCAAATAGATTTACAAAAGTACTTTGCAAATTTTAGGTACTTTACTTGCGAGGGAAATCAAATAAACCTGCATTCTCTCTAATGTCCACCAGGGGGCGACTCCTCTGATTGTATAGAAGTCTATGAGAAAATGACTCAACTTCTCTCTTGATTTATTACCTATTTCCTACATATATATATATATATGCATAATCTGGGAATGATTGTAACTTTAAACCACGTTTCCTTCAGGTGAACCTGTTGGTTCCTGTGTGCTACCTGATGTTCTGGGTGCTGCTGCTGGGTTTCAGTCTTTACTCAGAGCCGGTGGTCTGTGGCGTCGGTTTAGTCATCATGCTCACCGGTGTACCAGTCTACTTCCTGGGCGTCCATTGGAAAGAAAAACCAAAGTGCATCTACAGCTTCATTGGTGAGTTTCCAAAAGGAGGTTTGTTAAAAGATTGTGACTCTGTCTGTTGTAGCTAATATATATTGTATATATAATTTAACGTCACTCTTGTTTTCCTGCAGAGAGGGCGACATACGTGGGCCAGAGGTTGTGTTTCGTGGTCTTTCCTCAGATCGACCCCATCGAGACCGACGATCCTTCAGAATGGACTGACCGGTCATCAGGCAGGAGCAGTTTGTCTGCCAATTCTTAAAAACTCTTTTCTCTGAATATATGAAGATCATTTTTTGTTTTTGCCTCTTTGTTTTTATTCCGTCACAAGTCCAGACACTTCTTCCTGGTTTGGGAGCTTCCTGTCTGACCTTTGACCCTCTGAGACTCTGGTTTCCCCTGCGGTCGAGTGGAAACGCCTGTTCTTCTGAGCGGGCTGCTCGCACTTTTTATGTCCTCCTCTTTTCTACTAAGCCGCCAAGTTACAACAACCTAATGCCAACGGTTTCACACTGTTGGAAATGACTTTTATTCCCATTTGTTCCTATTTTTTCTGTAGCGTAACAGAACTCTGACCGACTGGCGGCACTTTCTTCTGAATGTTGCTGCTGTTTTATCGTGCCTTAAGGCCTTTTCACACTAAGTCCCAAACCAATCTGTCGCCAGTGTTCTGAAAAGAATTAAGAAAATGTATTATTACAGAACAGATCTGCAGTTGAGTGAAGTACAACTCCAACAGCCTTCATGTATTTTTGTTCTTCTTTCTTGCTGCATGACTGCTTGTAGTGTCATGTTGTTCCTACTAATATACACATTTTTGACATTTTTACCAATCTTGCATCCTGTTCTACTGGAATAAGAGGCTGAGACACAGTTTAGAGATCGATAATGCACACGATAGTACCGTCCATATGAAGAGCCAAAGTGAAAACCAGAACTTTGGCTTCTTTAACAGAAATAAGGAAACTTGATTTTAATCACATTGGCAGAAATGACAAAAGAAATAAGCATTTTGTGTACTTCATTCTGTGTCTAGATAAGGACGGCCATGATTTCCATGGATTTAAGTACAGACATTCATGTTCCCCAGATGATGAACCCTAATGACTTTGGGGATCCTCTGATTGTTAATTGTTGATGTGTCCAACACTTTGGTTCATGACCAAATACCTGCAGAACTAATGACATTCACATCAGCCTCAGATAGACTTTGTGTTAACTCAAAATAGCTAATGTTAGCATGCTAACACGCTAAACTGAGAAGGAGAACTTTGCAAACCTGCCCAGAGCTGCATGGCTGTAGACTGGTTTGAATTAGATCTTAATGTTTATTTTATTATATTGCCAATTCAATAGTTACTTTTTTAAGAGGACTGGGGTTTTTCTGTTTCATGCTAACAAATTAATTGTTGCTAACTTGAATTCTTATATCCTCTGATAGAAGCTAATTTATCTCAGCATATGGAAACAGAACGCGTTTCACTTTTTCAGAAACACCAGTAGAAGTTTCTCTCAATGAGAGATTGCATTGAGTCTCAGAAGCTAGCAGAACAGCGTGCAGGCCGGACGTCACACGTCAAGACTTCAGCTTCCTATTTCTCCATGTTGTTGGCAATCTGCCACAGATTCTCCTCCAGACGGCAGGTTTACTGAGTCGTCTGGATAAATCTAGAACATGTGCTGATGTCAAATCTTGGAACGCGTCCCGTTCATTATACAACTCTTGGTGCAAGTTTCAGCTGTTCGGACGATGTATTTGTTTTTAGACTTATGATGTGAGCGGCAGAATATAAATCTAAACTTCAAACACAGCGTAGAATAAAAATGCACCAACAAAACACAGTGTTTGCAGACAGCAGTGGTGGAAAAACGTAGTCACAACTTTTACTTTAGCCGTAGTAGTAAGTAAGTTAGTATACTACAGTGTACTAGTTACAAGTCCCCCATTCAGAATTGGACTTCCTTGTGCAGTGCTTGCGTCCACCAAGTGTGAAGTTGTTTGGATAAACAATTTTCTAGATATGCAAAGGGAACTCATTCATACATACATACACAGACAGACAAGCAGAGAATCCTCCATTTATAGATAGATGATACTGCTGCACCACCACCTATGGGCCTAATGGTACCAAATTTGTCATTTTTACTCGGACATGATATCTACACATGTCCACCAAATCATGGTAGCAATAGCACAAAGCTTTCAGGAGATATGGCATTTTTTATATATAAAACCTGCCCACAGGTAATGAGCTAACCAGCTATAGACAAACTGTATGGAACATCCCAAATACCCAAAACCTTTTTACCGGCTTGGTCCAGAGAAGTTCTGTACCAAGTTGAGTGACAATTTCTCCAAAATGTAGAGTCGGAGCATTAATAACACTGATTTGGAAACAACTGAAACATCAATCTAGCTGCAACGTGGCTTCTGCGTATAGATTAGTTTGGACGTCTGGAATTTAGTTTCGTCGTTATAGCGCCACCATCTGGCCAAATTGCACCAAATTGAACACTGCACATCTTTGGATCCCCAGCTATACACCAGCCAAGTGTGAAGTAGATCGGATGAACGGTTGTCGAGATATGTGAAGGACACACAGACACATAGAGAGAGATCGTTTTATACTAAGAAGTAAAAATACAACAGTATCAGCATTTAAATATACTTCAAGTACAAAAGGTAAATAACTCATTATGCAGACTATTTCAGAATAATACATATCCTATTGGTGCATTATATTTCTTGATGCATTAAAGTGTCTTTATCACTTTTGTTCATTATATTTTGATTATTTGTTGACTATATTTTGTTTTTTTAATCTGAATCTGAAAAGTAACTAGAAGCTAAAATAAATGTAGTGAAGTGGAAGTATAAAGTAGCAGAACATGGAAGTACTTAAGTAAAGCACAAGTACCTCGAAAATGTACTTTAGTATATGTACTTTCCAACACTGGCAGACTGCTTGAATCATAGATTGAATGTGTTAACTTTAAAAATATGTATTTTCATGGAAACTTAAGACTTTGTGTGAAAAGGCCTTTACGGGGGAATGTATATTCAAATGTTTATTAACTGATTCACTCTATTAGATTGTTAATATATTTGTTGCTTTAGTGTATTGCATTTGTATATTTGAGAAGCACTCTGGTCTTCCACCGTCTGAACTCTTTTCTTTGTAAATCCAGACGGCGCTGGACTCATTCTTTGCACAAAGTACCGTCGACTCCCTGAGCCCCAGTGGCAGCTCGAGTTAATGAATCTGCTGTTAACAGGAAGTAGTCGTGTCCATCTCGCCTGCTGCTCTCTCACATCGCTGCACATCGCTCTGGTCTGTTGGAATCCTCTGATTTACTGCAGACGTGCTCACAAATCTTTGCAGCAAAGTACGATTTTAAAATGTTGTTATGTTTATTAAGCCATGCTAATGAAATGTGTGACTAATACTATACATGTAGCTCCACTTCTTCTTGGTATAGGAATGAATCACTTTGCCCATGTTGACTCTATAAACGGTACACAGCCAACTTTCAGTTCCTCCCGACTCTGCGCTCACTTATCATTCTATGAGTTCATTTGGCACATAACCACTATCATATGAGAAGACTGTCTGTATTGTGTCATAATGATAAATATAATAATATATTATTAAATATAATAATCAGAGTTTAAGTTTGCACACACTTTGTAAAATGTGATAATCCTACTGATCCTACTTTTATCACAACGAATCTGAATCTCTGGTTTCAATAGTTCTGATGATACGTTTATGATTCATGCAGTTATTGATATTGGTTTGAAACAAAACTGTGTCCCGGAACCATAAAACACACGAGCTGTGTACCGCACCTGCTTTATAGTCATTTTTACAGTACACTGTTTTCTTAGTTAGTATACAAGAAATCACCAAACAATTAATACTGAAGAGGAAACTATCAGCGGTGGAATAAGGGTTCAGAAGTAGAAGTAGAAATACTTTGTTAAAATTCTATTTGTTTGCAGAATAATATATATTATGTTATTGAATTATAATTATCAATGCAATAATGTGATCATCACTTTAAGGGTGGAGCTCATTTTAATGACTTTATACACTGTTGAGTCATTTAATCTATAATAATACATGATTTACTAGTTGATTACATTTTGTTTTAATAATCTGAATCTGTCAACTAACTGAAGTTATTAAATAAATTCAGTGAAGTATAAAGTACAACGTTTGCCTCTGAGATGTAGTAGAGTAGAAGTATAAAGTAGCATAACATTTAAATACTCAAATCGAGTACAAGTACCTCAATTGTACAACAGAACCCAAATGTGGATTAAATAACATTTGCAACATCGGACGACTGAAATTAAACTTCACAGTGAAAGGAAATGTTTTTGATAAAAGATATTTAGTTTGTTTTCTAGAGCATTTTCAACTCTTTATTTGATCCTTCAATAAACAGCAAATGGAAACATCTGGGGGGTTTTTATTTTATTTTTTTTGCTGGCAGAAAAAAAGTAAAAAGAAAAAAAAAAATAATAAACTATTTTTTTTTTTTGCCAGCCCCCCCCCCCCCCCCAAAAAAGTGGATTTCTTTTTCTTTTTTTTTAAGTTAACTTTTTTTTTTTTTTTTGCTATCGGGAATGGGCTTCCATAGCTCTGAGTATACATATACAGTATATATAACTATGGCTCTATTCTATGTCGTGCGGATCTACATGATCGTGGACTATGACGCTGTGTTGACGTAGGAGTCCAAACAGGAAGTAGAAACAGCACGCTCGGTTTTTCTTCCCCACGTTACAGCTGCTGTTACATAAATGCCGGTGAGTTCATTTGGTGTACAGTTATACATTATACAGATACACATGTGTATCAGCAGAAGCATCTGAAGCATATTAATTAATCCTTTAGCTCGCATTGGGTTCAAACAGACTGTTTATGGAGCAGCTAGCTACAATGCTAGCACTAGCATAACCAGACTCCGTTCAGAAAACTCGCAGTTTAAAGTTCGTTTGCTTGTCGGTTTGTTAACAGACATGACAGAGTGTAAATATCATCGGTTTATCAATCAGTAGCGCTCTGTTGTTACTCCGGCATACGTTTACAGCGTTTATTGCAATTACAAGTCAATAAAATGTTCATTAATGTTTAGCTCTCACCGCTGGAGAGAGACGGATTAATCCTCCGACCTGAAGGAGGGACGTCAGCTAGAAATGGAGCCGCACAGCCGGTACTAACGCTCACTGTTGATTTGTTGTATTGTGTTTGCCGGATGAACTATTAATCAACATAATTCAGGTTTAAAGTTTGTGGTTTTTAGTTGTCGGCTGTTAAATGTGAACTTTGTGTAAAACCCGAAACCTCATTAAATCAGCTGGTTTCTGAGCGAAGTCTGGTGAGAAAACGAGGCTTCGATGTCTAATTATTATTATTATAATAATAATATTATGTGATAATATTATATAATACTATTATATAATTATAATATTATAATATGATAATAATCGTATCATAATATATTATATTATATTATAATGTTATATACAATATTATATTGTGATATTATATTATAATATCATAATATTATATTATAATATGACAATAATTGTAATTAAAAAATAAATAATAATAAACATGAATCAAGAACAGTTGATGGATGTTGAACAATAATAATACTAATGTTATATAATATAATTGTACTATATTGTCTCCGTGTGGGTCACAGGACCTCTGAGCCTCCATGATGGCAGCAGGCCGGCTGAGCTTCAGGAACATCACCGCTCTGGCCCCGATGGTCCGGGTCGGGACTCTGCCCATGAGGCTGCTGGCTCTGGACTACGGAGCGGACGTGGTTTACTGTGAGGTGAGGAGGGTTAGGGGCTAACGAGGGAAATACAAAGCTCTGTGCACGTGGATGTTACCGTCCTCGTACAGGACAGTGCACACACACACACACACACACACACACACACACACACACACACACACACTTGTATTTGGTCTCCTGCTGTCGGTGTGTGTTTGAGTGCTGACGTGCTGTAAACTCTTTTCTGTCTGTTTCAGGAGTTGATCGACATCAAAATGGCGAAATGTCACCGAGTGGTGAACGGTGAGAGTCTGTTGATCTTTAAGTTGAACACCGTCAGCGCTGGAAGGCAGTACTTGGATCCTGTGTTTCACAGCGTTAAGATGAATAAAGGTTTTTTGTAATGTGTGTTTCCAGAGGTGCTGCAGACGGTGGACTTCGTGGCCCCGGATGAGCGAGTGATGTTCAGGACCTGTGAGAGAGAGAAGGACCGAGTCGTCTTCCAGATGGTGAGACAGAAGACGTTCACACTTAATGTGTAGACCGTTCTCAGTCCGGCTGTGACTTTACTTCTTCTTCTTCTTCTTCTTCTTCTTCTTTACTTTTAGGGAACTGCTGACCCGGACCGAGCGCTGATCGTAGCCCGGCTAGTGTGAGTCCACCGCTAAACGTCTGAACCTTAAACTGTGTTTAATTAAAAGTTAAAGGCTGTTGCTCCGTCTCAGAGCAGTTTAATACACATGTACAGAACAACATGTGGAGGAATATGATCCACTGATCCTTCTACACATCACATAACTCAGCTGTTTGGATGCTTTGAGCTTCTTTCAGTTCAGTAAAGTTACACAACACCAAATGTAAACGTTTCTTTTATAATAATTATCATGCAATGCATCTCTTAAAGCTGGTTCGCTGCTATCGTTGTTGTGTCCGTCTTCAGAAACGGCATCGTCGATGTGTTTTAACTGAACATTATCTGGCTCAGCTAAAAACACAGCATCAGTCGATCAGAATCCATTTTGTTTCCCATGATGCATTGCTGAACCTTTCCCCGTCTTGTAGGGAGCACGATGTGGCTGCTATCGACGTGAATATGGGCTGTCCCAAAGAATACTCCACGAAGGTGAGTTAGTGTTAGTGTGTGAGTTCCCAACCGCCTGCAGCTCTGACCTCTGACCTCTGACCTCTTGACCTGTTGACTTGTTGCAGGGCGGGATGGGAGCTGCTCTTCTGTCAGATCCCGACAAGATCGAGGCGGTGAGTACGGCTTCCTGTAGATCACGAGAGAAACCGTTCAGGAACATTTCAACATTCAGTCCAGCAGCAAAACGCACGGCTACCATCCACCATTATATCAACAGTAGAAGAAGAAGAAGGCGTCTCTTAGCCTGATGCCAAAGTGTTTGTAATATATTTATTTACTAATTATTGTCGGACATTTTTCACATATTTGTTGGATATTGTTCACATAGTTTTATAATATTGTCGGACATTTTTCTCATATTTTCTGACATGTTTTCTTTGTCATTTTTCACGTATTAATTCAACGTTAGTTAGTTAGTCAATGTCACTTCCTCTTTTATCCGTAGATCCTCAAGAAGCTCGTCACAGGAGTTTCTATACCGGTCACGTGTAAAATCCGAATCCTGCCTTCGGTGAGATGTGAACAACTTTATTATCGTCTTCTGATTGTTTCTGCTTCTGGTTAAATATATCAGATAAATACGCTCCTGTTGAAAAGTTATGATTCAGCTGTTGGATCGATGTTTTTCCTCCTTCCTTCAATAATAGTTCTTCTCTATTATGAAGTCTAAGTCTAAGGAAGAGCTTTCATGAAGTTCATTCCAGCTTTTTCTAGCATGTTCTTCACTGGTTCCGTGTCCTGTAACTGGTTCCATGTTCTTCACTGGTTCCATGTCCTGTAACTGGTTCCATGTCCTTCACTGGTTCCGTGTCCTGTAACTGGTTCCATGTTCTTCACTGGTTCCATGTCCTGTAACTGGTTCCATGTCCTTCACTGGTTCCATGTCCTTCACTGGTTCCATGTCCTTCACTGGTTCCATGTTCTTCACTGGTTCCATGTCCATCACTGGTTCCATGTCCTGTAACTGGTTCCATGTCCTTCACTGGTTCCGTGTCCTGTAACTGGTTCCATGTTCTTCACTGGTTCCATGTCCTGTAACTGGTTCCATGTCCTTCACTGGTTCCGTGTCCTGTAACTGGTTTCATGTTCTTCACTGGTTCCATGTCCTGTAACTGGTTCCATGTCCTTCACTGGTTCCGTGTCCTGTAACTGGTTCCATGTTCTTCACTGGTTCCATGTCCTGTAACTGGTTCCATGTCCTTCACTGGTTCCGTGTCCTGTAACTGGTTCCATGTTCTTCACTGGTTCCATGTCCTGTAACTGGTTCCATGTCCTTCACTGGTTCCATGTCCTGTAACTGGTTCCATGTCCTTCACTGGTTCCATGTCCTTCACTGGTTCCATGTTCTTCACTGGTTCCATGTCCATCACTGGTTCCATGTCCTGTAACTGGTTCCATGTTCTTCACTGGTTCCGTGTCCTGTAACTGGTTCCATGTCCTTCACTGGTTCCGTGTCCTGTAACTGGTTCCATGTTCTTCACTGGTTCCATGTCCTGTAACTGGTTCCATGTTCTTCACTGGTTCCATGTCCATCACTGGTTCCATGTCCTGTAACTGGTTTCATGTTCTTCACTGGTTCCATGTCCTGTAACTGGTTCCATGTCCTTCACTGGTTCCGTGTCCTGTAACTGGTTCCATGTTCTTCACTGGTTCCATGTCCTGTAACTGGTTCCATGTCCTTCACTGGTTCCGTGTCCTGTAACTGGTTCCATGTTCTTCACTGGTTCCATGTCCTGTAACTGGTTCCATGTTCTTCACTGGTTCCATGTCCTGTAACTGGTTCCATGTCCTTCACTGGTTCCATGTCCTGTAACTGGTTCCATGTCCTTCACTGGTTCCGTGTCCTGTAACTGGTTCCATGTTCTTCACTGGTTCCATGTCCTGTAACTGGTTCCATGTCCTGTAACTGGTTCCATGTTCTTCACTGGTTCCAGTTGGAGGAGACGGTCCGTCTGGTCCGGAGGATCGAGAAGACGGGCGTCGCTGCCGTCGCCGTTCACGGCAGGTAAACTAAATATAGACGACGTGAAATATTACTTTACATTATATTTGACACTATTTGACTCAATATTTGGTCTTTTCTAATAGCCACGTTTGACATGTTTTGAATATTATTTCAACATTTTTATTTGGCTTTTAATAATAATAATAATAATACTAGCACTTGACATGGTAAAGACAGAAACAGTAAAAGTAATAACAATATAAACAAAGCAGATAAATGACGTTTTAACAGTAAACAAACAGAAAGAAGCATTTACTATCATCACAGGTTAAAAGCTGATTTAAATATTTTTGTAGTAAAGTTGTGTAGTAAATGTCTAGTTTTGTGTATTTTCTTTCGTGTCTCATCGTGCTGCTCTTCATATATGTTATAACTAATGATCATTAACCTGATTGGCTGCTGTCTTGGTGTGTTGCGGTGCGTTCACTGACCGGTTGATGTGACGTTCAGGTTGAAGGAGGAGCGTCCTCGCCACCCGCTCCACCTCGACCACATTCAGGCCGTCGCTCGGGCGGTTTCCATCCCCGTCATCGCCAAGTAAGCTTCAGCACCTCCTCGTCCCTCTAGCGCCAACAGACACAGAGAACTACGGTTTCGGTTTGTTAAACAGGGCAGTGAACACAACTGGCAGAGACTTGAGATCAGTTTGGGACAAAAAATAATCACAGGGAAGCATTTACACCTTTATTTATAAAACACATTTATACTCTGAAAAATGTGATCGTTGTTGTATTTACAGTATAAAGTACACCCTGTACCTCTGAGGTGTGGTATAAAGTACACCATGTACCTCTGAGGTGTGGTATAAAGTACACCATGTACCTCTGAGGTGTGGTATAAAGTACACCATGTACCTCTGAGGTGTGGTATAAAGTACACTATGTACCTCTGAGGTGTAGTATAAAGTACACCATGTACCTCTGAGGTGTGGTATAAAGTACACCGTGTACCTCTGAGGTGTGGTATAAAGTACACCGTGTACCTCTGAGGTGTGGTATAAAGTACCTCTGTCTCTCAGTGGAGGATCTCTGGATCTGGTGAAGACCAACATGGACATCGAGGACTTCAGGAAGGCGACCGGAGCCTCGTCGGTCATGTTGGCTCGAGCCGCCATGTGGAACGCTTCAGTGTTCAGAGACCAGGGACCTCTTCCTCTGGAGACCGTCATGGAGGACTACCTCAAACACGTGAGAACATTTAGAGTTTCTACCAAATTCACCAAAGGTTACCATCAGATAACGCCTCATTTGCATATTTAAACATCACATGTCAGAAAACATGTAAAACAGTAAATAATGATCTTGATGTCAGTAATGAACTGGAGAGGTTTCATGTTGATATCTGAGTTAATTACATTGTTTTTACCATGTTCACCTGTAGAGTGTAAACTTCTGACTCTACTTTCTTCTTCTGTGGTTTCGTAGGCGATCCGGTACAACAACCACGCCTTCAACACTAAGTACTGTCTGTGTCAGATGCTGAGAGAGAAGGTGGAGTCTCCTCTGGGGAAGCAGGTGCAGGCGGCTCAGACCAGCGCGGAGCTCAGGTACGACCGCCGGTTTGTGTTTTATTTGTTGAAGTGACTCGTGGTCTCGTGGTCTCGTGGTCTCGTGGTCTCGTGGTGGTTCTGAGCGGCGGGTCGGTGACCTTGTGTGTGTTTTTTGCAGCGAGGCGTTGGGGCTGCAGGAGTTCTACCAGCAGACCCAGGACCAGCTGCAGGTCAAGAGGGACGGCCTGCAGACCAGCAGCCAGCCGGAGACGCTGGTGATGGACGGAGACGTCACCACCATGGCCGTCAGGTTTGAGCGGTGAGGCACTGAACTCAATGAGAAGATTCTTCTTCTTCTTCTTCTTCTTCTTGTTTTTTTCTTCTTCTTCTTGTTTTTTCTTCTTCTTCTTGTTTTTTCTTCTTCTTCTCTTCCAGTTTTGTTTATTCTTTTAACCTTAAAGATATTTTTTACTTTGTAAATCCAGATGATAAACATTTGATTCATTCAATTATTTTATATAACAGAGTTTTTAACCATTTTTCTTTCATTTAAAAAAAGTAAAAACCTCTTATTGACTTTATTTATAGCTGTGTGTGTGTGTGTGTGTGTGTGTGTGTGTGTGTGTGTGTGTGTGTGTGTGTGTGTGTGTGTGTGTGTGTGTGTGTGTGTGTGTGTGTGTGTTGTGTTTGTGTTTGTGTGTGTGTGTGTGTGTGGTGATCTGGTGTGTGTGTGGTTCCAGGAGGGAGTATCCTCCTCACATCACTCCTAAGATGTTCCTGCTGGAGTGGAGCCGGAAGGAGAAGCTGGAGCAGCCGCTTTATGAGATGGTGAGTCTGATGGACCGATGAGATGACGGCTTCACGCGTGACGAACGTTTCGTCAACGCGTGACGAACATTTCATCAACATGTGATGAAATCTGAGTGAATTCACCCGTCAGAGATTGAAACACTGAAACAGGTCAAAATGATGGATTCTGGTTCTGTTCTTCTTCTGCTGCTGGAATGGAGGCGGTTATTTAATAGATCAAAACAAGAAACAGGAAATAGAAAAAATACTATTTAAAATATGAAAAAGTATTATAAACAAATATCTGTTTTAATGATTAAAGAGATGCAGAAATGTGCAAAATGTTTATTCCAAAGCACCATATTCATTACGTTTGATTGTACACATTTAAAGTTTAAATGTACTTCTACTTACAGTACTTACAGTACTTGCAGTACTATGACAATATGTGACGACTAAAGCAAACAATTCCAAGATGTTTGGTTTCCAACAGTCAAAACATTAAAGATCATATTTGTGTTTTATTGATCGGTGGAGATGAAGTTTACTGTTTTGTGTTTTTCAGGCGCAGCGTTCTCAGGACCGATCGTTCCAGTCCACCGTCACTTTGGAGGGGAAGAGATACAGATCTACTCGGTGGTCAGGAGACACACACACACACACACACTCAGATTTTATTTAGTTTCATTAACAGATTTTATTTAGTTTTAATAACAGATTTTATTTAGTTTTATTAACAGATTTTATTTAGTTTTATTAACAGATTTTATTTAGTTTTATTTACAGATTTTATTTGGTTTTATTAACAGATTTTATTTAGTTTCAATAACAGATTTTATTTAGTTTTATTTACAGATTTTATTTAGTTTTAATAACAGATTTTATTTGGTTTTATTAACAGATTTTATTTAGTTTTAATAACAGATTTTATTTAGTTTTAATAACAGATTTTATTTAGTTTTATTTACAGATTTATTTGGTTTTATTAACAGATTTTATTTAGTTTTAATAACAGATTTTATTTAGTTTTATTTACAGATTTTATTTGGTTTTATTAACAGATTTTATTTAGTTTTATTAACAGATTTTATTTAGTTTTAATAACAGATTTTATTTAGTTTTATTTACAGATTTATTTGGTTTTATTAACAGATTTTATTTAGTTTTAATAACAGATTTTATTTAGTTTTATTTACAGATTTTATTTGGTTTTATTAACAGATTTTATTTAGTTTTATTAACAGATTTTATTTAGTTTTAATAACAGATTTTATTTAGTTTTAATAACAGATTTTATTTAGATTTTCAGCTGCTGAATGATCTTGTTTTTTTTCAGGGAGAAGTCAAAGAAATTCGCGGAGCAAGCGGCCGCCGTCGTCTGTCTGCGAGTCCTCGGGGTGCCGGAGGGTCGCATCGGCGAGGAAGACTCCGGCCTGGTCTGCAAGAGGAAGAGGGAGGGGGAGGGGAAGCCGAACGGCACCGCGGAGGAAGAGGAAGAGGGGAGCAACAAACGTCACGTGTTGGAGACCCAACAGGAGACGGACGACAAGAAGAAGAGCGTCGGCGTGGAGAACGGTGAGCGTCACAAACAAACGATGACGTCATGAGGAGTCAGAAGACGAGACGGAGAAACAAATCAACAGCGTCTTTATTTGAGTTTCTCTGCATCAAAATGATTCTCATTAAGTTCAGATTATTGTGTCTCAAACACAAACTATTGGGTCGGTCATACAACGGTTATTAATTATATATTTGTATTTGAATAGAATCCGTTTCTTTTTGAGCTGGTAACTGAAGAGGTTCAGGTGTTCAGCCAGTAGGGGGCGGAGCTGAACCTTCATATTCACGATTGATGGTTTAAATATTCATGAATGAACTCGGTGCCTTATGGAACTTTTTTAAATCATGATTTTGGAAACGTATAATGGTTTGCTTCCTCCGTTGATGATGGATTGAGTTTTATTTTATTCGTCGTCATCGTTCACTAAAGTTTTCAGCTGAGAAACGTTCACATGATGAACCTGAAGCTTTCATGTTTGTTCATTTTATTGTTTTCTGAAGTTAAAGTCTCAACTGAAAACTATTAAAAAGACACAAACAAAGAGGATGCATGTCTTTATCTGTGTGTTATTTATTATTATTTATGTATTTATGCAGTGGTGGAATGTAACTAAGTACATTTACTCGAGTACTTAAGTACACATTTGAGCTACTTTACTTCATTCATTTGAGCTACTTTACTTCATTCTTTTCTCCTTCTGCTCGACTTTTATCTGACAGCTTCAGTTACTTTACAAATAAACATGTTTATAGAATATTATGTTTAGTTATGAATTCAACAAGTTCATACAAGCAGCTCAAACATGTAATATTGTATTATGTAATGTTTTATAATAATAATAATGTTAAAGTATTTTCAGTGTGGTACTTTCACTGTAACATAGTATTTTGTACAGTGTGGTATTAGTACTTTCACTGTAACATAGTATTTTCATAGTGTGGTATTAGTACTTTTACTACACTAAAGGATGTAAATACTTCCTCGTCTCTGCTCTAATGATTAAAAAGTCCTGAATTGAACCTGAGAGATGTTGACGCCCAGCTCCTGACGTCATCACCGGGCTGGCTAATGGTGCCTTCATGAGCACTGGGAATTATGACAATAACTCTGACACCATGTTTGTTAATGCGGCTCATCTACGTCTCAAAATAAACTAACATATAAAAGTTATTGCGCTACATTTATTAAGTCAAAGAGCTATTTTACATTCATCAATATATGAATTAATAATAGTAAAACAAAGTACAACAAAATAAAGGTACTACACCATACAAACATTGTGTTGAAGAAAATGTATAGTTATATAAAATATATATATAAATACAAAACAAGAACAAAAGTCAAATAGAATTTTCATAATGCAAATTACAGGATTTAATTTAAATATAAAATTTGACACAAGTGGGAAATATTTTTTTGAGATTACATTTTAATTTAGTCCGTTAAATGCCTCCGTATATTTGGCGTTATTTTTATATTTAATATATATATATTTATTTTTTTATTTATTTACATTATATTTAATTTATATTTTATATATTTATTTTTTTAGAATAATATATTTAATTTATATTTTATATTTATATACGTCGCTGGAAGAGGTAACGTCCCGAGTTTTTCGAGGAGACCGTGAACGCATCACAAGGATCAACCTGGAGGAGAGTAAAAAAAAAACTCTCTAACCAGAAACCACCGAAGAAGAACAACAAGTTTACACAACAATGAGACTTTTTCCGGTTTTCACACTTCGGAGTACGATACTTTATTTATTGATCGAGTCGATTACCGGCTAACAACTTTTAATCGAGGGGGAAATTAGTTGTAAATTAGTCGACGTGTTTTATTGTTGTTGTCGGAGTTCTGATGGAAGTGAGTGAGACGGGTCACTTTTAACAGACAGACAGGTCGTTTTAACGGCTGTCTCTCTGAGGACGCTCTGCGTGTCTTCCGGTTCAATGTCCTCAGCAAACTGCGCGGAGGAGCTGGACTTCAGGCTCGTCTTCGAGGAGGACGCCAGACGGACTGCGGCAGGTACGGGTCAGTTCATTTTGGCGACGTTAGTTAGTTAAATTGTCAACACGAAGCGTGAAGCTGGCGGGAACTAGCGAGCGTTACACCGGAAGTTATGTGGCCGTCAAAATAAAACACTGTTCCGGAAACATAATTTATGATTAGATAAGTCACTAAACCATCTTTTATATGATATTTCCTCTTAATTTTAATAGCTGACATTACATTTTACTGTGCAACTTGTTTTATTTAACTTTAAAGTTATATTTTAATGTTATATTTTATTATTTTATTCTAACTTGCACTATTTTATATTTAAATGATCGTGTTTTTATTCTTACATGAAATAAAATAAACATATTTAATGAGTGTTGATGGAGAGAGCCTCAGACTTTTATATAAGGACTACTTCTCTGTATTTATTATGTGAGTTTATGTGAGTGCATGTACAGCAGTGTGATGAGCAGCTTCATATAATTCAATAATTAAAGGATTCAGTCAAATATAAAACAATAATGCTATATCAAATATGAGCAATTATGATTGAAACTCCTAATAAATAGCATCAAGCTTGATAAATGTAGTTTGTATATTTATGTGTATATTTGTGTCTTAGAGTTTAGTAACAACAATGTGTTCATATTATTTATTATTAGACTGTTAAATGTTAGATATTATTAAAAACAGTCAGCCATCTCATCACCTGGACCTGAATTATTATATAATATATAATAATATTACATGTTTATATCAGATGTGTAGAAGAGAACACTTTCCCTGTTGGGTTGTTAGAGCGCGGGCTTTTACTTTGAAAACCGGAATTTGTGCTGTCTGACTTTAGTGGATGTGACACCTCCAGCTGTCTGCTGTTAAATTGAGTTGTTTTTATAAATAAACCAGTGAAAGCTGCAGAGACTCTTTACATTGATTATTGTTATTGGTCAGCTGATCAGCTCGTGTTTTATATCGCGTTAACAATTATATTTTAGGATTTAACTCGCTAAACCTTCATTAAATTATATTAAATATGAGTTATTATTTAGTCCTCACTGTGAGCGCTGCAACTAATGATTGTTTTTTATTGGTCATTAAACTTATTTTTGATTCATTGATTCATTGTTTGTTCATAAAATGGCAGAAAATTGGGGGGAAAAGCCCAAGATGACGTCATCAAATGTCTTTGTGTGTCCACAACTCAAATATATTAATTTACCGTCACAGAGGAGGAAAATATTCACATTCAAGAAACTAAAATAACTCAAACTATTAACCGAGTGTCAGAATCAGGGAAATTCATTCACAACTAATCGAGTATCGAGTCTGTTATTCACTTTGATTATTTGATTTCTTATGATTTGCGTTATTTGTTTTTAGTTAATTTACCAATTGTTTGATTCATAAAATGTCTGGAAAAAAAGAGATAAATTCACATCACGTTTGCTGGTTTTCTCCAACGAACCAAAACTGGAAAAAGTTGTTAATAATTTGTTGATAAATAAATGTTTTTGTTCAATTAACTGATTAATCATTAAAATACTTTATTAAGTAACAACACGTAGCGTCTACAGTCACGCTAGCAGCTCTGTACTTTAGCCCAGTGGTGTGGAGCTAAATGCTAACATGCTAACGTTTAGCTGGTGCAAAGTTCACTGCGTTCACCATCTTAGCTCAGCGTGTTAGCATGCTAACATTAGCGATTATACATCTGAGGCTGACTGAACGTGTTTAGTTCTGCAGGTTTGGACACATTCACACGTTGACCTGATGGTGGCGCTATGACGAGATGTTTCAGTCTGGACCAAAGGGAGGAAACGCTGCTATGGCGGCTAAATATGGAAAAATCTTAAGTTCCAGTTTGTTAACGGGAAGAATTTACTGCTTTTCAACTGACTGTCTGAAAGACGCTTTGAGGAGTTCACCGGGAGCGTTCTGTTAAATCGAGCGGCTCTTTTGTCTTTTTTTTCTCTAAATACTCGTCGTGGAGTTCAGTGAATATTCTTCGTTTCTCCTCACAAACAGGATTCTAGACGAACAGAAAGGTTGCAGCAGTATTTCCTGCACTGACAGTTCACCAGCGATCCGCCTGCTCCTCTCTGGTGCTCCTCACTGCTCCTCTCTGGTGCTCCTCTCTGGTGCTCCTCTCTGGTGCTCCTCTCTGGTGCTCCTCACTGCTCCTCTCTGGTGCTCCTCTCTGGTGCTCCTCTCTGGTGCTCCTCACTGCTCCTCTCTGGTGGTCCTCACTGCTCCTCTCTGGTGCTCCTCTCTGGTGCTCCTCTCTGGTGCTCCTCACTGGTGCTCCTCTCTGGTGCTCCTCTCTGGTGCTCCTCTCTGGTGCTCCTCTCTGGTTCCTGCTCCTCCAGAGGAATGTGAGCTTTTAGATGATTTTTATGAAAATAACAGTTATTAGTTTTCATCTTCTGGTGGCTCTCTGACAGGAACCGTTAACAAATATTTACAGACATTTTACAGACAGACAGACATGTTAGATGCGTGTTGGCTGTGTTTCAGACAGACAGCGTGTCGCCTGCAGGTTTTACTTCCTGGTTTTCTAACCGCTCTGTGGCAGCCAGCTGGCAGCGGGCCTCTCGTCGCCTCTTTGAGGGTTTCATGCAAAAAGCAGCAGCGAGTGGAGCCGCTGAAGCAGATCACCGTTATCACTTTGACGCCTTTTTTTAGTTTTTATTTATTTGCATGTTACCCACGAGATGTGTGTCGGAGTAATAATAGACGGCTGTGGTGAGTGTGTGTGTGTGTGTGTGTGTGTGTGTGTGTGTGTGTGTGTGTGTGTGTGTGTGTGTGTGTGTGTGTGTGTGTGTGTGTGTGTGCGCAGCTGTGTGAATGAATTCACTGAGCTGCAGATAAGAAGTCCTGAGTGAACATGTGACACCAGACGTCCACAGGTGTGAACTACGTCACAGAGGTAGAGACGCGTGTTAACAGGAGCTGCAACTCATTTTTATCAGCGGTTAATCTGAATAAATGAAATAAATATTATTGTCATAAACAATCTCTAACGTCACTATATTAATATATTCAGTTCACAGCGATATTAATCAGAGAAAAGCTGCGTATTAACAAGGATCTGAACTGTAAACTGATGCTGTAGACGTCGACCTAAACAGCAGCCACATATTCAATATTTAGCATTTTCTGTGTGAACGAGTTCCTTTTTATTGCGTGAAGGTTTCAGAGCGTCGGCCTGCTGCTGGTGTCCAGATGATGGAGGAGTGTCAGCTGCTCGTCAAACAAAGGAGAAAAACAAAACGAGTGTTTGCAATGCAAATGATCACACGTCTGATTTACATGTCGGTTCTTCTGCACCTCTTCAGGTCCAGACCTCAACGTGAGGACTGCTCCCTCCTCCTCCGCTCAGGCTCTGGTCGAGCAGCTCGTCAGCCAGGAGCTGCAAAGTTTCCCCTACCAGCAAAATGACCATTACCAGTCTCAGGGGCCCCAGTACGGCGCCCTGGGGAACCCCAGAACCTTTGACTGCCCGAGTATCCAGATCACCTCCATCGCACCCAACAACCACGTGGAGCCGGTCGGTAACCATGGAGCTTTGGCGGTGGGTGGCGCTGAAGGGGGTTACCCCGAGGGGTCCTGGTCCAGAGGCCAGCTCTACCTGCCCCTGGACCCTTGCTACCGGGACCCGGCGCTCTGCCCGAGCCCCTGCAGCAGCCTGTCCTCCAGGAGCTGGATGTCCGACCTCTCCTCCTGCGAGTCCTTCTCCCACGTCTACGACGACGTGGAGGTGGAGCTGAGCGACGCCGCCCGCCTCGCCCTCGGTTCCCCCGTCGGGTCGCCCCTGGGGTCCCCGGGCTGCGGGGGCGGGGCCTTCGGAGTGGAGCTGTGGCAACAGAAATACCAACATCCTTCGGCCTTCAGTCCGGCGCTGTCGCCCCACCAGTCGCCCTGCCACTCCCCTCGCACCAGCGTCACCGAGGAGAGCTGGCTGAACCGCCGGCCCGCCTCCAGGTACGTCCTCCAGGTCCACTAGCGTCTGATTAGCACCTTTATTTATTTAACTAGGTCAAAGATCTCTTGTCTTCTTCTTCATTCTAAACCCTGCTAATCCTGACCGAACCTCTTCCTCAGGCCGTCGTCCAGACCGACGTCCCCCTGCGGTAAGAGACGCCACTCCAGCGCCGACCCCCCCCACACCCGCTCGCCCTCGCCTCACCACTCCCCGAGTCCCACCCCGGGCGCCTCGCCGCGGGGCAGCATGACGGACGACGCCTGCGTGGCGGGAAGCCCCGGCGCCCTGGGGCCCCTCCTGATGTCCTGCTACCAGGAGCTGGACGTCCCCTCCAAGACCAGGAGGACGTCGGGGATCCAGCTGGGCCTCCTGGCCGGTCAGGGAGACCCGGGGATGGAGCCCTTCCTGGACTCTCCCGGTGAGGAGGGACATGAACAGGACATCCTGGAGGATCTCTTCCTTCAGGTGCCGTCCCACTTCAGCTGGAACAAACCCAAACCTGGGAACCCTCCTCTGTTCAGGTTGGTTTGTCTTCAAACCGTTATTAGTAAAACATGCTCGTTCTCTGATTTTGATATCATGTAAGTGATGAATTTAGTGCTGAAACAATACAAAGAACGTAGTGTGAGAACATTCTAAATGACATGAGGAGATTGACACCACTCTCATATCTAAGGATAAAGCTACAGCCAGCTGCTGGTTAGCTTAGCTTAGCACAAAGACTGGAAACAGGGGGAAACAGCTAGCCTGGCTCCAGTACTTTAAGGATCTAGTACTTTAAGGATCTAGTACTTTAAGGATCCAGTACTTTAAGGATCCAGTACTTTAAGGATCTAGTACTTTAAGGATCTAGTACTTTAAGGATCCAGTACTTTAAGGATCCAGTACTTTAAGGATCTAGTACTTTAAGGATCTAGTACTTTAATGATCCAGTACTTAAAGGATCCAGTACTTAAAGGATCTAGTACTTTAAGGATCTAGTACTTTAAGGATCTAGTACTTTAAGGATCTAGTACTTTAAGGATCCAGTACTTTAAGGATTCAGTACTTTAAGGATCTAGTACTTTAAGGATCCAGTACTTTAAGGATCCAGTACTTTAAGGATCCAGTACTTTAAGGATCTAGTACTTTAAGGATCCAGTACTTTAAGGATCCAGTACTTTAAGGATCCAGTAATTTAAGGATCCAGTACTTTAAGGATCCAGTACTTTAAGGATCCAGTACTTTAAGGATCCAGTACTTTAAGGATCCAGTACTTAAAGGATCCAGTACTTAAAGGATCCAGTACTTAAAGGATCTTTACTCTTTATGTGTCCGTTGCCTCCAGGACCTCGTCCCCCCCTCCTCTGGACTGGCCTCTGCCCAACCAGTACGACCAGTGTGAGCTGAAGGTGGAGGTCCAGCCCAGATCGTACCACAGGGCGCACTATGAGACGGAGGGCAGCAGAGGCTCCATCAAGGCAGCTACTGTAGGACATCCTCTCGTCAAAGTAAGACACACACACACACACACACACACACACACACACACACACACACACACACACACACATTGTTCTCTTTACACTCAAATTGTGCAAGATGTAGATTGCGTTCCTGCACAAGCTCTCCTTGTGATCTCAGTGAACATGACTCACAGCCGGGTTCTTTATTTAGGAAACAAGCATTAAAGGGAACACACGACGTCAAGAGATGTTTGTTTGGAGGCTTCAAGATATGAAGTATTTACACAAAACATGAGCAATCCCTTCGAATATGTCATGACTTGGTTAACCTGTAATCAAACCCATAACGGTCCATGAATTCATCCGGTACTTTCTGAAATGAACCGACAACACTTTAGATAATCGTTCATCGTTTTAGGTTATTAAGAAGATAAGAACTCTGAAACACCGAGCGTCCACCAGCGTCGGTCGGTTTGTGGGTCCGAAGGTTCTCGGGTCCTCCGGTGACGCGTCACCGAGCAGCTGAGCTCGTGGATCAGAGGACGGAGGCGAAGTAAAGCTCCATCAAGGCCTCGTATGTAACGGACACCAGCGGGTCTATTCTGGTGTCACATTCTGAGGCCAGAGGAGCTTCCTGCTGCTGCAACGCTGTGTTCTACTGAGGGACGGGGTCCATGTGTTACAATGTGTTCACACACATTCTAATAACTTACTTTATTTGTTTAATTTATATTCATTTTAGTATTATTTATTTTATTTGTATTTACTATCTTATTATTATTTTCTATTTATTATTTATTTTATTTTTTATGGTTTCTCATTATTTACTTTTTTTATTGTCGTTGTTCAGTAATATTTATTGGGCTTTTTTTTAATAAAATTGTATATTTCAAATACAAAGAAATCCTTCTTGCTCGTCTTTCCTCACTATTAGCATTAAGCTAAGCTAGTCTGACTTTCTTTAACTTCTAATTATGAAGTAAATGTTGATCTTCCCTTCTCACCCAACATGTTGGACTCTTAATTATATCTATTATATATTATATTATATTATATAAAACACTAGAACATGCTGCCAACTTCACTCTGAGTTTAGTACAACTTGGACAGATTTGATTAATATTAATATTATTATTTTACATTTAATTGTATTAGTAGAGTTCTTTCTGGTGGTGAAGATGCTCCACATGTCTGGTGAGATGTTGTGCAGCTCTTCATCAGACGTGTATCTTTGAGTCTTTGATTCTTTGCATATCTGAGTCTTTGATTCTTTGCATCTTTGGTTTGTTGCATATTTGAGTCTTTGAGTCTTTGTGTCTTCCTCAGTTGAGCGGGTCCGGCGAGCAGCCGCTCAGCATGGTGCTGTTTATCGGCACGGCGGACGACCGCTACCTCCGGCCTCATCCCTTCTACCAGGTGCACCGCGTGACGGGGAAGACGGTCACCACCACCTGCCACGAGAAGATCACGGGCGGCACCAAGATCCTGGAGATCCCTCTGCTCCCAGATAACAACATGGCCGCCAGGTAAACAGAAGGGTTCACGGTGTTTGCTTCTGCTGGTGCATCTCGTTACCAACCGGCGGTCTTCCTGTGCATCCTTTTGCTCCTCAGCATCGACTGCGCCGGCATCTTGAAGCTGCGTAACGCCGACATCGAGCTGAAGAAAGGGGAGATGGACATCGGGAGGAAGAACACGAGGGTCCGCGTCGTGTTCAGGGTCGCCCTCCCGCAGCAGGACGGCCGGATGCTGTGGCTGCAGACGACGTCCAACCCGGTGGAGTGCTGTGAGTCGGCCTTTTGATGCGAAGGCGTCACATTTACGTGAGATTTTTGTCATTTAGAGCGACTTCCAGTGAGGTCGACGTCGAGAGACACAAAGGTTAATTTCATTCATTATGAAACAAGCAGAGGAGGCAAAACTACAAGATCACAATCAGTCAATACTTCCTGTTCCTCTCAAAGTACACGTGCTGTAGTATATATACTGAAGTACGCGTGCTGGTGCTGTAGTATATATACTAAAGTACGCGTGTTGTAGTAGATATACTCAAGTACGCGTGGTGTAGTATATATACTGAAGTACGCGTGTTGTAGTATATATACTGAAGTACGCGTGTTGTAGTAGATATACTCAAGTACGCGTGGTGTAGTATATATACTGAAGTACGCGTGTTGTAGTATATATACTGAAGTACGCGTGTTGTAGTAGATATACTCAAGTATGCGTGTTGTAGTATATATACTGAAGTACGCGTGCTGGTGCTGTAGTATATATACTGAAGTACGCGTGCTGGTGCTGTAGTATATATACTGAAGTACGCGTGCTGTAGTATATATACTGAAGTACGCGTGTTGGTGCTGTAGTATATATACTGAAGTACGCGTGGTGTAGTATATATACTGAAGTACGCGTGTTGTAGTATATATACTGAAGTACGCGTGTTGGTGCTGTAGTATATATACTGAAGTACGCGTGCTGGTGCTGTAGTGTATATATACTGAAGTACGCGTGCTGTAGTATATATACTGAAGTACGCGTGTTGTAGTATATATACTGAAGTACGCGTGTTGGTGCTGTAGTATATATACTGAAGTACGCGTGCTGGTGCTGTAGTATATATACTGAAGTACGCGTGCTGGTGCTGTAGTATATATACTGAAGTACGCGTGCTGGTGTTGTAGTATATATACTGAAGTACGCGTGCTGGTGCTGTAGTATATATACTGAAGTACGCGTGCTGGTGCTGTAGTATATATACTGAAGTACGCGTGCTGGTGTTGTAGTATATATACTGAAGTACGCGTGCTGTAGTATATATACTGAAGTACGCGTGTTGGTGCTGTAGTATATATACTGAAGTACGCGTGGTGTAGTATATATACTGAAGTACGTGTGTTGTAGTATATATACTGAAGTACGCGTGTTGTAGTATATATACTGAAGTACGTGTGTTGTAGTATATATACTGAAGTACGCGTGGTGTAGTATATATACTGAAGTACGTGTGTTGTAGTATATATACTGAAGTACGCGTGTTGTAGTATATATACTGAAGTACGCGTGGTGTAGTATATATACTGAAGTACGTGTGTTGTAGTATATATACTGAAGTACGCGTGTTGTAGTATATATACTGAAGTACGCGTGTTGTAGTATATATACTGAAGTACGCGTGCTGGTGTTGTAGTATATATACTGAAGTACGCGTGCTGTAGTATATATACTGAAGTACGCGTGCTGGTGCTGTAGTATATATACTGAAGTACGCGTGTTGTAGTATATATACTGAAGTACGCGTGCTGGTGCTGTAGTATATATACTGAAGTACGCGTGTTGTAGTATATATACTGAAGTACGCGTGTTGTAGTATATATACTGAAGTACGCGTGTTGTAGTATATATACTGAAGTACGCGTGCTGGTGCTGTAGTATATATACTGAAGTACGCGTGTTGTAGTATATATACTGAAGTACGCGTGTTGTAGTATATATACTGAAGTACGCGTGTTGTAGTATATATACTGAAGTACGCGTGCTGTAGTATATATACTGAAGTACGCGTGTTGTAGTAGATATACTGAAGTACGTGTGTTGTAGTATATATACTGAAGTACACGTGCTGTAGTAGATATACTGAAGTACGCGTGTTGTAGTAGATATACTGAAGTACGCGTGTTGTAGTATATATACTGAAGTACGCGTGTTGTAGTATATATACTGAAGTACACGTGGTGTTTGCAGCCCAGCGCTCCGGTCAGGAGCTTCCTCTGGTGGAGAGCTTCAGTCCAGCCAGCTGCTCTGTGGACGGAGGAGAGGAGCTGCTCATCACCGGCTCCAACATCTCCACACAGTCCAGGGTGGTGTTCATGGAGAAAGGAGCTGGTGAGACGGCTTCACCTTCATTTACTGCACATGTGGAACGTTTTCTCAAACGTCCTGCGTACATGTTTTTAACTTTTAACGCGTTTTGTCCCCTCAGATGGAAGATCGTTGTGGGAAATGGACGCCAGAGTTGTGCCAGAGAAAAGCAGCGGAGTGAGTAGAAACATGTTTCACGTCTGTGTTCACAGAGAAGAGGAAAGGGCGAGTCTGCTATCTTTGTGTTTATATCACTCTGTGGCTTCCTGCTACGGCCTGTAGTCAATTCCTGTTTTGAGTTAATTATGTCTTAGCGTCAGTTACCCAAGCCCTTCTGCATCATGACATCTATATATAGATCTATATATAATAGATCTATATATCTATATAATATATATAGATCTATATGGAGTAGAGCAAAGGATTAGTTTGGATCTAAAAGTCACACAATACCACAAACTAACCAGCCGGTAGACTAAGTTACTGAACTCCTGTTTTATGAATGGAGGAGTGTCTGTGTAGAGATCATAGATTACAGCTTCACTTCCTCATCATGAAGGTGAAAACATGCTACATATAGCAGTACATCTACTGTAGTAATACTCTGAGTATGTAGAAGTACCTCAAACACCACTGGAGTAGATGACGTCACTGATGAACCTCTAACATGACAAACCATGACGAGGGACATACAGAGCTAGAGATCACACATACAATGAGCAAAAAGACAAAAGATATTATCATACATTTACACATTAAAGGATTCTTGACAAACACAATACTTCTAGTACTTGTACTACACCAAGACCACCAAGACGTCTGAGTACATTTACTCGTCTTCATTATTTACTTCTGTTTCATTCCATTAAATACAATGAAACGTGTGTTTATGTCACAAACATGTCGCTGCAGAGAATGCTCTGTAGATCTGAATACATTTATAGAGTAGATATAAGTTATTACAGAACAGATATAAGTTATTACAGAACAGATAGAAGTTATTACAGAACAGATAGAAGTTATTACAGAACAGATAGAAGTTATTACAGAACAGATAGAGGTTATTACAGAACAGATAGAAGTTATTACAGAACAGATAGAGGTTATTACAGAACAGATAGAAGTTATTACAGAACAGATAGAAGTTATTACAGAACAGATAGAAGTTATTACAGAACAGATAGAAGTTATTACAGAACAGATAGAGGTTATTACAGAACAGATAGAAGTTATTACAGAACAGATAGAGGTTATTACAGAACAGATAGAAGTTATTACAGAACAGATAGAGGTTATTACAGAACAGATAGAAGTTATTAAAGACTCGTGGTCTCAGCGGTTTTCTTCCCGTCTGTGTTTCAGTCCTGCATCGTGGTGGAGGTTCCTCCTTACAACAAGAAGACCAGCGATCCGGTCCAGGTCCAGTTCTACGTCTCCAACGGGAAGAGAAGAAGAAGTCTAACGCAGAGCTTGACCTTCCTGCCCGGAGTCCGGTGTCGCCCCCCCCACGCCGCCGCCGCCGCTGTGGGAGTCAAACAGGAGCGCTGGGGGACGGACCACATCTCCCACAATCCATCTGGCTTCTCCCGGCTCCCAGACCTGGTTTACTATGACTCCTGTGACATCCCGGTGCACTGTGGTCCTCCTTCACAGAGCGTGCCCCGTCTTCATCATCCTCCTCCTCCTCCTCCCTCCTCTGTCCCCTTTCAGACCTCCTCAGTGTTTCCTCACGCCTCCTCCTTGCCCCCCCAGATCTCCTCCGTCCCCCTCCAGAGCTTGCTTCCTCTCCAGACCTTCACCGTCCCACCTCAGACCTCCTCGATCCCTCCTCGGATCTCCCCGCTGCCACAACAGGCCTCCCCGGTGGCCCTTCAGAGTGGAAACCCTCCATCTCTGAGCTCCAGAAGACCCTTTGTGACCCCCCCAAACCCCCAGAAGGACCCTCGGCTCTCCGGCTCGGGACGGGCCCCGAGCGTGAAGCAGGAGCCGGATGACGGTCCGAACCCGGGCTCCCTGGGCCTCCAGGAGATCACACTAGATGACGGTAGGAGATCTCGTTCAGTAACGTTTCCTCTGTAGAGTTTAGAGGTTTCGGGTCCGTAGTCCTCCGGGATTCATTGCAGCGACTAAAGATTTAAAGATTCCGGAAAGAAAACATTCAGAAACATCTCAAACTCATCTAAACAATATCTCAGATCACAAAAACCCAAGTTACTGTTTGTGTTGTTTTACGGTATTTAACTGTTTGTGTTGTTTTACGGTATTTACCTGTTTGTGAAACAGTGATGAAACATGAAACACTGCAGCTGTGACTCGGAACGGTGAAGCCGAGTAGTAGTTTATAGTAGTTTATAATAGTAGTAGTAGTTTATAGTAGTAGTAGTTTATAGTAGTAGTAGTAGTAGTTTGTAGTAGTAGTTTATAATAGTAGTAGTAGTAGTAGTAGTTTATAGTCGTTTATAGTAGTAGTTTATAATAGTAGTAGTAGTAGTAGTAGTTTATTGTAGTAATAGTAGTAGTGGTAGTAGTAGTTTATAGTAGTTTATAATAGTAGTAGTAGTTTATTGTAGTAGTAGTAGTTTATAGTAGTAGTAGTTTATAGTAGTAGTAGTAGTTTGTAGTAGTAGTAGTAGTTTGTAGTAGTAGTTTATAATAGTAGTAGTAGTAGTAGTTTATAGTCGTTTATAGTAGTAGTTTATAATAGTAGTAGTAGTAGTTTGTAGTAATAGTAGTAGTGGTAGTAGTAGTTTATAGTAGAAAACTTTCACCACAGAAAGAATTGTGAGATCTGGTCCTGAGGTTCAGATCTGGATCTGAACCGTAGTCAAAGACTTCCTGTTCGTTTGTGTGTGTGTGTGTGTGTGTGTGTGTGTGTGTGTGTGGTTGTGGTTTTGTGTGTGTGTGTGTGTCCCTCTGATCTGGGTTAATAATAGTCCGCTTGTTGCTGCTCTGAAAGATGCAGATGGGGTTAAATTTGTTGTGGTGAACAGCAGCTGTCGTCAGGCCTCTCTAGTTTCAAGTCTTCTTCAATACAGCATGATGTTCATTTAGTAAATGATGGTCCATTTAGAGTCACACAGACCATAAAGCAGGGGATGCTTTAGGGGCGGGGCTACACAGTGATTGACAGGTCTCTACCAGAGACGTATACGGCGTCTCTACGTCTCAGTCCAGATGTGGTCACTTCCTGTTCACTGGTTGCAAAAAAACCAAGATGGCGACGGCCGTAATGCAAGCTGAGGATCCTCCTCACCGGGAATATTTACCAACATTAATGGTTTTAATTTAGTCCACTATTTGACTGTCGCGCTTGTTTCACATCAGAGCTATGTTTAGACTCAGCAGAGCAGCTTCATTACTGCCACTAACAACAACAACAACAACAACAACAACAACAACAACAACAACAACAACAACAACAATGAACTCGATCATTTCTCTCCTCTGAGAGCTCAGCGTGCGTCTCAGACTCAGTTTGAGTGCAGCTGCTCCCTCTGGTGGCCGTTTACCTGCATGTGGTCACAATGTGGTTTAATATCATTTCTGCTTCATGATTTAAAACAAACAAACAAACATTTCATGTTTCCTGTGGTTAAGCCCCTCCCCCTCCCCATCACGTGAAGATGCATCAGTGAAAGATTAAGTATTAATATTTATTTATTGTTTCTTCTCATTTAGTCTGTAAAATGATGTTTTAAATAGTTTAGTTTGACCTATATTTGAACCATTAATTCTATTTAACTCTCATTTAAATTCCCACATAAGTCTCCTGGACAACGATCGCTCATCTTTTATGTTGTGACCATCGTTTGTAATTGTTTACATTTTTTGACGGATGGCTCTAAACACTACAACACCCATGAGCCTTTGCACTTGTTACGGTGGAAATGAAGCGATATCAGCTGCAGAATGTGTTTTGGGGGTTCAATCCCAGCATGCATTGGGCCGGAAAGTCTGTCCCATGACTTTGATGTTTTTACTTCTTGTTTTTTTTTAAGATTCACAATTTAGGTTTCAGGATTTGAAACATCTAGAAACCTTTGGAAACACCCGACTCTCGACATTGTGATGTTGAATAAAGCAGATTAAGTTTATTTGATGTTTGATCCAAAAGGAAAAACGACCAATCACAACCGTTCTGGATCAAGTTACCAAAGAACCAAAGAACCAAAGAACCAAAGCAGGCGGTCGACTCCGAGCCGAGAAAAACACCAAGAAGGAAGATTTGGTTGTAAAAAGAAAAGCAACACGAGCTGAACGGAAATATGTCGTCTGAAAAAATGATGTCGAGAAAAAACGGGTTCTTTATCGATATCTGGTGAAAATATTGCATCCTGAAAGTTCATTAGAAAACAATTGTTTGACCAGAAAAGTCTGAACTAAAGGTCCACTTACGTGTCTTTTCTGGAGCTTTCAACCACTTCTCCAGGGCTGAGTTCTGAGGAAGACTTTGAAACGGAGTCGAAAGCTCCAGAACAAGCAAATAAATTAAATTTGGGTAAAGACTGCAACCGAACTGTTACGTCATGAATAATCGTGTCTCGTGCTTCTGTTTTCCTTTCAGTAAACGAGATAATCGACAGAGACATCTGCAGCCTGAGCAGCGGCGCCCAGCCCGACCCGCTGGACCCGCTGGACCCGCTGGACCAGTACCACCCGTTGGACCAGTACCACCCGTTGGACCCGTACCACCAGTACGACTGGGAGCACAAGTCGTCCGCTGACGCCGCCTCGCCGTTCTGCGGAGGAGGAGCTCAGTAAGTCGGGAGACGACGACGGCGACGCTTTATTTGCTTCTTCTTGGAGACGAAAAGCGACAAACGGTCACCGAACTGATCCTCAAGTGCCTGAAGAACCAATCAGAAGCCTCCGACGAGTCCGCGGGCTCGAACTCATCAGGGCGTCACACGGCGGTTTCCTCAGGAATCTTCAGCGGGACTCGAACCCTCGCTGACAAACCAAAGACGCCGGTTTTTTAGCTTTAAGTGACTGAATTGTAAAAAAAAACAACCAAAGGGCTGAAAGTCAACTTTACGTAATCAGAACAATCAGTGACGTCGTCACAGAGGCTACGATAACGATCTTTATTTATTGGCCAGTTAATTAAGGAATCTATTTTTGATACTCTGGATCTGATCCAGTAAGAAGCCCTTCAGACCATCGTTCACTGTCGTTTGGTTTGACTCTCTGGACGGTTTACGTTTCACGTTAATGTTCAACTTCAGATGTTTATGAAGCTTCAGAGTTATAGAAATGTATCGTAAAGGTTGAAGTAAAAAGAAAGTAAACGAGAGTCTGTGTGTTTATCAATGAGCTTCATTCATGTTTCTAGTAACGTTAGCAGCACCGCTAACGGCTAACCAACGGAGGTTCAGTGACATCACGATGCCTTCAGGCTCTGCTCAGTGAACACGAGTACTGGCTGAAGCTACATTATAACGTTATGATGTAGTGATTGGTTCATGACAGGAAATAAAGTTCTGGAGTATAAAGACGTGATTTCACTTAAACTGATACGTCCACAGCAGTACATTACTCCATCTACTGTAGTAATACTACGTAGTATGTAGAAGTACTTCTAAACATCAGTACTGTCCCTTTAAGGCACTGACTCCGGGTTCTCAGAGCAGGTCGAGCTGCAGGAATGTGATTAAAGGGTTAAATCAGCTCTGAACCACAGAGAGAAAAACATTCAACACGTAATAAATACACAAAATAATCTGTTTTTATTTTGTTATAAAAACATTTAAAGGACACAATCCACAAGATTAAAAAATGCTGTGTTCATGTTTTTAAAGAGTATTATTTCTCTGTGAATATTGGTTAAAACACATGTTTCATGATTCCAATGAGAATCCGTAGCAGCAGCGTATTTATCCGTGTTTCTCTGCGGCTCCTTTAACCGCCACACCCAGCAGTGATGTCACTGTGTACTGCAGTACACAGTGACATCACTGCTGCAAGCTGAGTTCTTCAAACACACAAAGACTTTCAGCCGCTGTGGAGATTCTTTGGCCCCTCAAAAGGAACCAGAAATGTATCTTCTTCTTCATCATCATCATCATTTAAAGAGCTGCTGGTCTGGGTCCGTCTGAACAAAGCAGAACTCCTCCACAGCTGATCCTGATGTCCAGCAGCTGTTCACACAGGTGTAAACCAGCACCGTCCCAAACTCCAGATCGGCCTCACCACCACCACCACCACCACCACCGCCGTCCGTCCTCCGCAGCAGACTGACCAGAGCCGGCATCAGCTGCAGCTCGAAGGTCCTGGTTCCTCCACAGGAGCCGCACGGCGCCGGCATCGTCGCCACCGCGGCCGGCGGCTCGGAGACGAAGAGCGGCCTCCCGCCGCGACAGTAGCGCAGGATCTGCTGAGGACAGAGCGAGATCTTCTTCATGAACCTGGAGAAGACGGCGTCTCCGTGTCTGGCTCTCGTCTTCTCGTACTTCTCCTCCCCTCCTCCTCCTCCTCCTCCTCCTCCTCTTCCTCCTCCCCCGTCCTCCAGCTCTCCCACCGCCACGCCCTCCCTCCTCTCGTACTCCCTCAGCAGCCGCTGAGCGTGCCGCAGGTCGTCGTCGTCTTCCTCTCCACACAGATCCGACTCGTCCACCACGCTGATGAAGAACGCCCGGAGGACGGGCACCTCCTCCTCCTCCTCCTCCTCCTGGGAGTCCACCAGACGGAGATCCTGAAGCTGGCTGCTGACGTCGACCTCACCGGCTGCTGAGGTGAAAAATAAAATGAGTCAAAATGACCAAAGAGGAGTTCAGGTTATTAAACGACACGGTGACTCATTTTGTTCATTAACAGAACTTTTTATTTTACTTCGACTATAAAGACGAGTAAGTAGATAAAGAGAGGAATAATGTGTCTATATATATATATATTATAGACACGTATATAGACACACATATATATATATATATATATATATATTTTGTGTATATATGTTAAAAAGCAAGTCAGGAGTTTCTTGTAAACAACTAAAAAATAGAAATAAATATAACTCTTCAACTGAAGAATAAATGTTGATTGTAAACCATATTAATTCCATAGGAATAGATGAAACACTGTACTTTAAGTAATAGTACTTGTAAATATATTTCCCACAAAAGTCTTTACGCGGTTATGATTATTTATTTTTTTACAGATGTACAAAGATAGTTGTAGTATTTGCTGCCTGTTTGTGGTCATACATATGAATATTAAGACAGCTTTAAGTTTATTTTATGAACATATATAAAGTATTTATATTGCTCACCCTCTGTGTGAGGAGCTGCTGCCTCCTCAGGAACCTGTCTGTCCTTCTTCACACCTCCTCCCCATCCATCCTCCTCCTCCTCCTCCTCCTCCATCACCCCCCAGTCATCAGCGGTGTCACACCAGTCAGTGGCCGAAGGAGGAGCCTCCTGAGCCGGGTCAGGTCTGCTGGATGTCCGCGCTACCGCCTCCTCCTCCAGACACTGAGACCGGAGCACCTTCCAACAGTCCGACCTGCTGCTGCACTCGGCTCCCGTGCACGCGAACACGTGGAGGTTTCGATGGTAGCGCGAGGCCTCCAGAGGGCAGTACACCTGCACCACGTGAGCTAGCGGGGCTCCGCAGCGACCGCAGCGGGGAGACCGGCGGGAGGTGAACGGAGACCAGTCCGGAAGACCGCCGACTTTGTTGGTCAGAAACGAGCACGCGTGTCGTTTAGAGTCGACCTCTACGTCACACAGACCGACCAGAGTTAACTCCTCAGCACGTGACGCCATCTCTCTCATATGTTGGGAAAAAAAACACCGACCGGAAGTCAAAGTATGCGAATGTGGTCCGTTACAAAAATATCACCGTCAACTGGGTGGCAGTTTTAAGATGTAACAAATATATAATTACGCTTCTGTTCATTTGGTTGCGCATACAAAACGTTATAAATGCAACAAGGTGGTACAAATGGAAAACGTACTCATTTAATTCGTTTTTTTGTGAGCTAGACTGAGAAACGTTCTGACCGGAAGTCAAAGTATGCGAATGTGGTCCGTTACCAAAATATTACCGTCAGCTGGGTGACAGTTTTAAGATGTAAAAAATAAATACATATATATACTTACGCTAATGTTAATTTAGTAAAAGCTATTAGTTACACATACAAAATAATAAATTACTATAATTTACTGATTTAATTGGTTTCATTCTTTAGCTACATTTAGAAAAGACCCTACCGGAAGTTGACGTTCGAGTTACGGGGAAGAACAGTGATGTAATTTCCGTCGAAGTGATTTTGCCTTCAAAATAAAAAAGGACAAATATGTATGTCGATCTACCTTTTTTGTAGTTAAGATTATTTAAATAACACAGTTCCGGAGGTATAATGTTACAGAGTGCTTTATTGTAAAAGAATAAGAAAACAGACTTGAGACGGATCCACACACCTTTTAATTAAATAATACACTACATTAATACAAATAATAAAAGTGTCCTACTGCTTATAAAGTTCATTATATACATGCACGTGTGTACATTGTAGTCAAATGGTTTACTTGTAAACACGCTGAAGTCAAATCCCTAACATTTGTTCATGTTTTGCTAATAAAGCTGATTCTTAAAAAACAAACGAGTGTGCGTGTGTCTATTAAGTAAAAACACTTTAACTTTAAGCTAAAGTTTCATCGTGTCTCCATCTGCAGAGGGACTGGCAGCCAATAAGATGACTGTGTGATCAGCCTGGACGTTTATTTGGCCACCAGGGGGCAGAAGACGTCCACACCTCTGGTACACACATCAGCACTTCAGTTCGTTAAACGCGCAACATTTTCCACCACTAGAGGTCTCTCAATCAAAACAATAACAAAAGACGTAGTTTGGTGACGTGGTGAAGCAGCACGGGATCATGGGAGTTGTTGTCTTCACAGCAGGATTCTTTCAGTGTTTGAAAACCAATTAAACACCGCTGAGATCTAAAATGTGTATCGTAAAAATGTGGCTTAAAACGTCGGTTTACGACAGACAACCACAACGCTGACGTAGTGCTGTGCGATATGACCAAAAATGCATATCACGGTATTTTGCATAACTTCGACGGTACCACGGTATATCACGGTATTCTTTTCAATCTCATATATCTTACCATATGGCCAAGTGTGCGGGAGAGAAAAACTTTTATTTCAATGTTTCCGCAGCACTGGTTTGTGAATACGGTCTTTTCAGCAATTTCAATTGTTAAAATCGACCAGAGATATTTGACTTTCAAAAATAGATTCTCATGAGATCTGCTCTATAATGTCTTTCCTTGTCTCTCCTCCCTGTGTCACGGTGTGGGTACATCTCACTGGAGTAAGGAAACGTTTCAGAATACCCTTATTTGATTGGCTAAACTGCATCACGTGACGTGATTTACAACGCATTGGTCGGCGTTTTTCCTGCACCGCTTAACAAGCGCCGTAAATGCTGGAAAGGAGCGTGAATGAGTGCGCTGCATAAGGCAAAGGCCCGCAACCCACTGAAAACGGGTCCGCGGCGACCCACCAGTTGAGAATCTCTGGTCTGCAGGATCGTGACGAGCGGTGAACAGCTGTTCGTGTGGCGTGTCTTCCGCTTTCCTTTACCTACATTCCCCTGGGTCCTAAGTCCCTCCCTTTACAGCGTCTTATCACCCTCTATATACCAACGTACATCTATTACAAATGCCACACATATTAAACGTAATCAGCGTTGCATATGTGTCAAACTCTGTCGGTGCATCTCCGGTCTGTCTATGTTCATCCTGCATCAATCTGTTCTGTTCTTTAATGTAACGTTGTGCACGTGATGAGCCTCTCCCAGCTGTTAGCAGACTGTTGTGCTAGCAGGCGAGTGAGCTGTACCCAGCATGCAGTTCGGCGGTGAAATTTTATAAATGTACAATTATTAGTGTAACAAATTGTTTCTGTGTCACAAACTGTTGTGTCGTGGTGTTTTGCCCTGTTAAATAGCGTTAGTTGTGGGTTATTCATTGTTGTGTTATAAAGTTAGAACCATGATCAAGGGTCCCTCTCAATACAGTTCATAGAACTAGCTCCGACTGTGACGCAAGCCGCGGCGAACAATGAATTTTGCCAACTGCTGAAGATTGACAGTTGTTGATAAGCTGTGCTCCGGTATGACGGTATACGGGGGAAATTAATACCGGTATACCGGGTTGGTATACCGCCCAGCACTACCTCCTCCTCCAGGAGCAGAGCTTCTCCTCTCTGCTGGAGACCCAGGACGTATTGCTGGACCAGCTGGAAGGGAGGCAAAGGGAGAACCAGAACCAGGGCTGAGAGGAGCAGACTGTCAGACCTGCTGCAGTAACATGAGCGGATTTCTGAAGGGACTCTGGTGCTCAGAGACACTACAGCTTTAGACCACAGGGGGCGACAGAACCAACACAAAGTTAAAGTTCCTCATAGTAAAACTCAGCCTAAAGTTGTTTGTTTTATGTTGTAGCTTATCTAGTTCTATACAACATCTAAATACTTCTGTGTAAATCCTGTCCAGATCATCAACCTTTATGTGTTTTTAAGCTAACTACGTAAAAATATACACTATTACACACATGTGGCCAAGGTGCAAGACGCCACCCAGGCTGAGCTGGACCCTCCTGCTGTCAATGGTGGAGGACACTTAGTCCGTCTACTAAAGCAGGCTAGCTTTGAAAGGAAACGAGCCTTGTTCCCCTGAGACGTACAGTATGTCGGGTTAGACACGCCCAGAGAGTGAGGCGGGAACAACATGGGATGCTAATGTCCAGTCTGATTCACTGAGAGGAGGAGCAACTTCACCTTTCCTCAAATCAAAGTGAAAGTTAGTCTGAGCAACAGCAGAGCTGCAGTCGAGACAAGTCTCTCTGTTCGTCTCTAAAGAAACATTCACCTGAATCCAGCAGAGTCTCTGACTAACTGGTGAGTACACTGTTCAACAGACTCTTCATGTTTGGTCCTCGTTTAGTTCAAACCAGGATCCAGAACAAAGACAACACACCAGCTCTCGCATCAGTCGCCGCCATGTTTGTTCAAATAAAATCTTCACCGGCACGCAATGCATCTCGGGATGTGCTGGGCCGCGAAGGATACATCAGATGTATCCTTCAAATCTGGGGTCTGAAGGCTGCATTCGTCGGCTGCATTCGAAGGAGTCTTCGACAAACATGCGAATTGGGACAGCCTAGTCGCCGCGCTGTGGCATAACCGGTCTACGAACGCAGTCTCCGAAGGATGCAGCCCCTGAATTGGGACATAGCTCGTGCGCACAGAGCAACTTCCTTCATTTAGCTCGGACAGCCGCCTTCAAAATAAAAGCATTTCGTCTTGAAACAGACAAAAATCATGTAACAAGGGCAACAAATTGATTGCTAAACACGAATTGGGTTACTGAGTTTAGTTTATTGATTTTGCACAATTTAAACAATAACAATAAACAAGCATAACAAAGATAAATAATATCACAGAGCAGGAAGAGGCAAAAAGCCAACTGGGCTTATTTGAAGCCTCCACCGATATGATATTAAAATGTGACAATATTACAGAGAACATAAATGAATATGCATAAGATCAGACTACGTACAATATTATTGACGAGATGTTTTTACCAGACACGAAACATGACAACAAATCGATACATTACAAACAACAAAATATAATGTAGTTGTGTTGAGTGTTTAAATGTTAAAAATGTTTAACCTTTGAAACATATATTTTACTCTAATAACAATATAAGCAGCAGAGTAGCAGTATTATTAGGGCCCGAGCCACCGACAACGTCGGGCCAGCGAAGGCCCTATTGTTATTCTAGGCGTCCATGTTTTTCTGCCCAGGAAGGGGCTTTTTGGGGATACTTGCCATGCATGAACACTCACCATATTTTGCAGACGTGTCAGGTCTGGCGAAAATAAAGGTGTGATATAGGTGTCATATTTGTGTGTAAAAAAATGGCTCTCTAGCGCCCCCTACAAGGCAGACCGGCGACGCCCCTCGGCCAGTTTGTCCGATTGACTTGAAATTCAACACACATGTCCAAATCCGCTAGATCCCAAAAGGACGCCTAGAAAAATGTTCCGCCATTTTGAATTTAGTGAAAAACACATCTTTGCGAACTCCTCCTACACGCTGGCTCCGATTGCTACCAAATTTGCTGCGGATCATTATTGGATATAGATCACTCAGAACTATCAAAAGCTTTTTTATATCTCTTTGCGTTGAGAAGATATGGACCAATGAACTTCCTATGGGCGTGGCTTAATATCAATACACATAACTTCTTAACCATTTGTCGAAAATTCACGAAACTTTCAGCATTTGTGCACATCACATCCTGTAACATAGCCTGAGATTTTTTTTGCATTCAACCAATAGGGGGCGCTACAGTAAACCCGCAAAGTTGTGTTTTTTGGCACATTTTCCATTTTTCAGCCTTAGTACTTTAACGAACTCCTCCTACAGATTTTATGCGATCAACTTCAAATTTGTTCAGGATGCTCTTAAGACCTTTGTGATTAAAAATTATTAAAAGCTAGAGTTTTCGTCAAAGAACCTTGACGTGGCGTGGCGGCCATTTTACCTCATTGGGCATGACAAATTAAGTTGTTATAACTCCAAGGTACATTATCCAATCCGCACAAGACTTCTTATGCATGATGCCACTTCAAGCCTAAACATAGATCAATTGAAATAAATTAAATAACTCATAGCGCCACCTACTGGCAAAAGCAAATGTCATATTTTATACTTTTATTTACTCCTCCTAGCCAGTTCAAAAGAGCAGCACCGGGGCTACGCTTGACGTACATGTATGAAACTTGGTCAGAACATGTATCACATAGAGACCTACAAATAAGGCTCTTGGGACCATGCTCTTAACTGTACCGGAAGTCGGCCATTTTGATTTTTATGTCATTTTTTGATCAATGTCGGCCTATTTCTAGTCACTATACTTTAACGAACTCCTCCTAGGGACTTTGTCAGATCCACTTCAAATTTTGTCAGTACAATCTCAAGACCATTGTGATTAAAAATTATAAAAAGCTTTACTTTTGACAGAATTGCTTAGCCGTAATGGGCAGCTACTTTACGTGATTTCCCATGCAAAAAACTAATGTAACTCAACTGGACTTGTTCCAAACGGTCCCAAACTTCACATGCTTGATAACACTCATGGCCTGAGGATGTCTACAAGCTAATTTTCACTAGAACTCACAGCGCCACCTGCTGGCGAAAGATACTCTGCGTTTTCTGACAAACACCATCCGATTTACATGACTTTTACACAATGTGGTTTACATTTGACATAGAGCAACATAATGCATGTTTGCACGTGTTCCATAGAGCCAGGCAGCGGATACAGGAAGCATTGGACTATTTGCAAAGCATCATTTCCAGCAGGACTAAAAACGTCTCACTCGCGGACGCGACGGTCGCAGACGTTCTCGCCCGCCCTGCCCGGAGTCCCGCCGGCACCCCCGACGCGCCGGGGGAGGCGAGGGCCCGTTCATCGCTGCTCGCAGCTTTAATTATTATTATTATTATTATATTATTTAATGTGTGATGTGACAGTAATGGAGGGATCACTCTGTGTTTTGGGGGATTTATTCTTATTTAAATTATATAAACTAGAACCAGATGTGTTGGGATGTTTTCACTGCAATGCTGAAGACATCAGATCGGTTTATCATTGTTTTATTTATGTATTTAGTTTATTCTATTATTAGAATAACTAACAAGCAGCTAAGAGTCAAATGCTACAGTCATAAAAGAGACAGACATGAATGCATGATGTTAGTGACTCTAGTGATGTCATCTCTTCCAACCTTCCTGTTGTCATGACATCATCCCAGACAGGTGCTCAGACCAGGTGTGAACATTTAGAAAATATGCAACTCAACCGTATACTACTTACTGTGTACTTCTACTTCAGACGGATGAGTTGTAGTACGACGTTTACCTGGAAATGTTACTGTTACATTGAAGATTCAGATTTGACTAAAAAAATATAACAATTAAACTATGATGCAATAATATTCATTAAACTATCCAACATCTGATTAGAATTTAAACCTCCACCTTGAACTGACGTTAAGTACATTTAAGTACATTGTGCTGATGAAGACTCTCTTTCACTCTTCACTTCATTTGAATGCAGGACTTTTACTGTGATAATAGATTTACTGTTAATTAATAAATGAATAACAGTTTTATTTTTGCCACACACTTGTCCTCAGAGTGTAGATATGTCTGCTGCTGGAGAAGTTCCCTGTGACGTCTGCACTGGAACCAAACGGAAGGCCTTGAAGTCCTGCCCGGTGTGTCAGGACTCCTACTGTGAGACTCACCTGGAGCCTCATCTGACAAGATCAGGTCTGAAAAGACATAAGCTGATCGACCTTGTGGAGAACCTGGAAGGCAGGATGTGTACGAAGCACAACAAACTGCTGGAGGTGTTCTGTAAGACCGACCAGATGTGTGTCTGCATGCTCTGCACTGTTTTAGACCACAAGAACCATGATGTTGTTCCTCTGAAAGAAGGATATGAAGGAAAGAAGGCCGAGCTGGGGAAGACTGAGGCTGAAATTCAGCAGATGATCCAGAAGAGACGACTGAAGATTCAGGAGATCAAACACTCAGTGGAGCTCAGTGAGGACGATGCAGACAGCGAGATAGCGGTTGGTGTTCAGGTCTTCACCGCTCTGAAGGAGTCTGTTGAGAGAAGCCAGGCCGAGCTCATCGACACGATCAAAGAGAAGCAGAGAAAGACAAAGAAACAGGCTGAAGGCTTCATCAAAGAGCTGGAACAGGAAATCTCTGAGCTGAAGAAGAGAAGCACTGAGGTGGAGCAGCTCTCACACTCTGAAGACCACCTCCACCTCCTCCAGAGCTTCAGGACCCTAAACACTGCTCCACCCACCAAGGACTGGACAGGAGTCAGAGTCAGTCCACCTTCATATGAGGAGACTGTGAGGAGAGCTTTAGATCAGCTGGGGGAGACGCTCAGTAAACAGATGGAGATGCTGATCACTGAGGTCGAGCTGAAGAGGGTCCAGCAGTCTGCAGTGGATGTGACACTTGATCCTGATACAGCACAGATCAACATCATCCTGTCTGATGATGGAAAACAAGTTAAACATGGTAATAAATGGAATGATCGACCAAACAATCCAAAGAGATTTTTTACTGGTCATATTGTTTTAGCAAAGCAGAGTTTCTCTTCAGGAAGATTTTACTACGAGGTTCAGGTTAAAGAGAAGCATGAGTGGTCTTTAGGAGTGGTCAGAGAGTCCGTCGACAGGAAGGAAAAAAACAAAGAGAGCCCTCAGAATGGTTACTGGACGATAAGTTGTTCGTGGAGAAATGTGTACAAAGCTCTTCATGACCCTCCAGCCCCTCTCTCTCTGGAGTCTCTTCCTCAGAAGGTGGGGGTGTTTGTGGATTATGAGGAGGGTCTGGTCTCCTTTTATGACGTTGATGCTGCAGCTCTGATCCACTCCTTTACTGGCTGCTGCTTCACTGAGAAACTCTACCCATTCTTCTGTCCTGGTTTTGATTGGGCACATAAGTGGAATGTGTTTAATAACTCTGCTCCTCTGATCATCTCTCCTGTCAGTCACACTGAGTAGAACAACCATTTGATTTTCAACAGAAAGATCATTTAATGATCTAATGTAGATTCATTGATGATGTACAATTTATACATTATTGGGTTTTTCTCAGATTCTGATCAGTGTTTTTGTCCCTGTTTTTTTCTGTAATTGTTGTTCTTTGATGTGTCACATTGCTTCTTACTACTACAACACAGATGTCAGTCGTTGGGTTCGTAGAGACTTTCCAGAGGTCCCCGATGTACACAGTGATTCACACGTAGTGTTGTGCTGCAGGGCTTAATGCATAAAGTCACATACACATACAGACATATAACCTTTTTCTCCTTTTTTGATATTTGACCATAATCAATTATTGCTTAGGACTGTGGCTTCTACCTCGAGACGCGGTGGAAGTCCACACCCTTGCTGAAGGGTACATATATATAAGTTTACTCTGTATTTAACCTACGCTGGGAAAAGAGTGTATCTTGTTACTATATCATTTATATTTGTTGTGATATCATGTATCCATTGTAACCTGTTGAGAATACGATGTTGTATCTATCAGATACTTTGTATTGTTGTCAACCAGTGAGCAAGTGTGCCATACGTCCTGAACACCAGCCGAGGTCGGTGTGTTAGAGTTAGAAGCAGGGGGGGAATTATCATGCCCCGAGGGGGGGGGCTATAGATTTCCCTGGTTTTGCGAAGCTGGCTATAAAATCCCTCGATCTTTGACGATCGTGGCGGTAGTTGGGGGGAAACCTATCAGGTGTGGATTAAAAGTAGATTTATCAAATCTCTGGACTTTTGGAGAAACGCTTGCTCACTGGATTAAAGTGTTTTTATTATTTTTCTTAATTGTTGGAATCCTTCTGTGGATTACCTTTTCTCTGTATTGGAACTAAAAAGAAATCTATTCTGAATTGGATTAAATAAATCGAGTGGAAACTTTACATTTTTCTGTTATCATTACATTATTCTGTATATTATGACAGAATACCAGAATCTAAACAGAGGGGTCTCCTGTTAGGAGGAGCTCAGCCTCTGGGGTGAGTTGCAGGACATCACATCACAGCAACGCTACTGACACACAAATCAAAACACTCACACACTCACATCCGTTCTGACAGTAAGAGAGAATCAGGGAAACTCCCGCCCCAAGCCGGCCATAAACAACCGTGAGCTTCATATCTGTTGGTCTCTACGCACGAGTATAAAATATATCGTTCAATAGACTGTTATCCGATCACTATATCAAGGTGTAGATAAAGAAAGTTGAGGAAATAAAAATCAAGTCAAATGTGTTGCGGTCAAGAAAATGAAGTGAACAAAAACGTATTTGAGTTGTTCATGATCTCTATTATGTGTGGCTTTGTAGCACAAAGGCAGTAAAACTGCCTGTGTCAAAGCACACTGTATATAATCCATCGGGCTTTCCTGCGGAATTTTCTAGTAATAATAATAAATCTTTATCCAGAAAGTTTGCCGTGCTTCTCCTCACACAGCTTTGCCAACACCTGCACAAAAAATACATCAAAACGTGCGGCCTGATCGGGAATCGTGTGCAATGACTTTTCTCAGAGATTTGCCCAGCGGTTTTCCCGAAAATCCCGAAAAACTGAGCAAAGTTTCTCCATTCACTTGAATGGGGTTTCGTCGTGAAGAGAGCTAAAAAAACACTTAACTTTGGGCCCATATTGAGTAGCCATACTTTAACGTAGAAAAATGATTCAAAGTTTAAAACATAGACAAAATGCTGGACTTTATTGAGCCAAATGGACATTTTGATAGCTAGCACAGTTTTAAGTCACAGATTAAGTTTCAGGAACATTTTGGGTCCATTTTATAATGGGTGTGTATTGCACGGAATGTTCAGCGCTAGAGTGATGATATAACTGTCAGAGTGGAGCGGAGCAGGAAAATATTCTGTGATTTTTCCAAACAAATTGCTCCAGCTCCCACAATTCTTACTCTTTAAACACAATTTTTGGCCAAAAAGCTTGGAAATGTTGTGCTGTCGCACACAGATGTCTGTGGAATCCAACAGATTTACACATTTGGCTCAAAGAGCCGCAGAGCGACATGAACTCCAACCAACTGCTCCATTAGACTCCATGTTAAATCTGACTCATTTCTCAAAGAAAGCAGACGGTACCTGCTTTTTGTTTAAAGGAGGCAGGAGTTTTGTTCAAAATCACTGTTTACTGTAACGTTTCTTAATCAGTCCTCCTGTCTGTCTGTCGGTAGGTACTTTGTTGTTGATTAATATCAAGTTGAATAAAACAATGTTATTAATCACCTCAGAATCATGTTGAGCTGACGAGCTCCAGCACAACATCCCGTATTAGATGGTTGGTAGTGTAACATAATGTAGTGTTTTATCACGTTAAACCAGAACTACTAGTTCGTAGAGAATGAGTGAGATGTGAGGGCGCCCTCTAGAGGAGCTCATAACAAACTGCAGCCTGTGTTCATATGAAGACATGCTCTCGTGTCTCTGTGTTCCAACACATGGAGAATATCAACAACTCATATGTGACCCACTGAGCTCAGACTCTGCAGTCTGAGAGGTTCTTAGTTAGTACAGAACAATAAGTGAAATCATTGAAGCATGAAACATGAATAAGACAGAAACAGGAAAAACACGAACACATATTTACCGTTAACACAATAAGTTCATACTAGACCTCTGGTGCTGCAAACTGCTCATAACTTCTTCACCAGTCTGATTGATACAGAAACGAATAAACTCTTATTCTCTCTTTCAAATGTCTTCACTTAAGGATTTTAAACATATTGCATAGAAATAAAAAAGATAAATATAAAACATATTTTCCTAAAATACGCTATTTTACTTTCAAGAGCTCTTATTTCTAGTTTAACGTTTCAAACCTCTACATGTCAGAGAAGCCTACTTGTCCAGCTGACGGAAGCTTTTCTTTACTTTATTCTCCTGTAATGATCAGAAATGTTTCACTTCAAAGAACAGATGGTGAACAGTTTGTGAAGATTACAGGATGAACAGTGAGCTGAACATTGCAGTGATTGAGGGAGAGTAAATGTTCTCCTGTCTGTTTGTAGCTGTGTGTTCTTCTGGCTGCTGTATACTTCAGTAGGAAAGGAAGAATAAACTACAACGTCAGGGTGTTTCACAAAGAGGCAGTAAAAGCTCCTTCACAGAGCTTCACTGAGAGGAGGAGCAACTCTGAAAGAGGAGAGCTGCAGACTCACTTCTCCTGAAGTGAAAGTGAAAGTTAGTCTGAGCGACAGCAGAGCTGCAGTCGAGACAAGTCTCTCTGTTTCTCTCTAAAGAAACATTCACCTGAATCCAGCAGAGTCTCTGACTAACTGGTGAGTACACTGTTCTACAGACTCTTCATGTTTGGTCCTCGTTTAGTTCAAACCAGGATCCAGAACAAAGACAACACACCAGAGAAACTAGGCCTGCTAACAGCTAACTAGCCTTTAGCTTAAACTCCCTTTGTATTGTAGAATATACAGAAAGTATATGTCCTATAATAGGAAATAGCCTTGAACTTTAAAGAAGTTGTGTTTCACATTCTGAGCATTGTTTTAGCATCAAACATATATTGTCTCTGTGAAGTTATAGAGGACTAATGTCCACCTGGTTAGAGATTAAAGTCTCTGTGTGTGTGTGTGTGTGTGTGTGTGTGTGTGTGTGTGTGTGTGTGTGTGTGTGGTGTCAGAGCTTCTCCAGTCTTTGTTGACACAGCCACCCGGCCGCGTGCCTTTTAGTGCATGTGAGCGTGCATGTTGGTTAGCTCCAGGCTATTTTTTTTTTTTTGCGCTACCATCCCAAAAAAATAATTTACACAGCTCTGAAGTCAATCAGAAATTCTAAATTCTTATAGTCATTATTTTGTGCATAAAAAAGGAAATAAAAGATTTTATTTGTATTGATTGAAACACATCTCATCATTATTATTTATACTGATGTATAATAATGTGCTTAGAGCTCGTGTTAGAAGTTCAACAGCTCATAATTCATCTCTAATATCTGTTTTATATTCATGTGAAAACATCTCCTTCAAACTACTGGATTTATTCTAGTTTATCACCAAAACTACATTTTACAGATTACACGTGAACACATCATGATGATGTTATAATTCATCTTCACTGCTTTGTCTCAGCCAGCAGAGAATTTACAAGAACAAACAAACAAACATTTAGGGCCTGAGTCCACGTCGTCTTCTTCTGGCAGAAAAGCGTTTGCAGGTCGCTCGGTATGACATCATATCACCACTTTATCCTCAGTTGTAAGGTCGACTAACATCGCTCCTTTGCTGTGGGGGCAGAATATTTCGTTACATAAAAAAACATCCTTTTTAAATACAGTTTGACTTTTGGACTCAAGTCACAGAAGTCAGAAACAATCCTCCTCGGCCACCACTGGAATCTAATTGTACAAACAGTATAATACTGATAATATTAGAGGACCCTGGTCTTTATCTGCACCTGTGTCAGTGGCGGATGGTCAATAGAGGGCCATGGGGCCTGACCCCACCTTGAGCCCCGAAAAAACGCAATTTGGCCCCACCGAGGCGGGTCTATGAAGCAGTTTAGCCAATTGCTGATTCAAGATAGAAATGAGTGACATACAATTTAGCCAATCAGCGTCCTCAAATAGATTCAGAGTGGGGCCAAAACGTTTTGGCCCCACTAGCTGCGCGTTCTCGTCAGGAGAAGTCTCTACAGGCGAGCGTGAGCGCCAGCGCCAGCACTACTCCTCCAAGACCCGTCTGAGAGGAGAAGTTTGAGGAGAAACTTCAGGCCAAAGAGCTGATCCCAGATCAGCCTGACCTCACAATCACACAGCAGACTAGCAGGAAAGGGAAGCAGAACATGAAGCTTCTTTACTAGCTGCACCAGACAGGTTTGGCTAGCTGGATGATGTCATGCTAATAACTTATTTAGCTTTTTAAAACAACGGGTACAGATCCAGCACGGACAGTTAGGGAGTGAGGGATGAGGAGGTAAGGAAACATGAGAACACCAGGGTAGGGAGTGAGGGATGAGGAGGTAAGGAAACATGAGAACACCAGGGCACACATGAGAACTCTGTCAAGCTACATATTAGGCAAAGTGAACATCTTTTCTTCTATATAGTTTCATGACAACTTGGTCATGGAGGCATCAACATTTAATTGAGATGGTAAATTAACAGTGAAAACTCATCATCGCTTATATCTATAAGCGTGTGTTTTATAGTATTCTGAATATTATTATATGATATATATTATACTGTATATATATATATATATATATTATACTAAATTGCCTGCGAAGGTGACTAAAATAAGACGTCCTGGCGTGTTTATCAAGGTGTTATTTACTGCTTTTTTTTGTGTTGGAATAAATGTTGAATATTTAACTGCAAAGTAGTAATGCGTGTTTGATACCTTAATTTTTTTGCATTAAATCGTACTGGAATGTTTGCTGACATTGATTGAATGGCCCTAGAACATGTTCCACCAGCCGCCACTGACCTGTGTAGAAACACTGTGTTTAAACACAATGAATAGACACACTAAACAAAAAGCTCCGCAGCATTCAAATATTGATATTCATAGTTTAGATAGTTTAGATTATATGTCGCTGTCCATTGACGGCGGTTGCTGAATTAATGTTGCCCTGACATGTTGTGAAAGGAGGGAAGGGATTCTTGGCTGGTGGACCCGCTGCCTCCACCGTCCCCCAATCTTCTCCTCACACCTCATTTTAAGACCAGCATGCCCACGGGCGCACAGATGGGCGCAAGTACTTACACAATGTGGGCGCTGGGCATGAAAATGACAACTGTGTCGAGAGGAAACTTGCAATGAGATGCTCTGCACTTTGAACAGAGAAGGTGGTTTTTCTTGGGTGCAATATCCCAACAGCAATAATGATGATTTTCCTTATAATCTACTGATCCTAGTTTGATTTCATTAAGCAAACAATCAAAAGTTATGTAATAACAGTTTTGTACTCTTGTTGTCCTCAGAGTGTAGATATGTCTGCTGCCAGCTGTCTGCTGACTGAAGATCAGTTTCTGTGCTCCATCTGTCTGGATGTGTTCACTGATCCAGTCAGCACATCATGTGGACACAACTTCTGCAAAACCTGCATCACTGAACACTGGGATGTTGATGCCCCGTATCAATGTCCCAACTGTAAAGAGGTTTTTAACAGCAGACCTGAGTTACGAGTCAATACTTTCATCTCTGAGGTGGCTGCTCAGTTCAGACAGTCAGCTCAACAGAAAGCCAGCAGCAGCAGCTCAGAGCAACAAGCTGCCAAACCAGGAGAAGTTCCCTGTGACGTCTGCACTGGAACCAAACTGAAGCCCTGGATGCTCTACCTGTTGGGTCTGATGTGTGTTTTCATCCTCTGGATAGTTTCAGACCACAAAACACAGGTTGTTGTTCTACTGAAAGAAGAATACGAGGGAACGAAGGCCGAGCTGGAGAGGACGAAGACTGAAATCCAGCAGATGCTCCAGGAGAGAGAAATAAAGATTCAGGAGATCAAACACTCAGTGGAGCTCAGTGAGGAAGATGCAGACAGAGAGATAGCAGATGGTGTTCAGGTCTTCACCGCTCTGAAGGAGTCTGTTGAGAGAAGCCAGGCCGAGCTCATCTACACGATCAAAGAGAAGCAGAGAAAGACAGAGAAACAGGCTGAAGGCTTCATCAAAGAGCTGGAACAGGAAATCTCTGAGCTGAAGAAGAGAAGCACTGAGGTGGAGCAGCTCTCACGCTCTGAAGACCACCTCCACCTCCTCCAGAGCTTCAGGACCCTGAACACTGCTCCACCCACCAAGGACTGGACAGGAGTCAGATTCAGTCCACCTTCACATGAGGGGACTGTGAGGAGAGCTGTGAATCAGCTGGAGGAGATGCTTAATGAAGAGATAAATGATCTGCTTTTCGTCGAGCTGAAGAGGGTCCAGCAGTCTGCAGTGGATGTGACACTTGATCCTGATACAGCTCATCCCACCCTTGTCCTGTCTGATGATGGAAAACAAGTACATGATGGTGACGAATGGACATATCACCCAGATAACCCAGAGAGATTTGATACTCATACTATTGTCTTAGCAAAGCAGAGTTTCTCTTCAGGAAGATTTTACTTCGAGGTTCAGGTTAAAGAGAAGAAGAAGTGGGAGTTAGGAGTGGCCAGAGAGTCGATCAACAGGAAGGGACAAATCGCACTGACTCCTCAGAATGGTTACTGGACGATATGTTTGAGGAATAAGAATGAGTACATAGCTCTTGCTGACCCTCAAGTCCGTCTCTCTCTGAAGTCTCAGCCTCAGAAGGTGGGGGTGTTTGTGGATTATGAGGAGGGTCTGGTCTCCTTTTATGACGTTGATGCTGCAGCTCTGATCTACTCCTTTACTGGCTGCTGCTTCACTGAGAAACTCTACCCACTCTTTAGTCCTGGTGTTTATTTTTATGATGTTTATAATGTTAACTTTGCCCCATTAATCATCTCTCCTGTCAATCACTCTGCACAGTAATACATTTGATTTTCTCGATTCACTTTCATGTAATAAATGTATGTTTGAATGACGGCGTATACATGTGCTGTTTTTATAAGATTCTTATCACTGCTTTCTTTTCTTATGTTCAGCCCCTGGTTTGAATTTGTAGTCTTTGTTTTGGCAGTGTAGTTGTACTCTCTGATGGAGTGAGATTAGACTCTGGTTCTGATCCAAGTACCAGAGATAACTATGCCGTACAGTTTCACCTGTTTGACACTTTATTTGATTTAACGCTATACTTTAAAGATATGCGTGGTTCACTTTTCTCTGCTGGGTATGTTAACTGGATATCTCTTCAGGTCATCATGAATAATACACATTTAAAACAGGTGGAAAAAACAACAAAGGAGCTCAAAGAAGAGTCATTTAAAAGTCATGCACAGAACCGACATTAATACTGAATGAGGGGCAGTAAACGTACTGTATGCATTAAGCTGTCAGGACCTCCTGACCTCTGACAAAGAAAAATGTGAGTTAATTACATCTGTATTCACTAAATCATAGGTATAAATATATTTAGTCCAATCAAGAGAATGAAAATACCTTTAATGTACAATAAGAGGTTTAAAAAGGAAAAGCCAGGAATTACAAACTGATGAAAATGGTAGAATTCTAGAGGTAAAAAGGGATGATTGATGCTACAAGTGATTGATATTTCATTATTGTGGATGCAAAAGTGAAAAACAAATCACAAGCTCTCTATTTTAGTATTTTAAGTGCTAAATTTGAAATTCAGAGCATATCTATTGCCTCCAACGTGTTGATGTTTGAGCCAGCGGCTGGAGGCTAACAGTGCTAGAGGGTGGGGCACTACGCTCCTGAGACGATGCAATAAATGTTGTTTTGTAATGTTTTTACACTTGCAGAAAAAGTGTAAAGTTAAACATTTTTAGCAATCTTTCGTAGTCTGTCTTTAACAGTTGGTGTCGTAAGCAAAAGTGCATCTGCATCAGCTTTAAATCCAAACCTTCCTGGTTCAATAAAGACCCAGAACATTCAGATTCCACCTCCTGAATCCCTCTGAAGGGGTTCTCTCGGCCCTCCTGAGAACCTGGAGACGATCAAAGCAGGAAACAGCATCAGACAACAAATGTAGTGCTTTGAGAGCTTTACGCCTTTTACAGTGAAGATTTAGTGATAAACTGAAGGATGAAGTGTTCCTTTATGTCTACAAACATATGAGGATTTTATAGAATATGATGAATTGATGTAGATTAAACCAACCAACAGGATATAAAGGAGTTAAAAACATGTAACATACACATGAATGCAGCAGTAAAAGATATAATCTGAAGATATTTTACTGATCAATAAATACTTTTACTTTGACTTCATTTAGCAGAAACATACTTTTACTTCAGTAAGGTTTTGAATGCATGACTTGTACTTGCAGTGGTGAATTTCCACAGTGTCGTATTAGTACTTTTACTAAAGTAACGGATCTGAATACTTCTGGATATTTCACAGAGGACAGAAACAATATTTTTTGGAAACACTGTATTTGTTGTTTTACTTGTTTTAAAGTATTTCCCCAAACAGAGAGTCGGTGTGACGAGATGAGAAAGATCTTTCAGCTTTCACAATCAATGACGTCACATGTGGGCGACATACACGGAAGGTGTGTATTGCGCGTGCGCAATGACGGTAGTCCTTGGCTGCGTCGGCCTTGCTGTAGGTTACCGATCCGGTGAGAGGCGACACAACACGGGCTAAAATGCAGCAGAGCTGGACGCAGTTATACCGCTCCCTGGCCACGGTAAGGACGGATTATATTTATTTTAACCAGCGTGTGTTGTCCGGAGCAGCTTCTAACTGGGTCCGACTAGAGTGTGGTCCTGAGGGGTACTGGTTACTGGGTACTGATGTTTAGAGACCTACGGCCCGGCGGGCCTGGTTAACTCGTATGGAGAGAACGTAGCGCCAGACTCCACCGGTCACACGGGAGAGTCAGGGTTGTTGTGGTTGTCAGCGAATAAATATATCGCTTAATACAATTTGATACATTAACTAACTCTATACTTCCTCTTTTATTAATTCGGCATAAGCTAAATTCACAAAACCTTTAAATAAAAAGACTTATTTTGGTGTTTTGGATGTTTAAAACGCATTGGTGGAGCTCGTTCGTCAGTGTTCTCTGGCGGCGCTTCGTTTACTAACTGCACACATTTTGAGACGAGCTCACGTGACATTTGTATTATGTTTAAGGGTAACGTGTTTCTAGATGTAACGTTAACTTAACTAGTCAATTTAATTGTCGTTACAGTTGACAGCCGTCTCCCAACACACCATGTTAGCATGCTAAGCTGGTGTTAGCACGCTAAGCTAGTTAGCAGTGGTTACCTAATGCTAACTGTTATGAGACTTCTGGCTGTGACGTCTCACACATTTATTCCTAACAGCTTCTCTCTTTTTGAGAAAGTCTTCAGAAACATGTATTCTATAAGTTTACTAATTAGTTAATAAACTTATTTATTTCCTGTTTCCTTAATGTGACGTTAGCTCCATGCTAACTACAGATTAGATTTTAACTTGTTTTTTTACAATCCTCTCATTTCACCTGTATGTATTTCTGACATTTGTTTTTTTGCACCTCATTGATGATATTTATGTTTTTATAAAGAGTTTATTTGCACTCTTCTGTCTTTGTATAACTGTCCTCTGGATACATAAACTTTATCTTAAATCAGAGCGTTAGCTTCATGATGTCTTCACTGTGGTGCAGACATTAGCTTCATGATGTCTTCACTGTGATGCAGACATTAGCTTCATGATGTCTTCACTGTGATGCAGACATTAGCTTCATGATGTCTTCACTGTGATGCAGACGTTAGCTTCATGATGTCTTCACTGTGATGCAGACATTAGCTTCATGATGTCTTCACTGTGATGCAGACATTAGCTTCATGATGTCTTCACTGTGATGCAGACATTAGCTTCATGATGTCTTCACTGTGATGCAGACATTAGCTTCATTATGTCTTCACTGTGATGCAGACGTTAGCTTCATGATGTCTTCACTGTGATGCAGACGTTAGCTTCATGATGTCTTCACTGTGATGCAGACATTAGCTTCATGATGTCTTCACTGTGATGCAGACATTAGCTTCATTATGTCTTCACTGTGATGCAGACGTTAGCTTCATGATGTCTTCACTGTGATGCAGACGTTAGCTTCATGATGTCTTCACTGTGATGCAGACATTAGCTTCATGATGTCTTCACTGTGATGCAGACGTTAGCTTCATGATGTCTTGTTGTCACTGTGTGTTTGTGTGTTTTACACACTTGAGCGGCTGATCAAGGAAAATCATGAAACAAATAACACGCAGGTTGTTGAGTCTGAGATTTTCCTGGAAAACGCTGAGATGTTTCATTTGTTATTAGAGGAACTGATTGGATTACCTTTACTGGCTTTAGTTGTGGTTGGTGACCCTGTATTTGATCGTTGTGTGTGTGCGACCATCTTGTTTTAAGGTTTGTTTTCTGTCTTCCCGTCACAGAGGAGCCACCACCTTCCCTGCAAACTGCACGGAGCCTCGGTGCTGTCGGTCAGAACCTACGCCGACAAAGCAGCAAGTGAGTCTGCTCGTACATCTGATCACCGGCTGTGTTGACGGCACGAGACTCTTTGAACTGTGTTTACGTTTAGGAGACACTGGACTGAATGTGAACTTACGAGAGACTTGAAAACATCGTTTATTATAACTTCATCCTACGATAACGTTCTATCGTAGGACTCTGAACTAGTTCTCTCAGCTCTTCATGAGTGAGGGATACATTCTCTGTTGTTCTGTTGATAAAAGTTGCCGCGTTGCCTCCGTAGTTGATGCAGACGTCACGGTGGTGGGCTCCGGCCCAGGCGGCTACGTCGCTGCCATCAAAGCGGCGCAGCTCGGCTTCAAGGTAACCATATAATATATAATATATATATATAATACGTATTGTTATTGTCAATATATAGACATAGATATAAAGCCGATGTATTGTCCCGCACTAATTCATGTTAACACACAAATCTATTAAATATTCTTTGCTCTACTAATTGTGAATCCTATTTGAACCCTGATAAGATGCATCTGTGCTTGTTTGATCATTGTTATCTTGCTGGAAAGTAATTAATTAAATGAAATCTGTTTGCATGTTTCTCATAAAGTCTGCAGAATATCTAATAATTACAACAACGGTCTGAAAACAACAGTTTGATCCACGTTTTCAGAACATGAACGTATTATTTGTGATCTTATATCTGAGGGTTATTTCTGTCTTATCCTCGCTGATGGAATATATTATATTTTGGTGAATAACGCAGCTGTTTGACAGGTGGTGTGTGTGGAGAAGAACGCCACTCTGGGGGGAACCTGTCTGAACGTCGGCTGCATCCCCTCCAAGGTGATCAGCTGGTTTTCTTCTTCTGTGGTTTGAGCGACAGCAACATTATCCTGTTTTACATAGTTTATCTAGTTCATTTAGTGGAACATGAGATACATGAAGCACCTCGTGGGTTAAGATGATGAAACATGAACCACCGTTGACTGGATGTTTGTGTCTTCAGGCTCTGCTCAACAACTCCTACTTCTACCACATGGCTCACGGCAAGGACTTCGAAAGCAGAGGCATCGAGAGTAAGAAACCGTTAACACGGTTAGGTCTTACGTTTGAGACCAAGCGGCTCAACAATAACTCTGTTATTCACGTTGGATGTCACTGTCGTCTCTTCAGGATAAATGCTGACTCCACGTCTGTCTCTCAGTTTCAGGGCTCACGTTGAACCTGGAGAAGATGATGGCTCAGAAGAGCGGAGCCGTTAAGGCTCTGACCGGAGGAATCGCTCATCTATTCAAACAGAACAAAGTCAGTCTGTCTCTGTCTCTGTCTCTGTCTCTCTCTCTCTCTCTCTGTCTCTCTGTCTCTCTCTAAATGTAACCCTCTCCCCCCCCTCCCCTCAGGTGACCCACGTTAGCGGGTACGGGAGGGTGAGCGGTAAGAACCAGGTGACGGCCGTGACAGCAGACGGCAGCGAGCAGGTGATCAACACCAAGAACATCCTGATCGCCACCGGCTCCGAGGTCATGCCTTTCCCCGGCATCCAGGTAGGACTCCATGAAGCCGGGAGACGCTGAACTTTTGGGGCATTCATCACCAGATCATAGTCTGATGATATATAAAGGACCGTTTCCTCAACGTACTGGAGTTAAATCTGTGAAAATGAAACGTGTAACGTGTTTTCTTTCTCTCTCAGATCGACGAGGAGACCGTTGTGTCGTCTACAGGAGCTCTGTCCCTGAAGAAGGTTCCAGAGGAGATGATCGTGATCGGAGCCGGAGTCATCGGAGTGGAGCTGGTCAGCATCTCTTCTGTCCAATCAGAGCCTAGAACTCGCGCTACAGCAGCCTGTAGCCACAGCTGAGGGATCACACATTTAGAACCGGAGACATAAAAGTACTTTAGAGACTCAAACAGAGGAAAAGCTCAAAACAGGGATCATAAACTGATAACGGACGTTTGGTATTGACATATGTATTGACTTGTTCTAGTGTGAGTTAGTACCATCCAATAATATCATGACGTCCTCGCTAAACGCTCCAATAACAGCTTTGTTCCTGCACAAGCTTTTTAAACTACAGCGACGTCTTCAGCGTTAAACGTTCCCTGAAGTCACGCCGTTGTTGGTCTTCCCGTCCTGCTGCAGGGGTCCGTGTGGCAGCGTCTGGGCTCCAAAGTCACGGCGGTGGAGTTCCTGGGCCACGTGGGCGGCATGGGCATCGACATGGAGATGTCCAAGAGCTTCCAGCGCATCCTGCAGAAGCAGGGCCTCAAGTTCAAGCTCGGCACCAAAGTCATGGGCGCCACCAAGAGGCCCGATGGCAAGATCGACGTGGCGTGAGTAAAAAAAAAAAATCCAGAAAACGCCCCGAATCTGTTCTTTTTAAAAGTAAAGCAGCCGTGTGTAACCCACGCGTTGGTGTCTCAGGGTGGAGGCGGCGGCCGGAGGGAAGAACGAGACTCTGACGTGCGACGTGCTGCTGGTCTGTATCGGCAGACGGCCGTTCACACAGAACCTGGGTCTGGAGTCCGTCGGCATCGAGCTGGACAACAGAGGACGCATCCCCGTCAACAACCGCTTCCAGACCAAAGTCCCCAGGTACCACCGGGAGACACGGAGACAATAAAACAGCTTACAGCTTATTGGTCAACTAAACCAGACTCCCTACGATGAAAACACGTCTTAAATAATCATCACAGTTCAAAGAAAACTTATAATATAAATTAATTTAGCATCAATATCAACGCAGAACAGTAATAGTGATATGATAAAATGTTATTTATGTATAGAAATGTGGCTCATAACACGCATTAAATACATATTAGTGCAGTGATTTATATCTGCAGTAAGATGGAGCTTCTTCATCATATAAATCATCAATTATTGATTTTAATAAATGCAACTTTTGTTTCAGTTCCTTTGATTAAAGTTTGAGAGATTAGAAACTAAGTTAAAAGTTCTGCAGCTTTACATAAAGCTTTAATTACTATTATGCATCATTGGTTTTAATTTGACACCATGAACTACAGAATGAAACGGAGCGTAAATAAACTCTCGTCCTCCTTTCAGCATCTACGCCATCGGCGACGTGGTCGCCGGCCCGATGTTGGCCCACAAGGCCGAGGACGAGGGCATCATCAGCGTGGAGGGAATGGCCGGCGGCGCCGTGCACATCGACTACAACTGCGTTCCCTCCGTCATCTACACGCACCCGGAGGTGGCCTGGGTGGGCAAGACGGAGGAGCAGATCAAAGAGGAGGTGAGGAGGAGGAGGAGGAAGAGGAGGATGATAGTACAGCTGTCTACAGATCAAATATAACCGATGTGTAAATCTTGTAATTACTCATATTGGCCACTTGGGTGCAGCAGAAACAAGTTGTGAACGTTGCGTTAATAATTGCTTTCCTTCATGAAGCTGCTCACAGCACGTCTGTGGATTATCTTCAGTATAAGAAAGATGTTTTCCAGCAGTGCTTTTACGATCCTCTCCTCCTCTTCCTCCTCCTCTTCCTCCTCCAGGGCGTCCCGTACAAAGTCGGCAAGTTTCCCTTCGCCGCCAACAGCCGAGCCAAGACCAACGCCGACACTGACGGCATGGTGAAGATCATCGCCCACAAGGAGACGGACAGGATGCTGGGAGCTCACATCGTGGGAACCGTAAGACTTGACTTTGAATCACCGAGCAGACGACCGGCGGCCATTTTCAGTCCTGCTGTAGATCTCGAGTTGCTGTTTGTAGTTGATCAAGTTAAAGGTTTTCGGGGCTGCTATGTTCCACATTTTGATGCCGAAACGCCCAAATAAGCAGAAGGAAAACTCCTAATGCTACATGTAGCATTAAAGCATGGTGGGATCAGCAAGTTAGCTAGCTAACTCTTGAGCTGTATGCTAGTTGGCATTAAAGTAGAGTGGAATCAGCAAACTAGGCTACTATACTAACCAGCGGCTGCTAGGTAGCATTAACGCATGGTGGAATTATGCAGCTAGCTATCTCGCTAATTCCACCAATGCTTTAATGCTACACTGGTTACCGAAAATGAGCCGACCACAGTTGTCACTCATCTGACGGGAACAATGTGCTTTCTCACGTTGTGACAAGAGTGTGTGGATGAAGCACTAAGTTGTTTTACTCATTTAGCGGCTGGTTAGCCAGCTAGCTAGCATGCTAAATCAAAGTTGTCGCTCATCTGGCGACAGCAACGTGCTTTCCTAAGCTGTGATAAGAAGCATGATTGGTTATAAGGAAGTTAGCATGCCAATTAGCTTGTTGTGCTAACCACAGCATATGTCGTTAACAGCGTCCGGCTTAAAGTGTCGCGTTTGTGAACATTGGTTCCACATTAGGTGCATCATCTACACACGTGACCCGTACCGTACGGTGGCCACTTTAGGACATATCATAGTTGTACTTTGAGCTAAATATTAGCATCTTAACATATCTTAAAGTGCAGGTTAAACGTCATTGGTCGTTAATGTAAGGATGTAACATTTAGCGTGTTGGCATGCTCACAGCTAGCATGGCAACATGCTGACATTAACACGCCCCACAGTTAGCATGCTAACTGCTAAACCGGTACTGTGCTCTGCTAACACGGTTAGTGTAACGTGCACACTTGTAGCATGTTAGCATTATAACCTGTATGACCTGATTCTAGTGTTTCACACGCGTTTCGTTGTTTCTCTGCAGGGGGCCGGAGAGATGATCAATGAAGCTGCTTTGGCCATGGAGTACGGAGCTTCCTGTGAGGACATCGCCAGAGTCTGCCACGCCCACCCTGTATGTCCACACACACACACACACACACACACACACACACACACACACACACACACTCACACACACACACACACACACACACACACACACACACACACACACACACACACACACACACACACACACACACACACACACACACACACACACGCACACAAAAGATCATAAGAGAAAAAGAAATATAACCAGTTAAAACACAACCAGACTGAAACTAAAACTCAACTCTCTTCTCTTTCTCCTTTTCATCCTTCTTCCTCCCTCCTCTCCTCCTCTCCTCTCCTCCTCTCCTCCTCCTCCTCCTCCTCCTCCTGCAGACGGTGTCGGAGGCCTTCAGAGAAGCGAACCTCGCCGCCTCCTTCGGCAAAGCGATCAACTTCTGATCTCCGGCTGTCTCACCTTCAGTGTACATAACAAGAGGAGGAACCAGGAAGCAGGAAACAAGGAAGCTTCATCCAGACCCAGCGGATCCTCTGTGTTCATCCAAACTGTCCCACATTTATATCTTATTTAAATGTTCTCAATAAAACCATAACGGAGGGTCGAACACATAGTTTAAAGAGCGTATTATTCATTTACAGCACATAGAGGTATACATATTATTATTATTATTGTCTGGGCGGCTTTCTCTTGTAAAGGAAGTTTCTTTTTTTACAGAACTTAACGGCACAAATGTGACGCGTGATCGCAGCAGGAAACCGTTCAAATGTTGAGCTTCAGTCGGATGAATCACAGCAGCTGATTCAACGCTGGATTACATATTTAATATATATAATATATATATAATATATATATATATATATATTAAATATGAAAACAAGAAACGCAGAAGAAGCTTTTTTAAAATGGGAACTATATTAATTATGTTAAACCTCTTTTAAATCATTTGTTCCCCCAAAATCAATACTTTTAACTAACTTAACTTAATAAGTTAAGTTCCACTGAAGCAGGAAACTAACTACACAGAATCATCATCATTTGTACTTAAACACATTTTTTTAAGATCTCCTCACTGGCGTGTTTTTGTCATAACAGCAATTCACCGAGTTGTGGTTGAAAGCTCCGGAGAGAAGCTCGTAAGTGCACCTTGAGTTTGAGGATTATTTCTGATTTGGTTTAAAGTTTTTGAATTGAAGGAACAAAATGAGGATTAAGATTTGAACAGTTCAGCTGATTCATTTATGAAGCTTCAAAGGTTCCATGTGGAGAATTTAACCCTTTACTGGCGCCATCGAGCGGAACCTTTAAGAACAACAAGCTGCTGTGGATTCACCTTAAAGGAGGCGGGACTTCAGGAGACGAGTTTCCTGCTCTGATTGCTGCGCTGTGATTGGCTCTGGCCTGCTCTGTTTATCATCAACTAATCAAATAAAATGCTGTTCAACAAAACCTCCGAGTGGAACTTTACTTTACTGACGTCGTCGACTGATTTACTTTAGTGAGTTCTCTTCAGTAAAAGTAATAAAACAAATATTTATATGTGTATAAATATATGTATGTATATAATATAAATACATATGTGTGTATAATATATATATATATATATGATTATGTATAATATATATATATATGATTGTGTATATATGTAGTGAAGATACATTTTTAAAGATATAAACATAAGTGGATTAAATGGTAAAAAACTAATTTAATGAATCAATCCAGAAGTTTAATCTTTGAATTCAAATAAAACGTCTCTTTGTTTAATTAAAGGAACTTTATTCTCTTTACTGACATCAAGACTTCATGACGCGTATTAGAATAACTGGTATTTTAGCAACGACTCCACCTCTGTTTGAACTAGTGTTTGTGTGTGTGTGTGTGTGTGTGTGTGTGTGTGTGTGTGTGTGTGTGTGTTCAGCAGGCGTGGTGCTGCTGCAGCTTGAAGTCGTCTCACTGTCAGAGTTGAAGATGACGACTGAAGTTCAACGGGACAGAAAACAAACAGAACATTCAGCCGACTGAACACAAGAAGAAGAAGAAATGAGATTTAATTAAAAGGAAATAAAACTTCTGGACAGAAAGCGTCATCGTGAGTCAGGTGCTGTTAAACTCTTTTATTCTTTATTTCTTTATTAACGGACTCTCGCTGCTCGTCTATCAGCTCTTCTTCTCTTTCTTTATTGTTTGTAGTCCTTTAGTTTCCTTCTCTTTCCACCTTTCTTCTCGTCTTCCACTTCTTTCCATCTCTTCTTCCAGACCTCCCTTTCTTTTATTGACTCCATCCCTCCATTACCTTAATACTTCCACGTCTCCACCTTTCTGTTGTTATTCTGTTGTTATTCACTCTTACTCTCCATGTCCTGTCCGGTGTTCATGTGACGTCTTCATTGGTTGTTTGACTCTTTGATTGAACCGACACGATGCGTCTGTGAAGCCGTCGGCTCTTCTTCCAGTTGAGGAACCGTGTTTTTCAGTATCTGGTCTGTGTGAAGATAAAAACACTTTAACAGAGATTCTGTTCATCGTGAAGAGAACGAGAGCTTTAAGTCTTCATCTGGTGCCGACGTTCAGCTCCAACACAGGAAGTGAGTCCTTCAGTGAGGTGTGACGTGACGGTGAGGTCACTGTTTACAGGTGTTTATTATGGTGGTCGATCTGGAACTCTGAGATGTTTTACTCTGAGTTCAGCCGTGTAAAAAGAGATTATCATCATTATTATTATCATCATGATGATGATTAAAGGACCAGTAGTGACGTGTAGGAGTGAGGCTGGTTGAGGTACTTCTACATACTCAGAGTATTACTACAGTAGATGTACTGCTGTATTTTAGACTCCTAACAGAATCAATATCAGTTTAAGTGTTCGCTGTCTTCAGAATATTTTCCTCCTTTGACATTGAAGTGATGAACACATTCATACATTGTTTCAATGTAATAGTTATAATCCAATACTATAATATATGTTATTCTGCAGAATGAGTACTTTTACTTTTGTACTTTTACTTCAGTGAGATTTTGAATGCAGTACTTTTACTTGTCACAGAGTATTTGTACACCGTGTTAGTACTTTGGTACATGCTGTGAGTGTGTGTGAGTACACAGAGGTGTTGATGGAGATGAAGGGAGGAGACGTTTCCTCTCTCTGTTCAGAAGGTTTGTTGTTGCTCTTTTCTTTCCTAAAAAGTCTCAGTGTGACGTCACCTCCTTCCTCTTCTTCACCTCCTTCCTCTTCTTCACCTCCTTCCTCTTCTTCCTCTTCACTCGTTCTCCAACACGACTCTTCATCAGCGAGTCGGGATGTCGACGTTTCTGTCAAACTCTCCATCAGTGAGTAAAATGTTCCGTCTTTTCTCCGTGAGAGTTTAGTCTTTACTTCAACAGTAACGATGCTCGATGGAGATCAGTTAGAATGTAGCAAATGTTCTTTAGTTTTATTTGAATGAAGCGTTTGAATATCTTTCCTAATTTATGATCACCCTAAAACAAAAAGGTTGTGTTTGTTATTGTAGGTAAATACATGTAAGTTATAATAAAGTTTGTCTTTTTGACTTTAAAACGCTCTGAAGTTATTAGAACAGTTTAGAACGATCATGCAGCCACGATTAGGATCTATGTCTACAAACAGTCAAATATGAATCATCTTAGTTCAGCCTGATCTGTGTCCGACACAAATACATTCAAATGTTCATTTAAAATTCAAGTGTCAACGTTAAGATCGAATCTTCAAACTGTTCGGTCCATCACAGCCGACAGGAGTCGACTGTAAAAATATATTTGATGAACAATCTTTGTGAGCTTATTGTCCCGTTAGCGGCCGCGTTAGCTAGTTAGCTCACCGACTGCTAACGAATATCACTCTGAGTCTGAGTTCCTAAAAGCAGTTTTCCGACGTCACACAACAACAAGGAGCACGCTGTAAATAGTTAAGCGTCAACCAAAAGGCAGCGTTAAGTACATTTGTCTGTATTTAATTACAATAATACATACTGTCAAATAGTAAAACCTTTCTGCATGTAAATTGGTTTCAACATATGTCGCTACGTTGTTAGCTGGTAAAAGTCTCTGAACGAACGTTATCTGGGAAACTTTAAAAATGCCAAATGAATGAGGAGCTCAGCTGAGAGACGTGTCGCCGTCGGCCGTCGGCCATGTTTCTTGTTTACGTTTTGGCATCTGGAACGTTTGCAGGTCGAAAGTTGGAAATTTCAACCGGGAAAATTCCGACCTCCAGGTTGTCTGGAGCCATTAAAACCCGTGCGCTGCGGGAAAAGTTGAATAAGAGCGCCATCAGTTGCATTGTGGGAAATGTAGGCTCCAGTGTTTTTGGAACTATGAGCCATGTGCTTTATCGCTTTGTACTAAAAGTCAGACATCTTAAACTCTGCTGTTTTAAACCGTTCTTCTTCTTTCTCTTGTGGGTCCTCCGACTTTATGGAAGTGTCAAATAGAATCACGACGACGCTCCTTTAAAACCATCCAAACTATATGTTAAAGAAAGTCAAAGTAAGAAGAAGCATGCGTGACTCTGACAGGACTCCTGAACCAGTCCAGACCAGTGAGAACCAGTGTGTGGTGCGTGGGTCCAGTCTGGATGCATCAGTGAGCGTTTCTTTTGGAAAGTGTTGTATTTTGTAAGTTAAAGACCGTTTGAAGAGTGTGTTTTGAGGGTCCAGACCTGGTTTTAGGGTTCAGGTGACTGTATTCTGCAGTGAGCTGTTGCTTCCAGGCCTGTTGACTCAACCAGACGGATTCCTTTGTCGTCGTTATCGGAGTGAGAATCAGACCTGATTCATGTGTTCGTGTTTGTTCATGGTGGAGGCCTGAAGGTGGAGTTTCACCGTCATGTCGGAATTTCAGGGTTTCTTGATGTTTGTTTGATTTTATACGTCACCGTTGTTAGGCAGTGGTGGAAAGTAACTAAGTACATTTACTCAAGTACTGCACTTGAGTTTTTGAGGTACCTTTACAATTTCCAATATATTCTACTTTATTCTTCTACTTCAATAACTTTAGCTGCTGTTTTGCATGAAAACTGTGCTGATGTTGAATGTTTGTGATGAACTGAAGGATGAAAGAACTAAAGTTTCCTTTCTGTGTAAAGAACATTTTAAAAATATACAAATGAATTAGTAAGCAGCAGCAACATCAACATTTTATCTATAAAAAGATCAATTAAAAGTTTTAAATGAATGTAGTGCAGTAAAATGGAAATATTAAAGTATAATATACAAGTATTTTAAAAGTGTACATTATGTTTCTTTTCAATTTTTTCTAAAATATAATTTTTCTTTTTTGTTATTATTTTAATGATCCGTTTGTTTTGGTGTGATCTGACGTCTGGTTGTAGACAGAACCTCGTTTAGTTTGTTTCCGGTTCAATGAAATATCAAATTAATTTATGGAGCCAGCGCCGTAACAAATGGAGACGTGTTTATGTTTTTTGTAGGAATAATGTTTGTGATTAACTGAAAGATGACGGAACTTAACTTTACTTCTTTTATGTGTTGATAAAATACTCAAAACAAAATAGGAGCAACAACAACATAGCGTATGTTTTGTTTTATATATATATATATATATATAAAAGTAACTAACTATAGGTTTTAAGTAAATGTAGTGCAGCAAAATGGAAATACTCAAGTACTTCAGTACATTACTTGTGTAAATGTACTTAGTTCCACCGTAGTTTAGTTTCTTCCAGACTGACTCTCTTTTCTCTTCTCTTTCCTCCACAGATCTGCTCTTCGTCCTCCTCATCATGCCGGCCTTCCGCTCGTCACCAAACTCCTTCACCACCACCCTGCCATTGACCAATTACTCCACCACCACCCACACCAACTCCACCCTCAACCCGGCCGGAAACTTCGTCAGCGACCTTCTCAACAAGATTCCCCGTGAGTCTCCGAGCTGCAGCTTCAACCAAACCCAAAGTTTAGAGACAAAAATCAGAGGAGGAAGAAGTGCTCACTGTCTTAAAATACTCCAGTACAAGTAAACATTTATTTAAGATTCCATTTCAGCAAAAGTACAGGAATGTTATTAGCAAAATGTACTTAAAGTATCAGAAGTAAGTAAGTAAGTAGTTGTGTATTAAAATGTGAACATTTTCGAGCAGCCTTTCACTGTGACCAGCCGGACTGTTTATAAGAAGTGGACGTAGTCACATTGACGTCACCCATCGGTTTGTGGACTGAGGTTTTGAAGCCTCAAATTCTGCATTTTCGCTGTCGCCATCTTGGTTTTTATGCAACCAGAAGTGACACCAGAGGGTGGAGCTACAACTAAACACTGAAAAAGATATTTGTAGTCGACCAGAATGTTACAATTAACTTTCTTGAAGTTCAAACACTGTGAACGAGTTAAAGTTGTGAGACGAAAACACGGACAACTCCCAGACCGGACAACGCCGTGGTAGAGACCTGTCAATCACCGTGTAGCCTCGCCCCTAAAGCATCCCCTGCTTTATGGTCTGTGTGACTCTAAATGGACCATCATTTACTAAATGAACATCATGCTGTGTTGAAGAAGACTTGAAACTAGAGATTGAGACCATAAACTCATGTTTACAATGTTTACTGAGGTAATAAATCAAGAGAGAAGTAGAGTCATTTTCTCATAGACTTCTATACAACCAGAGGAGTCGCCCCCTGGTGGACACTAGAGAGAATGCAGCTTTAAGACGCTTCCTCAGACCAAAGCTCACCTGTGTAACAATGATGCTGTTTAATCAGCTTGTTATGCTTCACCTCCTCGTCTCCCTCAGTGCCTCGATGGGCGATCTACGCCATCTTTGTGGCCGGCGTTCTGCTGATTCTGATCTGCTGCCTGTGTATCTGCTGTAAGTGCTGCTGCAAAGGGAACAAGAAGAAGCGGCAGAAGAAGAACGAGAAGATCAACCTGAACGAAGTGAACGGAAAAACCACCACAGCTCTGGTGAGCGCCGCCTGAGGGGGGAATCCGACTCTATGTTGATGACACGATTCACTATCGCTGACAAACGACAACGTGAAAACAGTTTGAGAGTCGGACGATCAGCTGGGTGTGTTCAGAATCAATGAACGAGGGGTTTTATAGTCCGTTTGAGTTCATTGTTTAACTGTGTGGCCACAACTTATGTCTGCACTTGGGGTCCGTCCTGTGACTTATTCTCTGTTAAATAAAACAGGTGTGCTGATGTGTTTCCTGCACTCCGACAGGTTCAGCCCGATGTGGCGGATGTCGGCTACGGATCGACCAAACAGTACAGAGGAAAGCTGCTCTACTCTCTGGACTACAACGCCGCTCAGTCTGAGGTGTTTAAACCAGCACATCCCACCTCTGAGCCTCCACGCTGTCCCTTTGCGTCATCACAGGGCTCCACTGATTCAATCATTTCACTCCCGCAACGCTGACAGACTCGACGCGGACGGTTTAAAACAAAAAAGAGTCGAAATCGATTGCAGCAGAATCAGAGATATCTTGTTCCACGTATTCTTCTTCCTTGTCAAAACAAGGCGCCTACATTACCCACAGTGCAACTTGTAAGTGCAGGTGTGTTGTGCTCGTTAGCGGCTAATGTAGCCTGGAGCCTGATCAGCGGCTACAGAGGTCTCACTTCTTTCTAAATCCAAACCTTCCAGATTATTTTATTTTGAAAAGACTTGTAGTCTTTAAGCGACGCTGACTCAAGTGACATCACTTGACGTTACTAAACGCCTACTTGTCTGGTTCATATCATCATCCGTGAATTTCACCGAGCTGTATTCACTGAAGCTAGTGAGCTACATCGGCTGTTTACTACAGCTGTATGAACCCAAAATAAGAAGGTTTTGCTATAATTTAATTGCATTAAACATATAAAAATGATGCCAAAATAACAACATAATAATACTAATTTGTAAAAGTCAGAATTCACGTTTTGTTAGTTTTCTCCGCAAGACGAAAAGCAAACAATTTTTAAAATGCTTGTTTTCTGAATGGAGTCTGGATCGATCGTGGCTAGGCTATGCTAACATTGTAGCTGCTCCATCAGCACTCAGAATACCGTCATATAGCCGTAAATACGGCAGAGTCGACTCTGGTTTATACAGCTACATCTTTACACATAGTTTCGACTGTACAAATATGACACAGTGTCATTCGCACCACCCAGCAAGATTTCGCGTCTTTGCCTTGACTTTGTATGAAATTGCATACAGCTTAAGACTTCCCCTTTAACTCATGGTGTCACTAAAGGTTAATCTCCTGTCTGTTTCCTGTCCGTCTGTCACAGCTCGCGGTCGGAATTAAACAAGCCGACGGCCTGAAGGCCATGGACCTCGGAGGAAGCTCGGACCCGTACGTCAAAGTCTACACCTGCCCCGACAAATCCAAAACCTTTGAGACCAAAGTGTTCAAAAACACGCTGAACCCCGCCTTCAACGAACGGTTCAGCTTCCAGGTACGAGGCGGTCGAGGAAAGTATCGGCAGGTCTGGAATCAGAATCGGTTTTTTACGCACCAGGAAGTCTTTGACGTGTTGGGGCCATTGCATCTGAAAGAGAAAAGAGTTCTCGAGCCGTAGAAGAGGGGTATTATTCAGAGAAGAAGAGAATAGACAATATCTGTTATTGTTCTTTATTCTAAATTTACCACTAAAATCTCAGCAAATATCTAAATTTGTTCTCCTTAATTTACCACTTTCATCCAAGAGAATATTCAAGTTTTTTTTCTTGTAAATTTGACCACGATAATCTCAGAGAATATCTTTTATATATATTTTAGTTTTCTCTTAATTTGACCACTTTAATCTCAGAGATTATCCAAATTCTTGTTCATAAATTTCTTTTTGAAATTTCTAAATTTGAATCTTGGAAATTCTTTAAGTTCTATTTTTGGAACTCTGTTTTTTTGGGGATATTGAACAATATCTAGCAGTCTAAGGCATCAATAAATGGTGGTGATCTGGAGTCATATTTAACCCGAGACTCTTTCTCCTCTGGGATTATTATTTCCTCAGATATCAAAGTCGTCGCTGCTGAAGTCGACGGTGGTGATGCAGATTTTTGACTTCAACAGATTCTCCAAACACAACATCATCGGTGAGCTCAGAGTCGAGCTCTGCGACGTGGACTGGAACCACGTCATCGAGGAGTGGCAGGACCTCGCCGAGCCCGCCAAGTTTGAGGTTTTTCTTTGTCGTTGTTCCCGTCGTTCACTCTAGATTGTTGTTTTGTTTTTTTTACAACCTAGTTGCTGTTTTTGTAGTTTGAATACTTTGTACTGTTATTTTCAGATCTACAGTGTTCTTCTGAAAGATTAATCTCTAGTGTTTGACAGCACCTCCTACTGTTGTGAAGGTGTTCATAGAATCCTTAAAAACTAACCGTCTGCTTCAGAAAATACTCTACTGCACATCAGAAGACATGTTTAACCTCTTTGAACTCCACTCAGACTCAGATGGTAGCCAGACGTGACTCCTTTCTGCAAAAAAAGTGAAATAACGAAGTTAAAAAGTGAAATTTAAATACCGTCTACGCCTCCACCCTCATTAATAAATCCACAATCTGTGAATATGCTAATTAATTTGTCCTCGCTTTAAAAAAGTTGCTCTGATGGCCGCGTCAAAAACTGCCATAAAATTATATATTAATAGATTAAATAGAGATTAATGGAGTCAAATCTTTTCATAAACTTCATTTTCAGAATTGTAACCGTTTGAATTCCATCTGACATAAAACAACTGCTGTATTTATATGAAAGAAAAAACAAACAGAATGTAATTAGTCTCGAGTCTCCGATATAAAATAATAGTAATAATAATTAAATAATCATAATAATGACAATAATACTAATATTCATAATAGTATTCATATTAATAAAGATATTAATTGTATTGACATAGCACCTGTAATTGCACATTTCCTTCTCATGTGTGCTGCAGGAGGAGAACCTGGGCGACATCTGCTTCTCTCTGCGTTACGTTCCCACCGCCTCCAAGCTGACCCTGGTGGTGCTGGAGGCCAAAGGCCTGAAGAGCATGGACACCGGAGGGTCTTCAGGTCAGACTTCATCCAAATCATTCAGTCCTCCAAAAGAGAAGTTTAGGGTCACTGCAAAGCTTCTTTCAGCAAGTCAGCAAGATTTATAAATTACTATTGAATATTTGAAATGAGCAAAGGATGAGGTCCGATTTCTTTTAAACGGGACGTAAGCGGCAACGGGACGTGGGGGCGACGATGGGATGAAGGCAATGACGACAGGTTGGAGGCAACGACGGGATTCAGGCGCCAACGGTTCGTAGGCAACAGCGAAAATCAGTCGGCGATCGGTCGTAGGCGACGGCGACAAGGACGACAGGTCGTAGGCGACGACGACAGGTCGTAGGCGACGTCGTAGGCGACGACGACAGGTCGTAGGCGACGACGACAGGTCGTAGGCGACGGCGACAAGGACGACAGGTCGTAGGCGACGACGACAGGTCGTAGGCGACGGCGACAGGTCGTAGGCGACGGCGACAGGTCGTAGGCGACGGCGACAGGTCGTAGGCGACGGCGACAGGTCGTAGGCGACGGCGACAGGTCGTAGGCGACGGCGACAGGTCGTAGGCGACGACGACAGGTCGTAGGCGACGACGACAGGTCGTAGGCGACGACGACAGGTCGTAGGCGACGGCGACAGGTCGTAGGCGATGACGTAGGCGGTGATGACGATGACAGTGGGACGTTGGCGTGACGCAGTTGGTGTCGTGTATAATTCTTTAACTCGTTCGCATTAATGTGGAACGAAAACTAATGGACTGAAATGTTACAATGTGACAGAAAGCAGAACCTCGGTTCACATCTGAAGGTGAGGAAAGTCGCTCTGAGCTGCTGGCGTTTGATTCTCTGATTCAGCCGTAGAGAAATGTGACATTAACAGTCTGAGTTCATTGAGCGTGAACAGAAGTCCTCAGTGCCTTTAACCAAACCTTCACCGCTGGCTAACATCATCTTCCTCCATCACATTTCTTTGTGCAATCCAGCGAATATCAATCAAACTGGTGTTGGGTTGTTTTGATGAGGTATCGATAATAAATCTTCTCTTTTTAATGGTGGAATTCAGGGATTACAATCAAACTTGGTGTTTAATCTGTTTTAATTGTCGACACATCGAAGAATAAAAACATGAATTATTACCTTCTTCAGTTGAAAATCTAAACCTGTCAATAAACAATCAATCAAATTGAGAGAAACCAAAGAATAATGAGCTTTTGGTGTAAATCCCAAAATATTTCTAATTATTTCAAAACATTGTGAGATTTTAAATCATTTACATATTTTATTAAAATGTGTATTTTCTTGTCTTTTTATTTGAGTTCCAGGCTCTATTACTCCTCAGACAAGTAAAGAGACATTTCATCTTTTTGAACAATTATTAATTCATTTCCATTTAGTTTCTACGCGTGAATCTCACGAGCTCTTCGTCTGCAGATCCGTACGTGAAGGTGCAGCTGGCTCTGGACAAGAGAAAGTGGAAGAAAAGGAAGACGTCGATTAAGAAGAAGACGCTGAACCCGTATTACAACGAGTCCTTCACCTTCGACGTGTCCTTCGACCAAATCCAGGTGAGCGTTTAGAAATACAAGCCGACAGATTTAATCATCTTTGTTTTGAACGTTTACACGTTTACACAGTCCAACGTGTTTAATAAGGATCTATTTAGTGACGAGGACCAGACATTTACTAACTTCTTCACAATAAAAATCATCCAGTTTAATGCTTTTATTGTGAAGCAGCAGGAAGTGTTGTGTTTTGCTTAATGTTGGTCACATGAATATTGTTTGAATGTCGCCTCATAGAATATTTAATATTCTTTAATATCTTCAGGTATCTGTAAGGAATTCAGCAAATATCACCCTTTTCATATATTAATAGTTTTTTACAATCTGAAAAGATTTGACCTCCTTAAAAAGCTCCTAAACATGGAATTGATCTCTTCATTTATTATTATTCATAATACCATGAATTTGCATCTTTATTTTACTCTTTAAAAAAACTTTATTCACATAAAAAATAACTTGTCATCCATTAAACATTATCTCCTTAAAATACCTTTAAAGAAATCCCGGAATTACATTTTATTTTTAGTTTACTGTTAATTCTGCTTTAAAGTGAGCTAAGTTACTCAAATCCAACGGCTGCCTGAGGAACGGAAGAACATTAAAATGAACGTATTAATAAGAAACAACCCCAGACAAACAGCTGTTTAGTGGATCTTGATCTAAAGAGACGACCTCTCCTGCTCCCCAGAGGGTGCACCTGGTGATCTCCGTGTGGGACCACGACGCCGTGTCCCGGAACGACGCCATGGGGAAGATCTTCCTGGGCTGCGACGCCTCGGGGAACCAGCTGAGGCACTGGGCCGACATGTTGTCCAACCCGCGGCGGCCGGTCGCTCAGTGGCACACCCTGCTGTCGGCCGAGCAGGTCAACTCCACCCTGACCCTGAAGAGGAAGCTGCCCCTCCAAAGTAAACTGCCCTTCTGATGCCATGAAGACGCCTCCAACGCATCAGAGCACGGAGACTGAAAACTCTCTTTAAAGATCATTTCTGCTGCTCTTCTTCAATCTATTTACACTCAAGATTAATTCAAATTAATCACATTTTAATTTTGAGCACTTCCTGTATGAATTGTATGATACAAAACAAATGTCATGCCTCAAACTTATGATGATTAGTATTATCTCACATCTCTGTGTTTCAAATCAGAATATCTTTTATGCACCTTATTTCAAATGTTTAAACTTTGAAAACTTTCTAGAAAGTTATTTTATTTTGAAGTGACGAATGTTTGTGGGGATTTTTGTATTAACTTGAATATAAAAAAAAATGTTTTGATGATAATTAATTTCTATTTTTCAGCTTTAAAAAAACATTTTTTAATCAAATGAAATCACTTCTCTGTCTTTTTAAGTGTATTTAATCCCAATATAAACAGAATACAGCTCACCTGAAATGAAAGAACCCTGAAGTGATGAAGTGATGAAGTGATGAAGTGAGGAAGTGAGGAACTGAGGAAGTGAGGAAGTGATGAAGTGATGAAGTGATGAAGTGCCCTCGTGTGGACAAAGGATAGAATTGGATCCGTTTAACACTGAGATAGAAAAAATCAATATAAATCAATAAAATGGAGAAAATCAATCAATAAAAGTCAAAAGAGTAAAATTAACACCAGAGATTAAAAATAAAGTAAAAACCAAAGATTAGATTTATAAACTAAGAACATGTATCACATAACAAAACATAACTTTAATCTGCAAAGTGACTAAAGTTTTCAGATAAATGTCGTGCAATAATAAGTACAATAGTTCAATAGATGAGTATAAATATATAGTAGCATGAAAAGAAGAGACTTAAATTAATTTGGAAATATATAAATAGTATATATATACATATAATATTTACAACATTTACAATATTTAAAACAATTTGCTTTAAATTACTTACATTTGTTTGGTATGTATATTTTTTTACAAGCATTTATTTAATTTGATAATTAATTATTTTTAACGCTTTACTTTTGTTATTCCTTGAAGGGCCGAGCTGTCAATCAACTGACTTTGGGCGGGTTTATTTGCAAAAATATATTATTAAATAAATATATAAATAAATATTCACATGAAAAAAATGAACAAATAAATGTGGAAAAAAAACTGAAAAAGCTTATAATTATTATTTTATTATTTGTCTTAAATTTGCAAATTTATTTTCTTCTTCTACAGATTTACTCTGTTTTTTGACTCCATAACACATTTATTTTTTCTGGAACGTATTCTGGAAATATTGGTACTTGAGTCATTTTAAACTTTTACCACAAACCTGCAGAGTGAGACAGTAAGAGTGAGACACTCATGTGCTGAGGTTGTGAGGTGGTGAGGAGGTTGTGGTAAGGTGGTGAGGTTGAGGTTGAGAGGTGGTGAGGTGGTGAGGTTGAGAGGTTGTGAGGTTGAGAGGTTGAGAGGAGGTGGTGAGGTGGAGAGGTGGTGAGGAGGTGGAGAGGTTGAGAGGTTGTGAGGTTGAGAGGTTGAGAGGTTGTGAGGAGGTGGAGAGGTTGAGAGGTTGAGAGGTGGTGAGGAGGTGGTGAGGTTGAGAGGTTGTGAGGTTGAGAGGTTGTGAGGAGGTGGTGAGGTGGAGAGGTGGTGAGGAGGTGGAGAGGTTGAGAGGTTGTGAGGTTGAGAGGTTGAGTGGTTGTGAGGAGGTGGAGAGGTTGAGAGGTTGAGAGGTTGTGAGGAGGTGGTGAGGTGGAGAGGTTGAGAGGTGATGAGGTTGAGAGGTTGAGAGGTGATGAGGAGGTTGAGAGGTTGTGAGGTTGAGAGGTGGTGAGGAGGTGGTGAGGTTGAGAGGTTGTGAGGAGGTGGTGAGGTGGAGAGGTTGAGAGGTTGTGAGGTTGAGAGGTGGTGAGGAGGTGGTGAGGTTGAGAGGTTGAGAGGTGATGAGGAGGTTGAGAGGTTGAGAGGTTGAGAGGTGGTGAGGAGGTGGTGAGGTGGAGAGGTTGAGAGGTTGTGAGGTTGAGAGGTTGTGAGGAGGTGGTGAGGTGGAGAGGTTGAGAGGTTGTGAGGTTGAGAGGTTGTGAGGAGGTGCAGAGGTTGAGAGGTTGTGAGGAGGTGGTGAGGTGGAGAGGTTGAGAGGTGGTGAGGAGGTGGTGAGGTTGAGAGGTTGAGAGGTGATGAGGAGGTTGAGAGGTTGAGAGGTTGAGAGGTTGTGAGGAGGTGGTGAGGTGGAGAGGTTGAGAGGTTGTGAGGTTGAGAGGTTGTGAGGAGGTGGTGAGGTGGAGAGGTTGAGAGGTTGTGAGGTTGAGAGGTTGAGAGGTTGTGAGGAGGTGGAGAGGTTGAGAGGTTGTGAGGAGGTGGTGAGGTGGAGAGGTTGAGAGGTGATGAGGTTGAGAGGTTGAGAGGTGATGAGGTTGAGAGGTTGAGAGGTGATGAGGAGGTTGAGAGGTTGTGAGGTTGAGAGGTGGTGAGGAGGTGAGGAGGTTGAGAGGTGGTGAGTTTGTGAAGTGATGAGGTGGTGAGGTTGAGAGGTGATGAGGTGGTGAGTTTGTGAAGTGGTGAGGTGGTGAGGTTGAGAGGTGGTGAGTTTGTGAAGTGGTGAGGTTGTGAGGTGGTGAGGTTGAGAGGTGGTGAGGTTGAGAGGTGGTGAGTTTGTGAAGTGGTGAGGTTGAGAGGTGGTGAGGTTGTGAGTTTGTGAAGTGGTGAGGTGGTGAGGTGGAGAGGTTGGAGCTCTGCGCTCGCTCGTCTTTCCCCAGATACACGAAGGACTTAAACCCGGACTGGAGACCAATCAAGCTGAGTTCAGCAGGCGAGTGTTCCTGCTGCTTCAGGCCTCCAGAGATCAGACTCGTTAGACGTACCTGAGCTTTGACTTTCTCTCTGCACCTGCTGCTGACACCTGATCTCCTTTCACCTGGAGGAGGAAATAAACAAGGAGACAGGAGACACACCTAGAACACTTAAATACTGGAAATAGGAAATGAGGAGCAACATTCACAAAACCAACCAAGAAACATTATTAACATACACATGAACCGTATGTCTGAACTATTCTATGATACATAAGACAGATTTTAGAGATGAATAAGACTTCTTCGTAAAAAGAGAGCAGAAATACTCAGTTGCAAGTAAAAGTGCTGCATTCACAGACTCAAGTAAAAATACAAAACGTATCGGCATCAAACTATACTTAAAGTACCAAAAGAAAAAGGACTCATTGTGCCCATTTCAGAATAATATATATTATACTATTGTATTGTAATTATTGATGCATTAATGTATTTATAATGTTCATGTTGCAGCTCATCTAATACACTTTATATACTACAAAGTTTGTGAATATCCTCCTACGATCAATAAAGTTACAAGATCATTTAATTGTTGATTATATCTTTGTATTCAGAGTCAGAATCTGGAAAGTAACAAAAATCAGACAAATGTAGTACAATAAGTACAATATGTACCTCTGAGATGTAGTACAGTAAAAAGTACAATATTTACCTCTGAGATGTAGTACAGTAAAAAGTACAATATTTACCTCTGAGATGTAGTACAGCAAAAAGTACAATATATACCTCTGAGATGTAGTACAGTAAAAAGTACAATATTTACCTCTGAGATGTAGTACAGTAAAAAGTACAATATTTACCTCTGAGATGTAGTACAGTAAAAAGTACAATATGTATCTCTGAGACGTAGTACAGCAAAAAGTACAATATATACCTCTGAGACGTAGTACAGTAAAAAGTACAATATGTACCTCTGAGACGTAGTACAGCAAAAAGTACAATATGTACCTCTGAGATGTAGTGAACTAGAAGTAGAATGTAGCAGAAAATTGAAACACTTAAATAAAGTACCTCAAAATAGTACTTAAATACAGTACTCGAGTAAATGTACTTTATTACTTTCCATCAATGCTGCCGATTCAAGTAACGACATCATCTTCTCTCTGGCGCCACCTTCAGGAAAAACTATATTTATAAAGATCACAGAGAAAAGAAAGGGAGTCTTTTCTTGTATTTAACTTTTTTTATTTGTTTGTTTTGTTTGTCGGACCCGTTCACTTCCTGCCCCGCCCACCATACGTGGTCTTTTTTTAATAATTAGTACTACATCACCAGCTCCATGCATTTAGTCCGTATATTTCTATAGACTATATATATATATATATATATATATATATATATATATATACACACTACCGTTCAAAAGTTTGGGGTCACCCAGACAAATTTTCAGTTTCTTCCCAATTTCTCTCATGGAATAGCTTCATTTCTAAGAACAAGAATAGACGGCGAGTTTCACATGAAAGTTCTCTTTTTCTGGCCATGTTGAGAGTATAATCCAACCCACAAATGTGATGCTCCAGATACTCAACTAGCTCAAAGGAAGGCTAGTTTTATAGCTTCTCTCACCAGCAGAACTGTTTTCAGCTGTGCTAACATATTTGCACAAGGGTTTTCTAATCATCAATTAGTCTTCTAAGGCGATTAGCAAACACAATGTACCATTAGAACTCTGGAGTGATAGTTGCTGGAAATGGGCCTCTATACACCGATGTAGATATTTCATTAAAAACCAGACGTTTCCACCTAGAATAGTCATTAACCACATTAACAATGTATAGAGTGTATTTCTGATTAATTTAATGTTATCTTCATTGAAAGAAACAGTGCTTTTCTTTGAGAAATAAGGACATTTCTAAGTGACCCCAAACTTTTGAACGGTAGTGTATGTAGTATAGTCTTTATTTACTCAGGCAGGTGTTTGTCAACATCACAGTTAAGGTCCAACAGGAATGAGCCGAGGAGCTCAAGGGGTCTCTTTGAAATGCAGATGTCCCGCCCATCCATCCAGCTATTCAACACATCATTTATTTAACGTTTAAATAAAAAAGGTTCACTCGTAGATAAACGGACCTTTAGATAACTATCACCTGTTTAAGGAGTTAAACCAAATAAAATAAAAGTCATCACGTAAATGTTGCCTTACGTGAAAAATGAAAACCCACATAAGATATTAATTATTTGGTTTTCACAGTTTTAATGGGTTTTACTTTGTGAAAGTAATCCATTAACAACCCTTTATTCACTATAATCCATTAATTCATCCTAATGATGATCCTCATAATTTAGACTTCTTTAAAGTGTTACAACTCATGTAATTATTCATGTAACATGATGCACTTAAAATACATCAACTGCATCATTTGAATTGATACATTTGTGGATGTTTAAGATGAAAGAAATAAGAGATTTCATTTCATATCGAGGGAAGTGAATGGAAACCAAAGGCTAAACAGTTTTAGTAAGTATAAATAATAATGTGGTAAATATAAATATAACTGCTGTATATGTCCAGATTAGGGGATCTGAATGTAAATGAGACTAAAGCTGAAACCCACAGAGTGAACGCTCGTAAAGGTAAAATAATTTGAGGCTTGATGGGAGATAATAAGCGCGTCGGTGCAGACGTGGCTCGTTGTCGCTCTTATCTCCTGTGAATTTCCCGGCCTGGTTATTGACAAAAGGCAGAGACACACACTCACACTTCATTATGAGCCGTGACATCAGCGGCTCGGTGGGTTACTAAGATACCCGGAGAGAGAACCCCGGACATCCAATTAAACACAAGAAGAAGAAACAGGCTCCAGATCAGCTCCCAGATAATTGTTCTTCAGACCTTCAGTCGGTCCGCTGACACACACACACACACACACACACACACACGGTGAGTCCTTTACTGATATCTCAGCTTTCTTTAGCTTTATTCTTTAAAGCGTTTCTTTATTCGGCAGCTTATTTAACAACTAAAGCTGAATGTGTGATGTATGTGACAGCTGTGTAGGATGCTTTGAGTATTTAAACCAGACTGTAAGTTTGTTTCTGTGCAGATTTAAGTTCACATGAATGTATAATTATTATAATATTCTCTCACAGTGGACAGTTTAACCGTTGATCTTCATAACGTTGCTCTGATGTGTTCTGTCAGTTAAGTATTTCATCAACTGACAATGACGTTTTTTGGAAATAGAGACAAATTTTGAAGTAATTTATCAAAATTTTATTTAAAATTTTTTAATTTAAAAAAATGCCAAATATTTCCTCATGTGAGGAGTTGCTGCTTTTACTCATATTTATTTTATGGGATCAGATTAAATCAACTTTTCCTGGATAACACTCAATGTGAAAGTTGTGGAAAAATGTATTTATACTCATTACTTAAGTGAAATAACTAATACAACAATATCAAAATACTCCATTACAAGTAGAACTGTGAGCGTACTCTGAGTATAAAAAGTAAAAGTACTCATTCTGCAGGACGTCTTCCTCTGTGACTGATGTATAATAAATGAGATTATTAATACTGAAGCATCGATGCTAGATCTTTTATCTACTTTAAACACATCAGATAGTTTAGTTTAGTGGGTCTAAACATAGGGGTCGGGCCCCTCCAAAGGGTCACCAGATAACTCTGAGGGGTCGTGAGACGATCAATGGAAGAGAGAAGAAGAAACTAAGCTCTGATATATCAACTGTTGTTTTATTTTTCTAACTTTTCTCTAATGTTTTTATTTGTTCGAAGAGTTATTTAAATTAAAATATTTAGAGGAGGAAACATCTCTTTGTTGGAACTGCTAACAACATATAGACGTGTGAAACATCGTATGTTTTTCATTTTAATTGTTTATTTTAAATATTACTATTTAATATATGTATGAAATACATATAATGCAGTAAAAAGTAGAACATTTCACGCTGAAATGTCATGAGTAGAAGTAAAGAAATTTAAGATATATATATAATATATAATGTATAAATATGATATTATAAAAATATTAAGAGGAAATAAAAAAATAAAAGCAAACATCTGCGAAAGTCAAGACACAAACATATAATAGAAGAATTACAATAAAATGTATTTGAAAGAATACTATAAAACTTTATCTGTAGTTTCACCTTAATATCATTACTGTAATTATATCAAATTGTGTTTTTTAATTTGCTAAATATTAGATTTAATCATTATATATATAATATCCTTGAGACGTTGAATTGTTTGAGGCGTTAGTTTTAATGTACTGTATCAGACGTTAGGGAACAAAACCGGCTCAGTTGAAATTTAATTCATTGAGAAACTGACTAACTCCGCCTTTTTCAGAGATGCCCGTATCTGTATCGAGCAACCCTACAGAGTGTTAGTTACACCGCAGAGCGAAGCCTTACAGGTTAGTTTTTCCTCTCAAGATGCGAATAACTTGTGCTTTAATTCACAAGAGCTGAACTGCAACAATATCTCGCTCCATCGTAATAACGTTAAACCTGTATTATTTGATTAGTAGTCTGTAATGAGGTTTTAACACAACCTGGGAGGCTGACTCCAGGGAAAGAATTGAACCACAATTGCTGTGGTAGTTGGTCTTTCACGCGCAGGCGCAGTAATACGCTGTTACCCGCAGAGGTAGCAGCGGACGGCGGCTAGCCATGCTAACGAGCGACGGCTAGTTAGTTAGCTCAGCTAGCTAGCTGCCGATGGGATGTGTCCGTCCGATGGAGCTGAGGTGTCGCGCGGCATGCCAAAGATGACGAACCGGGTGTGTTTGTGCCTCTGTCTGCAGGAGGAGGAACATGGAAGCCGAAGAAGAAGAGTGGAACAACAAAGACCCGGATGTACACGAGCCGCTGGATAGAAAGGTGCTCTGCAGGCAGAATGGACGGATCGGTGAGACTTGTTTATTTAGGCCTCAAAACTGTTATTTATATTAAAAATCATAATATATATTTATGATGAGCAATGTCTTCTACGTCATAAGATTCTCGTATTTTTTATTTTATTTTTTTTTATCTTAAATATTACTATTATTACTATATGTGTGGATATATATAGAAATGTCCCTTTGGTGTTTTGGTGCATTCAATACAAATATTAAGAGGAAATAAAAATAAATGAAAGCAAACATGTGCAAAAGTCAAGAAACATAAAATAGAAAAATTCCAATAAAATATATGAAAAAATACTATAAAACTATATCTGTGTAGTTTTATATGTTACTGTAATATCAAGGTGTGTTTTTGATATTTTCTGCATTTGTGTTCATCATATGTTCATCATATGTTCGTCATGTGTTTGTCATATGTTCATCATATGTTCTTCACATGTTTGTCATATGTTCGCCATATGTTTGGCATATGTTCATCATATGTTCGTGTTCGTCATATGTTCGTCATATGTTTGGCATTATGTTCGTGTTTGTCATATGTTCGTCATATGTTTGGCATATGTTCATCATATGTTCTTCATATGTTTGGCATATGTTCGTCGTATGTTTGGCATTATGTTCATCATATGTTTGGCATTATGTTCATCATATGTTTGGCATTATGTTCGTGTTCGTCATGTGTTCGTCATATGTTCATCATATGTTTGGCATTATGTTCATCATATGTTTGGCATTATGTTCGTGTTCGTCATGTGTTCGTCATATGTTCATCATATGTTTGGCATTATGTTCATCATATGTTTGGCATATGTTCGTCATATGTTTGGCATTATGTTCATCATATGTTTGGCATTATGTTCATCATATGTTTGGCATTATGTTCGTGTTCGTCATATGTTCATCATATGTTCGTCATGTGTTCGTCATATGTTTGTCATATGTTTCTATGATAAACATTTGTGTCCTCGCGTCCTCTCCTCACTGGATGAAGCTCAGCGTTGCTGTCCACTCGGCTCGGCTGCAGGCTGACTTCTCTCTCTCTGCAGGTGTAGTGAGAACTCTCCTCAGCCAGTTGAAAACCTCCCACAACACTCTGCAGATTCAGTGCATCGCCCGCTCACAATGTGCTGGTAGGTGAAGTTGATCCTCCATTAGTGTGATGCATCAGCCTCTACATAACATGTGGTCCTGAGTGAACATGTGTGTTTGTGCCTCTCATGTGTTGCATTCAAGTAACACAGCAGAGCGTCGGTTTCTATGAAGGAGACGATCTTTAACATTTGGATGAAGACGTATTTCTTCTGCTCGTGTTGAGACCTTGAGTTAAGATTCATACCGTCAAGAAGGAACTTTCATCCATTCTAGTGCTAAATAAAGTCAGCATGTAGAAGTACAGCTCTGTGTGATACGACGGCTGTGTTGTGTTCTTGTTAATACATGCTTGTTGTGGATGTTGTTGAGTCTTTGCCTGTAATGTGTTCTGGTTCTACTTGTCTGACACTGAAGGACAATAACAGAGTTTAGTTGTGATGTGAAAGTTACTGTTTCATCATCTTAAACGATGGAAAATGTTCTTCAGTGTCGACTTCATCAGACTTGCAGAGAAGTGCGTGAGGTCTGACATGGCTGGCTGCTGTAACGTTAACAGTATTGTTGCTGCGTTCTAGAATAAGTGGCGGTCCAGTGAGAGCTGTTTGTAAATGACACAAACAGGTTTAATGTGCACGTTTCTTCAGCTCTTTCCCCAAACAATCAAAGCTAAACTCCAGCTGATTCCCCCTCAGGCTCCTGTCCAAACCTGATGATGAGTAGGAGCGATCACGCCGATGTTCGGCCCCTCGCCGTGGCCCTCACCCCCCAGCTGCCCCCCCGAGCTCACCGGCCCCTCTGCATGTCGGTCTCCTCCGACAGCAGCGGACGCTTCAGAGCTCTGGAGACGCAGGAGTGGAAGAACAACCTCAAAGCTCAGGTAGGCAAACTGTGCCATGTCCAAGTATACGTGACGTCTGGACATCTGGGGTCTTTGAAATGTGGGTGAAGACGACAAACACTGTGTGTGTGTGTGTGTGTGTGTTGCAGATGGAGCAGGCCCACAGTGCGGGAGCAGCCAGCAGCACCGGATCTCTGGAGCGAGCGTCTCTGTTCTGCGCCTCGGCCTCCACCACGGCCTCCAGCCCGGTGGAGATCCTCAACAAGAGCAAGTCCTCCAGCCGCTTCTCCCTCTTCTCTCCGCCGTGGAACAGCAGCTCCGAGTCGGACTCCAACCCTCCGTCCCGCTCCGGCTCCAAGAAGCTGCGCAACTACAGCAGGAGAGCCGCCACCGGGCCGGCGGGCGCCAGGGGCCCCGACACGCCGGAGCCCAAGCCGGGCGGCGGCCCCGAACACTTCCAGTACTCCGAGCCGGTCATCTCCAAAGTGACGGACTACATCTACGTCGGGAACCTGAACGCGGCGTACAACGGGCGCACCCTGTGCCGCAACAACATCGACGGCATCATCGACATGAGCAGCGCGCCGGGAGAGCCGGGCCCCAGCCTCAACCTCGTGCCGTGCACCTGCTCGCGCGGCGCCCGCCACAGCTGGTCCCGCCTCAAGGTGGACATCGGAGACGTGCCGGAGCTGAAGCAGCGCTGCTTCGAGGACATCAACGAGTGCATCGACGCCTCCACCGAGAAGAGGAAGCGCGTCCTGGTGCACTGTCGAGACGGCTTCTCTCTGGCGCCGACGTGCGTCATCCAGTACCTGATGGTGAAGCAGAACATGAGGCTGATCGCCGCCTACGAGCTGCTGAGGGCCAAGTACCCGGTGAACATCAGGGAGTGCCACCAGAACGTGCTGGTGAGCCTGGAGAGGGCGCTGCGGCCCGGCGGCAACACCGACCCCGAGTGCTTCAAACAGGCTATTTCACGCAAGGTGGCGTGGACCTGACTCTGTACGCCCTCACCCTCCCGTGTTAGATATCTTCCTAAAGACAACCGCCCGTCCACTGGATATCATTGTCCCCACTTGAGTTCAGTGGTTGTAAAAGTTATGAATTTTGATGTATTTCCTCTTCAAAGAACCTGTAAATGTGACCCGGCTGTGACCCTATTCTCAGAAACAGGAGACGCAATAGACTTCACTGTAACATACACAGCGTGGTGGTGTAACGGTGTAACGGTGTAACGGTGTAACGGTGTGCTCGTGTTGGCTGTAGAGTTGATATAGTTCCTGCTTCAGTTGCGTGCCATGCCGTGCTGCTGGTGTGTGTTTAATCAGGGGATCTCAGGAGATTATTGATGTCATTCCAGAACAGGGTGGGACATTACTCATTAGGTTAGTGTGAGGCCTTGGTCACACCTGGCGCTGAAATGCATCTTGGGAAGCTTGTTCTTTACCTGCACCGCCAAAGTCCGCTCTAAGATCCAGAGATTAGTCGTTTAAATGATGTTTTATCAGCTGCTCAGAGCTCGCGTTAGCAAGTTAAACGAGTCATAACTTCCTCTTAAAATCTCCTTCAAACAAATATGTTTCGTCAAGTTTCTTGCCAAAAAACTAAATTTTACAAGAATACACTTGAACGCGTCGTGATGATGGTTTTGTTTACCGTAGAGTCATTTTGACTGAGCAGAGCTTGAACTCATCATCTAACTCGATGCAACCTCCGTTAGCGTTAGCCGTTAGCTCACTTAGAGCCAAGCTGGACTGTTGAGTTGTTTTAACATGTGTGTGGTACTAGTCTCTCCAACGCCATGTTGAGAGCCACATGGAGTCAATCCTACTGTCATAGATATCTATAGATCTATAGATCTAGATATGCTCAGAACCTTTAAGGATGAAGAATGAGTAAAACTCGCTGCTATACAGCATCCTATTGGACAAACCCGTATGACCTCGACAAAATCACTCACACGTGGATTTTGATCTTTTCTTCAAACACAGTTGGAACCTGTTCTTCAAAGCATTGTTCCATTAGGTTAAAGAAACCACGGTTTGTACCTTAAGTGAGTTTTTAAAGAGCTGAACCGCTCCTCGTTCCTCTGCAGCCTGAGTTCTGTCTGAACTTAAAGTGAAAGAGAAACTCTGGAGTCACAGGAGATGCATTCCTAGACGTATTTCTGATGCCAGGTGTGAACTTGCAGTTTTTCTTTCTAATATATTTTGCTGGTAAAAGCAGTTAGTTTGGATGTTGTGGTCGTTGTGGTCAGTGGGGAAACAGACTCTGTACGTTTGAGGATGTGGATCGATCACCACTGACTGGATTACACTGCTGTTGACCTGCTGTTGACCTGCGGTTGACCTGCTGTTGACCTGCTGTTGACCTGCTGTTGACCTGCTGTTGACCTGCTGTTGACCTGCTGTTGACCTGCTGTTGACCTGCTGTTGACCTGCGGTTGACCTGCTGTTGACCTGCTGTTGACCTGCGGTTGACCTGCGGTTGACCTGCTGTTGACCTGCGGTTGACCTGCGGTTGACCTGCTGTTGACCTGCTGTTGACCTGCTGTTGACCTGCTGTTGACCTGCGGTTGACCTGCGGTTGACCTGCTGTTGACCTGCTGTTGACCTGCTGTTGACCTGCTTCGACCGCTTCACGCCGGTTCTTCTCTTCTCTCTGAGTCTGACTCGGTGGAGGAGGAGCGGCCGTCCTCGTCCTCCGTGAGGACTCTGTAGCCGCGTTCCTTCTGGTTGAATCTCTTCGGTGGTGCTCAGACCGACTTTGTGACGTTGAAGCCGGCGGATGTTCGTCTCCGTGGATTATCAGTATTATTGTGTCGGTGCCACTAAACACTGCGAGAGATGATTTTGCACTCGTCACCGGGTTGTCCAAAATGCAAATGTTTGCCTTTTTATTTAGTTTGAACTCTTGTTTTTTGGGAGACGTTTACATTCTCATCACAGCAGCCGGAGGTAAAGTTCATCAAAGTGTTTCCGTGCTTCACTCTGATTACTGATAACTTTACATTAGTACAACACAAACACCACACAATCCAGATCACAACTCTCCCCAGACAATATCTCAAATCAGTGAATAATCACACAACAGTGCTATTATTAGTATTATTAGTATTGATTATTCAAAGGTCTCGTTTTGACCACAAACTCCAAAATATTCAACTTAACAGTGATATCAAACAGGAAATCAGTAAATGCATTACAGAACGTTTGGTATTCATGCTTCCATAAATAAATGCAGTTTACATTTCCAATAGAATTCATCCTGAAAACTGAATAAAACCGACGCACCGCACGTCTTAACTGCAGAATGCCACGTTCATTGGGCCTACTTTGGAACAAAAGACGGAATGTGCTTCACCAGAGTGAAATTGGTCATCTTGTGATATTACTTGTAGTTCAATGATGCGGCTGAGACTTTGATCTGAACTTTGTTCTCGAGACACTTTAGCTCAGCGTGAGTTAGCGAGTGAAGCCTCGTGATGGTTCTGTGAGGCGGCTGCGTTTAGCTATCGCTACGTCATCGCTCATCTATGGAACTTAAAAATGTTTCCCCGTAACTATTCTACTCGTGAATGAAACCTCTGCCTGCAAACATCACGCTGTTGGTCTAAAGAGGACAACGGTGACATTGCAATGGTTTGTTTTCGTTCCATTGAACTGTTTTATTTGATAGTGATCTAGTTCTGATGGGCCTCAGTGAACATCGTACAGGACGTTCGTCACGTTGGTCCATTAAAGAGCGGCACGAGGAAGAGGAAGAGGAAGAGGAAGCTAAACGTGCGCTACCTTCATCTGGTTGTCTTGTGACCGTTTTGGTGACATTTGCACACTTTCTATGACTTTTAACTCTCGATATGTCGTGAAAATGTTGAATATTTTTTTGGATGTTTTTATTTTTTGAGCAAAAAAAGTACGAACTTGACAATTGTGTAAAAAAAAGGTCTTTGCTGTAATCTATTTGTACCAGTGTTTAACTAATGCAGGCGATGAGACCGAAGAAGAGGAAATATATATATATATATATATTTCTCCACATAGTTCATAATGTGGCGCTGTAGTAGACAAACGTATCGGTATATTTTGCTTTATCTCGCTGTAAAGTCCCATCATATCAATCTGAACGGGGCTAACTCGTTCTCTCAGGTGATTTCTCAGTGGCCCAGAATGTTCTCAATGAATATGATATTCAGAAATGTGAAGCGATGTGTTTCTCATGTCATGTTTCTAAAGTCGGATATAATTTGTACTGTTGAAATATTAAAGAAAAGTATGTATTTAACGCTTGTTTGGTGCTGACTTAGCAAATGAGGGACGTGAAGGTACGAGGCAGACTGAAGGTGTTCGAAGTAGAGAAAGATATCGTATCAGCTGAACACTTTGCTCTGCCAGAGTTCAAACTGTTCCACAAACACAGTGATGGTTAACCTTCAGTCGGGTTTAATTCTCTCGGTTGTCTGCAGAGCGGTTTGTGTTCCGCTCACGTTCTAAGTAACGGAGCGTATTTGAACAGATTGCGGTTCTTTCAGGTATTTCTGTGAGATCATGTTGGTTCTAAACTTCTCTCTTTAGATCTTCACACGACGACTTCTGTCGAGATTTGTGCACAGCATGTTTAGAAACAGCTGTTTCTTAAGACGTGGTTAAGACGACATTGTAAAACGAAGTGTCCCTGTCTCTGTGATTATTGTGGTGGAACATGCTGTACCACCACAATAATCCTAAAATAAATCAAACTGGTTCAGATGAGTTTGTTTACAGGTTTCTCTGACGAGCTGCTTCTTTGGTAAGAAACTAAAAGCGTAAAGAACTCGATGTTAAACTCAGCAGTTACTGTTTAATTCACGGCCGTCGAGTTGAGATGTTTTTGAGAAGAACTCCGTAGAGTTCTGCTTTGAGTCCGTCCGTCATCACTATAATCTGCCGTCCACTTCATTGGGTGACGTCAATTCTTTCTATTTCGGCTGCGTCCTCTCACCACGTCTCTGAGACGGGACATGAAGATCTAGTCCTGTATCCTAAACCCCCCCCCCCCCCAGCAGTTTACCCCAAGAGCCACAAAGAAATACGTTGCAACCACCTGTGATGAGCAACAACTAGCTGCCTCTGCATTGGAGACGTTCATTCATCTTCTAGACCTCAACTGATCAGCTTGAGATGTTAGCTACCAATTTTAAAAGTGCAACGTCGTCAGATTTCTGGTGAAAGCACAGAGCCAACATCAGATGATCCACTTCAGTAGAACTACTTTGACTTCACGATGACCCGGTACAGTCGTGGTTGTGGTTTCAGGGTCTCGTTTGTGTATTCGTGGATTCACATGCTGCAGTTTGTCTGTCACCAGCCGCCATCACCGAACCCTCCATCTGTTAGATTCAGGCTCCCTCAGAGAGAAGCACAGAGCAGATGCTTCCCTGCGTTCACGCCCGTCAGGAAAGCATCTCGATGTTTAGAACGACGTTCACACTAAAACACAAGGTTTCTCACTTGTGCAAGCTATGGATTTATAGTTATTTATGTTCTTACTTTGAATTTTTCCCATTTTATATTGTATATTGATACTGAAGGTTACTGGTGTCCACTGTTACCACTACTGTTCGCTGTATTTCTGTCCATCAATCATCCGTCAGCGAGGAAATTCAGCCGATAACTCAAAACGATCTTCGGAGGCCAAGAGGAACTAAATGGGCCTATTTTGTAAATTGTTCAAATCTCTTAATTAATTCTGTGTAAACAAGTTTTGAGCTTAAAAAAACAATGAAACAAACTTGTCTTTTTTAATCTTGAGACCTTTTCATTCTTCTAGTTCTTTCTCTCCTGCTGCCATCGATCCGTTGTGATCTTCCTCCGTAACGTTCACGGTGAACAGCGTCCACTTAGCGCGTCTTAATGACCGCCGTGAAACTCAACACTTCCTCTCTGACCTTCCACCTGCCGTCCTCTCAGCGTTCATCACTTTCCTTCATGGAGCCCAGCCTTGTTTCTATTAGTGTTCTTATAGGATACTAGTAATCTCTTCATCTAGTCTATCTCTCTATCTAGTTAGTGTTCTTTGGCTCATGAGCAGCTTCCTTTTGGGGGGTCGGGAGGAATAATGCAATCAGTGGAACAATCTAAGAAAGGGTTATTTATAATGCTGCGATAGGGAGGAGATGTGGGGGTCGGATATAAGATTTCAGGTTGTGGTGAGCCCATTGGTCTGAGAGGAAATCCACTTCCATAAAGAGAAAGATGGGGTTTCCTTTGCGTTCGGGGAATGCAATATATACCAACTTCTAGTGGGCGAAACCGAGCTGCTTCTCAAGTCTTCTGCTTCCGTCCACGAACCAAAACGGTGAGAAATCTTTTTCTGCTGATTGTTTTTTTTCATGGACGAGCGTTTTGGATCCGTCGTCACGCAGTTCTGTAAATACGTGTTTTTGGTTGTTGTCTTTGAATGTACAAGCAGAGCAGCTTGTTAGAAACTGTTGCTGTCGGGTGGTGAAGTCCACTGAGGAGGTGTTGGTTGTTAGTGGGGTTCATACTCTGCGTTCAGGGGGTCGATGCTGCAGGTGTGATGAGGTGCGTTTGTGTAAATGGACTCTGGAGTTGTGAAGCGATAGTCTTGAGTGTTTATTAATGTGTTTGAATACATTTTAATATGTCAGAGCTCAGAATGAGTCTGTTATTAATCTGACAGCTTCATGTTTGATTCAGTTGTGCTCATTCACTGATCAAAAATCTGTCCAAGAGAATAAAAAAATAAAAAAAGCTTGGCGTAAAGTTACAAATACATAGACACATGGTTAATAATGTAAACGTAGTACAAATGTACATGTGAGCTGCTGGTCTCAAGCTACAACACAACTAATGAATGTGTTTTGCAGAATTTGGATAAAAGTCATTTTGCAATAAAAACATCTCATTTTGTATTTGTAGAAGGAACAAAACTTTAATGATGTATCAGTTTGAGTAACAGCTAAATGTATCGCAGGTTGAGGATTCACGCCAACAAAAGATTCCATTGTTTTTATTTTGGAGCTTTAGTGATTTCAGGTCATAATATTCCACATTCATCATGTTCCTCGAGAAAGTCTTCCTGCTGAAGAACAATCAGATCATCTCAGGAGGATAAAACTGTCACTGAAGTCAGAAATGTGTATTCTGGTTTTGTTTGGTGACGTTAATAACTGACAGTCTGTACAGAACCTCTTGTGTCTGTAGCTACAGTGAAAAGCTCATTATTATGTGTGTTGCCAAACAATTATGAGAAGATGAGGACTGATTATGAAAAGTTATGGCACTTAAGAAATGTACACATGACAAAGATTTACTTACGCTGACGATACTCTGCTTCAAATTGATAACTTTATGTTTGATCAGGTGTTTATGTCTGAGCAGCAAAACCTACATATGGATAATCAAGTAAAAGGTTGAAGTATAAGGAATTTAAAACCCTGTTTGAAGTTATTTCATCTTTAAATAATTGTGTATAATACAAGTCTAACAGTTATGCCTGAACATGCAAATTACAAAATATGAATGTAAAATGTTACAATACAATTAACGAGTAACAACGTAGCATCATTAGACGAATGAAACACAATCAGGCTATTATAACTCATGAAAATGTCATTTTGTAAAAACTGAGTGAGATGTTTGTGTTTGGACGACACAAAGTCTGATTTTGTAACATTGGCCCCAAAACCCCCAAAATGTTGTTTTCCTTTTAAAATTCCTCAGTCAGGAGTCGCCCCCTGGTGGACATTAGAGAGAATGCAGCTTTAACACATGAAGCTTTGACTTCACCCAGCAGAACCGGAGGTTGCCTTGTGAATGCAGCATTAGTGGAGAAATCATTGTTGTGATGTATTTTAGACATTTCGGCAAAGATTGGCGCATCTTTAGCTTTCCGTTTGGATGCAGTTGTTGTCGATCTGGATTGTTCTGCACGGTCTCTATTTGCGGAGATGTTTGCACCGACGAAGGAGGTGTCGAGTGTTTCCTGATAATCTTCCAGAGACAGACCTTTCATGACTAGGATGCCCAGGAGGGGACAACTGGACCCCAGATCCTTGTCCTGATTTAGACTCGAGGTCTTTCCCTCGGCTGAAGCCCCCTGCTGGTGTCCCGTTTCCTCTAAGTAGAGTTATTATTTCTGAGTCTGACCCCGTCTTCACCGTTTCCTATTCCCATCCGTTTGTGTCACCTGTCCGCTTCATACTTAATGACTTTTCTGTTATTTTCAAATACTATACTAATATACTGTATACTATATGTATACTAATAAACCATTTCAAATGGAAACTTGTGTTTTTCTGCAGGTTTTGAAGCCAAAAACGCCAAGATGTCGGAGTGAGTGATTCTGGGTCTCATTCATCTTTGTGTTCATGTATATATTTTAATTTGGACCAATAACACTAAAGTTAAACTTATTAAGTAATCTATACGATCTAATCAGAAGAACCATATATTGTATTTAAAACAGGATTATAGAAATGTAACAGAAATATTCAGAGAAAACAATTAGAATTCCTGAGATTAAAGTGGTAAATTCACGAGAAAGAATTCACAAATTCTATGAGAACAAAAATTCAAATGGTGTTGTTTCTTCTTCTGATGAAGACCTCACAGCAAAGTCTCTTCAAAGTCCGGATGTTTATGATCATTTGGGATCAAATCAAGAGCATTTCCTTATTGATAAATCTGATTGCAAAGTATAATTTGATGAAGTCATCCACTGCAGGAATAATACACAACCACATCTTATTGTATATGTATATGTAATATGTGAGTTTAATCTCAGAGAAAGTGTTTTCTTGTAAATTTACAATTTGAACCTTTAGAAATTGTAAATATTTTTTTATATATTCATATATTTTTTTACCTGCAATGGCCGTAACACGCTTCTGTAGAGATCCGTGATAATAAACGTTTTCTCAAACCCTTCAGGAAAAAGATGTCATCGAGTCGCAAGCATCACCTGAAGGTAAAATATCTCTCTTTAACATTTTTTACAGTGTTGTACAAAACAAATTGAAAATAATAAAAAATGGAAAAGTGGTCACTTTTTTAATTTACAGCAACTGGCAAACATGTCTTTACATTCACAAAAACAGAGAGAGGCCTCTTCCTGTTGATGTTCAGTAATATCTGATGTTGTGCTGCTGTTGTCGGGCAGAGTCTGATGCTGTCCATCGCCAAAGGTTTACTGGAGGAGGAGGAGAAGGAGCGAGAGGAGGAGAGGGGCCGGTACATGGCAGAGACCTGTCCTCCTGTGTCCATGCCGAGGAGCATGCAGGAGCTGCAGGTGAGTCCTGACAACAGACATGGAATCTATTGTAATCTATTACAACTTTTTTTTCGGGATGATATTACGTCGTTAAGTCAACAGTTAAAAACAGACATTTCCGTGTCCCTGCACACCAAACCAATAGATTGCACTTGGTTACTACCGTGATCCTGGGCTGCCTGTTATGCAGTCAGTTCTGAGCTCAGTGTCATGAGTGATCGGTTTATATCAGCAGAAGATTATTTGCAGTATTTATTCCTCCATAGAACATACAGTTAGTGTTCTTAGCTTGAGTAGATCGGTATATTAATACGGGCATTTTGTATGTGGTATTGAATTTGGCAGAAGACGTCCATAGTAGAATGAACCGGCCTTTGATTTGAGGAAACACGGGGATGTTTGTGGTCCACGGTGCGTCGTTTTGTCATCGTGACTATCTTGCTGCCGTTTGTGTTCAGGAGCTTTGCCGAGAGATCCACCACAAGATCGACGTGAGGGACGAGGAGCGATACGACCTGGATATGAAAGTTAATAAAGCCAACAAGGAGGTAGAATTATTCATCATTTCACCCCCTGCAGAACCTTCAAACTCCTGCTTGGCTACCAAACATTGTCGTAACTTTATTTTTACACCGTTTGGAGGTTCCAGAGTCTCCAAATTTTACATCTTTATCTCCATTTTTAACTGGTGAGGCTTTAAGAACTGTTCATTTTGCAGTGTAATTAAATCGTAGTTTTAAATTGTAGTAAATGGAATAAAAAAAAAACTTCATGGCCCAAAAAAGGTTGAACGTATTGAGAGTTTTTCTCGGCTGTTCTAGGTTGTTAATGTCATTTTGTAGCGTGTTCAAGGCATTTGTAGTAAATCCAGAATCAACTTTTCATCCGTGGTGGCCGCTTTGTTTCCACCTTCCAGATCGACGACCTGAAAATCAAAGTTCAGGACCTGATGGGAAAGTTCAAGAAGCCCGTCCTGAGGAAAGTCCGCATGTCGGCCGACGCCATGCTGAAGGCTCTGCTGGGCTCCAAGCACACGGTGAACATGGAGCTGAGGGCCAACCTGAAGCAGGTCAAGAAGGAGGTCAAGGAGGAGGTGAGGAAGTGGCCTCGTTTTATAAAAATATCGGAATTACTGAGACTTAGAGCTGAAAACGTGAGATGTGTGTGGAGCGATGCGGAGACCGTAACCTTCCTCACATTAATACCTGAAACAGAAATGTCATATTTCCACCATGTCCACATGGTTTTACATAGTTTGAGCTTCTGCTGGAGAATGAGCAGCAACTCACAGTAGTGATGGAAACTGTTTTCTATAGAAACCTGCAGAGTTTATTCCATTGTCTTACTTTTAATCTGATGTTTGAACCATCCGGATTAGATGAATTCTTCCTCCAATGATGTGATAGATCTTTGTAACTTCTTACACTCTGGATTTGATCTTTTTTAGACATTGTGGGAACTAAAAATCATATTTCTTCTACCGTCAATCTCAGAAACGTCTCCAGAGAAGGTTCCACATACTGTAGAGTGGTAGACCTGTTGTAATGCCTTTAACACTAGTTTAATTTTTCTGAATTAAATATATTTCTGAGAAGTCCATACAAGTGTTTGTTGTCACCCAAGAAATCAATATTTATTTGTTCCACCAACCTTCCCTAACAGTGACTTTATAGATATTATATAGCAGATTAAAACAATTATAGTTAAAAAGATGGAGTCAAGCTAAACCTAACTAGTCCTTCAGTCTAAAGTAAAGTAGGACTACTGAACCAGTTGTGTTATTCAGACCATTGCCTGTAACTTTGATAAAAGCCTCGTGGTCCAGCTCTGATTTTGGGTCTTTGGTGTTTCAGGATAAAGAACTGCGAGACGTCGGTGACTGGCGTAAAAACATTGAAGACAAAGCCGGCATGGACGGGAGGAAGAAGATGTTTGAGACCGAGGCTTAAATCAGCTCGTAACAAAGCTGCAGAATCTTAAGTCTCTGTTTTTGTATTGACCGGCAGACCGTTTAGATAGCACAAATATATTAATTATTAATAAACTAACTGTTTGAAGGAGCCCTTTTTAGTCGTGCTTATTTGTCGTAAAAGAAAACCAAATTTGACAACTGGAATCAAAATATTAAGGCAGAAATCAGAAATTAGCACTGTTAGCTATGAGCCGCCGGCTGAGCTGTCGCCATGTTGAGAGCCTTATGGAGTCAATGAGAAATGCTCTGAATTTCGTATTTAGCACCTTTTAAGGAAACTAGCTAGCTGGACCGTGATACGCTAACACATGAAACAGTCACTTAGGTGTTTGTACAATTAATATTAATTAAATCATTATTGATATATTACATCCCACATTGAGTACTTTGAATCTCCAAGTTAAATCTTAAGCATATTATATAAGTATTTAAAATTAACGTTAGCTAACGTTAGCTAGCAGCTAAATCGGAGGCGGAGAGCTCCTCTGACAACAGCATCATTTAGGGGAAGTAGTCGCCTCTTAGAAGTTGTTTTGTTTTACTAGATGATAGCTTTTTAAGTGCCATGATGATTACTTTAAAGAACAATTATTAAATAATATTAGACATAATATCAATAAATGTGTGGAGGTTTCATGGGTAATAGTTCACTGTGAGTTTAAATTGATGCACTACAAATGTAATAATTATTATTTTTTTTTTTTACAGAAGTATGTATAAATTGAATTGAATTTGTATGTATTGAATTGTAATGCTCACGATCGATAGAGCAGGTGGATGTAAGTTAACGAGTCGTGAGAGCGTTAAAAAGCAGTGAACATAACCCGAGTTAAAGTTTCTCGGTTGTTGCAGTTTCATGACGTGTAAATCCTCTCGTGGTGTCGTCTTCAACACGTCGTTGACGTGAGAAATATGACTCCAAATAATGTCATGTAAAAACATTTGTACCCTGAAAGGAACTTTGTGAAGTATATTCATCTTCCTCATGCTGACTTTAAAACACCAAACTAATCCGATCAACAAACGAGAAACAGATCTGAGGTCAGTAAGTTCTTTTAAAATCATTTTATTAATATTTTGTTTTGGTTGATTTTCACCTTTTGTCTCAACAGTTTATTTTAACCCCCTTTTTTACGATTCATAAGAAGTTTAAAAATGTATATTTATACATTATATTATTATTTAACATAATAAAATAGCTATAAGGACATATAAGCGTTTATTAATGTATTTGTGAACAACCTTAACTCAATGACTCATTAACTTTAACTTGTCTCTTTCAGAGCCGCCGCGCTGCAACAACAGCAACACTGTGAGTTCACCTTTATATTAAAGACATAATCCATAATCCACATATAATGAAAAGGGTTTTGATTTAAATACAGGGACAAACATTGATTTCATTTCTTGTTTTGTATCAGTATAGAAAATAATGAGACTAAAGTCTTATTATCAGCTTTCAGCTACATCAACGTCTTCAAAACTGTTTGAAATTCAAACAGCTTGATGTCGGTGGAATAATAATAACTAACAGATATTACTCTATAATTCAGACACCAAATGTTGTATTTACATGTGAACTAGTTTAAATGAAACGATCTAAACTCCCTCACAGAGTCACATGACAGAACAATGTTGAACTTGAATTAGTTTAATTATTGATCAGTAAATATAGATTGAAGAGGTTTAAACTGAGATTAGTTCCGCTGATGTAACTCTCGACGGATCTTCGTCTCTTTCAGTTGAACCGTTGATCGGCGTTTTGTTCTCCATCTACTAAACTAAATAACTTCTATTAGTGAAGAGACGTTCTACAAAATAAAAGCATCCTTCAGACAGAGAGTCGTCCTCTCACACGTCTGACTCTGTGGCAGCAACTTTCATTTACACTTAATATTATTAGCCTTTGATTACAAAATGCCTCTGTGGTTTAATCACTTTCCTGCGTTGTCTCCGTCAGAAGCCGGATGAAACAAGATAATACAGATAACAATCTTAAAGGGCGGGTTATTTATAATGAGGGGCCAGATGACACTGTACTGTATTTCATGACCTTGCCAGCCCATTGGTTTGACCAGTAATCCGCTTCCATAAAGAGAAAGTGGAGGATTTAGAGGGCTATCACAGATTGCAATATATACCTTCTGAACTCTCGGTCCGGTCGGGACTCGGTCTAACGAGCTGAACCCTCCGCCTGGTCTAAAGTAAGGACTCTTTCTCTGTTCTTTGTTTGCGTGCACATTCTTCTGCAGGACAGCAGGCGAACAGATGCTTCATGTGGTCGGTATACGGTTGTTAGGAATTTATGTTTCGTTTGTCCAAAAATCTAATTTTGTCCGTGAAAAAACATCCTAAATGTGACGTTTGGCTGTTCTTTGATCAAGGTGTTCAATAGCAACGGGAAAATGCAGATGTTTGATGTTTTGGGGAATTCTTTCAGAGTGTTTTAGTGATTTGCATCAATAGTTGACGTTTCACTGGCATTAGCTGACTTTAATATACTCTTTTGTGTTGACGCGATTTTAAAACGTGGAAAGTTTTTGGTTTCTTTTATTGGTCCGACCATTGTTCTTGAGATTTATTCCAGGAGTAGTTGGTTGAGCGCGGTGACGTACGGCCTGGTGACATGTCTCTCTGAAAGGCGACACCACTACAAGGCTCGAACCTGAAAGTGGACCCGTCGGTGTTTATCCTCCTGTCAGCACCGCGGGGCGTTCGGAGGAATAACCTGCTTCTAATCTGCAGCCGGCTGCCGACTTCAGTCTCTGTCTTCACTTCACACTCGTCTTTAATCCCCGCTCGCCAAATTTAGCCTGTTTTCCTCGGAAGCATTCAGACGTTAAAGTTTTATTCTACAACAACAGGATTCAAACAATAGATTTAGTTTCATTCTTCTTCTGAATGACAAAGACGGAGCTTCATGTCATTTAAAATACATTACATTCATTTGTCTTTGCTGTATCTGAAGTTTACTTTACATCTACTGATGTAACCCAATACAGTATCGAGGTACTTGTACTTCACTTGAGTTTTTCCGTTCTATTCTACTTCTACTCTACTACATCTCAGAGGAAAGTATTTTACTTTTTACTGCACTTAATAAATCTGACATCATAACGTCCTTTTAGAAATATAATATATATAGTTTGAATTAGCCATGCCAAGACATTAAACTATATATATATATGATTTACGTTTTATTTATTGTCTTTTAAAAACAAGATTCAAACACAATATAAATATAAATTTAAACTACATGACAGTATTTTAAGTTGTTAAAGTTATCCGTGACAACATTAAAGTTATATTTAAATATGTTTACGCAACAGTAACATTTTATTTTAATGTCTTTTAAGATCAAGATTCCTACAATAGAGGAGCTTTTATTTTGGTGTCCCTGAACAGCCAGATATCTGTGTTTTTCTCTGGTTGGGCTTTAAATGCCTTCGTGGCCTCTCGTCTGTATTTCTGTCTGTGTGAAGCAGATCAACTGTTCGGCCCAACAACCAGTTATTTTTTGCGGTATGCGCTAACGTCTTGTTCGTCCGAGGGATGTTCCTCGGTGTTGGGTTACCGCCAACCCGCCCAGCTAAACCCTCCAGAGACAATCCTACACACACACGCACACACACACACACGCACACACACACACACACACACACACACACTTGAGACAAAAAGAATTAGGCCCCAGATTTAACCCTGCCGATATTATTCCGTCTCCAGAGCGACCCGTTGTTTTGTTCGTGGGCCGGCGATGTGTGTTGGGATTCCTGTCTGAGGTCTTTTTAAGACGCGCCCGCTGTCATTTATTTTATTTTTTCTCCTCCATAATGAAGATGTTAGGGACAGCTGAGGCTCCAGGAATAGTATAGTCTTAATCCACCGCTCCGTCACAAGCAGCCAAACACCGTGTGGCCTCACGGTCCTCGAAAACCTGGTCCTGAAAGGGGGTCGGCTTACCCTGATGGGAGGTGTGAATGCAGATAGAACAGTATTTCCATTTGATCTCAGTTTTACTTCACTACATTTTCTGACAATCAGACTTAAGAGTTTTAAATTAAAGAAACATACGATTTATTTATAAAACACAATCCACTTCGATCAGCCAGACCACATCGCGAGGCGGTCTAGTCCTCACTGAGTTCAGATCTCAGTGAGGAGAGGGCAGCATGTGGACACAATCCAGACTATTCATCAAACCACATGGGAGTTCCTCAAAGGGAAGAGAGGAGAGGGAAACCAGGGGGCTGCTGCTTCAAAATAAAAGCTTTTAAAATACCACGTAACAGGGACTTTTATTGTGAAGAATTTTTAGTAAAATGTGTTTACTTCCTATATTAGTGTAGCTTTTGTTAGCGGCTATTTTTCAATAAAGCAAGTCAACTGAAGTTACTTTTATTTTTAATAATTTACAGGAAGTTAAATGTGTTTATCACCGAAATGGCGTAGCATTGTTCGCGGCTACTCTTTAATAAACAAGTCGACTAAAACTGCAGCGAGGAAGATTAATCAGCTAAAATAACTTCTATTGTGAAGAGTTTATAGAGAATGAAATGTGTTTATCCACTGAAAGTAAAAACATTAAAAGTAAAAACAGCTGAGTTCTGATCCGACTCATACGATCACTAAAGTCACATTAAAAAGACCGGACAAGTGTAACCGCGGCGATGGTTTAATTTCAACAACTGTTTGAGGCTCAGAGAAGAAACATGTAGAAATATCTAGTATCAGAATTTCTCTCCCTTTAATCATCTCCGGACCCCTCAGATCCATCTGGTGACCCCTCGGAGGGGCCCGACCCCTCAGGTTAGAACCCACTGGACTAAACTAAACTGTTTAATAAGTATTTAAAAGTAACTCCACTTGGAGCATTAACAACAGTAACGTATCATATCACAATGAACATTTTACTGCGATGTAGTTTGAATGCAGGACTTTGACTTGTAACTGAGTATTCGTACGTCGTAGTACCGGTACTTTGACGTAACATCAGAGGACTTAGATAGTGTTGGTTGTGTTTAACTGTATTTACTTTTAAACGTTCTGCTCGGCTCTCTGAGGTTTCTCTCAATAAAATGGTGGAGAACAAAGTTTCCTCTGAAGTGCTCAAAGCAATAAAAAAACATTTAAATAAATCATCCGTGATGCGGTTTGAAACCTGTTGTACCTGATTAGTTGTGTCTGGGTTGGAGGACTTGTTGTGCAGACTGCTTGTACTTAAACTTACTAAAAGTAATGCACTATAATTTGTATATAATATCTTATTCGTGAGCCGAGACAACCTGGGAAACAAACAAAAACAGGACTTTAAAAGTAGGGCTTTAAAAGGAAAAAGGAAAAGTTTAAAAATCGTAAAATGCGTTGGAAGGATGGTCGTGATATGTCTCTGAGTTTTGGACGAGCTGGAGACAGTAAATGGGTTTTCGGCTGAGCCCCAAATACAATAAAACTACAATAATCCACGAGGTGAGACTTTAGAATACATTACAACCCGTTGGTGGCACAAGAAGAAAAGCCAGAGAGGATCACCAAAGTCCTCATGAGTCACCCTCTGTGGATGCTAATCCGTCCAATAGCCGTGGAGGCATTTTTGCAGCGTGCCACAGGTGTCTGGACCGAGATCCCCTCAGAGCCGCGCTGCTAAAAATAGAGCGGTCCGGTCCTTCAAGGCATTAACGCGGCCTCGGTTACAAAGTTCAGTTCCACTAAATGTCCTGGAGTTAACTTTGAAGTCTTAAGATAGAACTAACATGAACATGAAACGTGAGACAGGTGAGTCTCTACCAGCAGGACGGAGCAGATTAAGTTCTTTATTTATTCATTTTATACAGTTATTTCATTTACAGTACATTTCATAAGAACACATGAAACACTAATAACAAGGACACCAATTTATAAACCAGCAAACAAAGCAAGCTTTTTAACACTGGTCAATATGTCGCAGGACTCTGTCAGCTGATTGGCTGTCGCTCACATGGTGTGTATATAAGGAGTGGACGTTGTCACCGTGACGTCACCCATTGGTTGGCGGGCTGCCGTTCTGAAGCCTGGAGTTCGGTATTTTGGCCGCCGCCATCTTGGTTTTTGCAATCAAGTTTTTACAACTGAACGCTGAATAAGATACTTTTAATTAAGGCGACCAAAATATTACAATTAACTTTAGTGAAGTAAAAACACACGGACAACTCCCAGACCAGACAACGCCGTGGTAGAGACCTGTCAATCACTGTGTAGCCCCGCCCCTAAAGCATCCCCTGCTTTATGGTCTGTGTGACTCTAAATGGACCATTATTTACTAAATGAACATCATGCTGTATTGAAGAAGACTTGAAACTAGAGATTGAGACCATAAACTCATGTTTACAATGTTTACTGAGGTAATAAATCAAGAGAGAAGTAGTCATTTTCTCATAGACGTCTATACAACCAGAGGAGTCGCCCCCTGGTGGACACTAGAGAGAATGCAGTTCACAGGGTTCCATGGTTTAGACTGAAGAAGCCCTCTGCTGTGCTTCAATCCTAAAATGAAATATGGAGCTTAATCCCAGTTAAAATGTACATTGAAGGGTCTTCCATATATTCTCTTAGGTGATTGTAATGTTGTTAAATGTGTGTATCCTTGAAATTAGCTTTTGTCGATGTCGCAAATGGCCTGAAGGACGATAAGCCGACACAAAGATCCCTCGTTTTTCTTAATACTGAACTCCTCAGAAAAAAAAGCCAACACATGACGTCCTCTGTGACTTTAAGCTGCTGCCATCAGGAAAGTGTTTCACATCGTGTTTCATACAAAACAAATAGGAGGAAGTTTGGTTTTATTGACATAGTGTGTCTCTGTGTATGTTTGCCTTGAAATGCCTTTTTGAAGTATTTAATGCATAAAATGTTGAAAGTTAATCCTGAGGGTGTCGGCACACAAAGACTGATTTTGTAAATGGAGAAGAAGAAAATTAGTGTTGTTGTTATTCTTTTCATTCATTAAATTAAATGTACTTTTGCCGTGTCGTATATATATATATATACTGTATATATATATATATATATATATATATACAGTATATATATATGCTCTTAGTGAGACCTGTATTAATAACAGGAAACAGTAAACCAGAGGGGGTCGTGTATATGATTTGTGCATCTACATTTTAAGAACTTTATCCGAAGTGTGATTTTAATTTTTTTTATCATTAATCAAAAGGTACAAATTTCATTTTAATGCTGGTTTTTAATGTTTTTTTCGTCAGATAAAATCCAGTTCCTGCTGCCAAGATGGCTACCGAGTGAGTTAACAGTTTGATATTTATCAATATGTTTATTGTTCGGTTCATATACTCGTTAACAAATGAGGAACTTTTGTACATTTTATGGACTATTCTGTAATTAACTGCAAAACTCATTTGAACAATAAAACACATGTTTCTGATTCAAAAATGTATTTTGTTGGAACAGATTTATGGATTAATTTGTAACATAACAGCTCGAAAGTCTGATTCACATCTTGTGTTTTCACCTGCAGGAAGAGACTGTCTGCGAGGCGTAAGCACACTCTGAAGGTAAGAGATGAGTGCATTTTTATTTTATTATTGATGAAGAAGAGCAGAGACGCTGTTTTGAAGTTGTATCTTAAAATATTTAAACGCCGGTGTCGTCCACAGGGATGTATGCTGCTGGTGGCCACCAACATGTTGGAGGCTGAAGCCGGGGTGAAGGTCGGGGATAGGGAGAAGTTCCTGACTGATAAATGTCCTCCTCTGGAGCTGCCGTACTCCAAAGAAGAGCTCGAGGTGAGACAGGACCAGAACCAGGACCAGAACCAGGACCGGGACAAACTGCTGTCAGCTTTATGTGATGCACTACCTATGAAAAGTGTATTTAGTTTAATAAGAACAGAGATATAAACATTATAAGTCAGACACCAGATGTTTTATTTACATTTGAAATAGTTTGAATCAAACGATCTAAACTTCCTCACAGAGTCACATGACAGAATAATGATGAACTAGTTTCATTATTGATCAGTAAATATAGATTGAAGAGGTTTAAACTGAGTTCAGCTGATGTTCCAACAGTAACTCTAGACTGTGTTTCTGTTGATATTGTGAAGTTCGAAGTTAATTGTTGTTTCCAGCTTGTTCTCGGCTGCTTTTATTGTGAAACTCTTGACAGTGAAACAGGAAGCTGTTTTTTATTTAAATCTCAGCTTCCTGTTTCTTTTACCTGCTGATTTCTTCTCTTCGTATTCAGCTGTTGATCAGAGGATCTTTGTCTCTTTCTGTTGAACCGTTGAACAGAGTTTATTTCTCCATCTACTAAACTAAATCACATCTATTAGTGAAGAGACGTTCTACAAAATAAAAGCATCATTCAGACATGTAGAGTCGTTCTCTAACACATATGACGTATATCATATTCATATGTTTTGTCAAATAACATAATTCCCGCCACACACTTCAGTCGATGTTTTTTGTCTCTGTTCTGTGGGTTTGATGAGAATATTTTAGCCCAACTATGGTTACATCAATTTGCTAAAAGTTTGCAATCAGCCATACAAATGATTAAAATCCTGTTTTCTCTTCAGGAGCTTTGCAAGAAACTCCACGATCAGATTGACATCAGTGAGGAGGAGCGATACAGCATAGAGTTCAAACTCAACCTGGTTCTCAATGAGGTGAGAAACTTTTTATTCAGGTCTGTTTGTGACGTCAGGAAGCAGCTCTATGAGGCGTTCGCCTTGATTTACTTTTGTAGATTAACTCAATTCAAAATAATACATTTGCAGAATGAAGGATGAAAATACACGATGTGCTGTTGTAGTTGTTTTTTTTAAGTTATCAGAATCACATTTATTGTACACATAACAGGAGCTGGTAGAACTCCATTTTTAAGTTTCTTTTTTTGTACCTACACATAGAACATCTACAGGACGATGGTAATAGACATTCAGCTGAACACAAGGACAACAAAAGCTAAAGAAAACACAATAAACTGAACTATTGGTAGTTTTGGAGTAAAGGTCTTGAACCCCCGGGATGTTTTTTTTTTCCTCATGCGATTGATTCGCATCTAAATGTATTTTTTCAAACTATTGTTTTTTTATTATTTATTTTAACTTTATTACTTATTTCAACCTTGACGAAGGAAAACTGTAATGACCACAATAATATATGATTATTTGACCCATAATAAAGCATATTCTTCTGTCCTGAATCCTCCTGAAGGTGAGAGACCTCAACATAAAGATCGTGGACATGAGGGGAAAGTTCAAGAGACCCCGTCTGAAGAAAGTACGCATGTCTGCTGACGCCATGCTGAAGGCTCTGCTGGGCTCCAAGCACACGGTCAACATGGACCTGAGGGCCAACCTGAAGCAGGTCAAGAAGGAGGTCAAGGAGGAGGTGAGCTGCTGCCTGCTTCATCTAAACTTCAGTCCGAAAACAACGAACATTAATATTCTACCGACTTTGTTTTACTGTAGTTTAGTTTGTTGTCTTGGTTTCTTACAGGCTACCTCCTTTGACTTGCAGCAATGGTTTAAAGATTAATCTGGTTTATTACAACTTGTATTTTTGTAGGTTTGGCCTCTATTTATGATAACACTATAGTACTCACCAAGTTTGGTACTGGAATCTGAAGTCTTAACATTTTTATATTATTGCCAATAACGCCTTGTTTTAGTACTGTTAGGTAAACGTTTTTTTCAATTCCTTGTGTTTGTAGTTCTATTTCGTACGTGCTATGGCCTCAATCGGGCGTCGTTAGTGGTTAACCCCATCGAGGCTCATGGGCACCCAATAGCAAAGCCCAAAAAGGGCTACGCACCTACTCATAGATCTGCAGTTACATCCAGTAACTACTAGTTCCCAAATGTTAAATCTTTGCAACCGTTGCCTAAATAGTTGGAGTTATTTATTTCATGAATACACATACAAATAAATAAATAAAAATAAGACATTAAATTAAAGTTTAATAAAAGATATTAAAATATTTACCAGTTTAGTATACTTACCCTTTTTACGTAGCATATTCTAACTATAGACTGTCTAAAAAAAATGGACGCAGTCACCGTGACGTCACCCGTTTTGATGCCTCGAGTTTGGCATCTTGGCCGTCGCTATCTTGGTTTTTGTCCTCACTGGAACACTCGTCCTCCTTTAGCTTATTGGAGGAGACGTGAAGTCATGTGACCGTGGTGGAGTTCCTCTATGGACTAACGTTAGCGTTTTACTTTACGCTTCAAACATCATGAAAGTGCAGTTCATTAGTGAAGATTATCTTGATGAACAAAACCTGGAAGAATCATAAACGTTTGTTTGGCACACAAATTATTTTCTGCAATAATACAAAATCCATTGGATTTTTTTGGAGGGAACCAGTGTGACACTAACTTCCTGTTGGACTACAGAAATTCGTCATCCCTGCAGAACTCTATGTTACAAGTATATTAAACTGTCTGACATTAATGTAAGTGTAATACTGGGAAACATAGGATTACGGTCCCATAGTTTTTGTGGCTTAGAGGCCAGTTTAGGACACAGTTTGAGTTTTACGCTAAATAAAAACCGATGAATTGAGTATTTTCTGAGAAAGCAGTGAACATGAAAATACAACTTGCCACCGTTTACTCGCTCTTTGTAATTTCTTGTTAAACATCTTTTTACACTCTGATTATTTCCCTCTTTTTCTGTAGTTTATCTTTAATGAAATATCATGTGTGTTCACAGGACAAGCAGCTGCGCGATGTGGGCGACTGGCGTAAGAACATTGAAGACAAGTCCGATAGGAAGAAGATGTTTGATAGTTAAAATGTGCCCCGTCGTGGATTGTTGGGCTTAAACGAATGCTTTGTAACCGAAGAGTTTTATTCCAAAATGCTGCATATCCACCGTAAACCTACCATTTACTTTTATTAAACAGATGAGGCGTGACGGTTATGTGTGAATATCTTGGACAATTTGTCAACTGAAGGTTCACATCTTAAGAAATGTTGTTGATAGTGTTTCTAAGCTTCTAGTGTGGCGCAGTAAGTGATGAACGATAATCTCCTCAGTTGGCTTGCAGGATTTTAAAAGTGATGACTGTGCAAACAAATCATTATTTTCAAACCTTTTACGTTTTAATTTAGGCTGTGAAAAGTAAAGTGTTTTATCCAAAGTTAAGATACACAGTTTTTACTTTGTAAAATCTGTAATAAATTAGTAATACATCTGCGGTAGATGCGGCAGGTTTCAGGTAGTTTTTGGATATCTTTCGTTGGAACAAAACTCCTTGAATCTAAGCTGCCTTCTGCTCTTACCTTTATTGACGCTGTACTGTGTTGTGTATTTGTACTGTGTTGTACTGATGTCAGTATTAGTACATGAGTGGTGAATCAAACCTGCTTTTGTATCGTGAAGGCTGACTCATGCTTCTGCATCCAAACATTGTGGTACCTGCGATGTAACTTCTTCAAAACCAAAAAGTTAACATGAATTGTGTTTTTTCTTATGGAGTCAAACTGAAATGCAGAAATAAAATTACTTAATTTGTGTTCACTGAAAACCCTGAGAATAAGTATTATGTTCATCTTTAAACTTAAGTGATATTATTATTATTTTTTTAACCTTTTCCACAGAAAAGACACTTGTTTGGCGAGTTTCTCACACATAAAAAAAGTAAACTAGTATTACATTTACAGTTGATCATGTAAACTATTTCAAAATGCAATCTATGAACAACCTTGTCTCATTCGTACTCTGACTGTAGATTGTCTGCACCCATTCGTGTCTCATGTTAGCGACGTTAGCTACATGTTAGTGTTACGTTAGCTAAAGCGTAGCGTTAGCATTGGTAGTGATGGATGAAATAAAGAGCGACTCCTCTACAGCAGAAGTATAATTCAGCCTTCACTCTGTTCTAACATCATGTCGTCTTTTCTAAACTGTCCAAAACAAGAAGTGTGATGTACTTTCCTCGACTTGTTGCTGTCACATTAAATAAGAAAGCTTCATGTTCATCTTGTTCATAGTCTTGTTGAATTTGTATCACGAGCCCCACAGAGCCCGTAAAGTTTTGCAGTTGAGTGTAATTTGCCCTTTATGTCTGATTGCAGTTATAATTGTATGTATAAATGTTGGCTTTGAATTCAGAGAAATAGTGAGAGAAAAGGAAAATGAGGCAAGAAATGTAACACATGACAGAGTTTAATTTATTTTTAAGTCACCACTGACTCTCTGAAGACGCCAACAATTTCAGTGTAACTGTGGTTATTAGCGCTGATCTTTGTGAAGAGGCCAATTTTACGGCAAATGTGTAAAATATATATCCTAATTTAAATGTGTGTAAATAACACAGAAGCACTAAGAAGTTACTCGCAGCTCTGTTAAGTGACCACAAGTTCATGTTCAAATGCTGTAAATTTAGATCTTAAATTAATCTTAAATTGTCTGTGTTCAGTTAAAGAACTACAACTATTTCATACTGTTGTACAGAAGCTTTAAGATAAGTACTTGTAGCAGCTATAAGACATTTATCTGACAGGTATATGTTCTTAAAATGTCTGCTTTTCTCTCCTGCAAATGATTGCGGCACTCTTTATGCAAATGTAAATTGATGCTAATCCTTAGCTAATGGGACATTTTATGATGATGATTTTAAAAGTCTTTTAAAAACGTTTGTACACTTAAATCACAGAATTTAAAACAATACTAATAATTTTTGATTTTTTTTAAGGTTTACTCACTTTAGCTTAAACTGTAGCCGATAGCTAACGGTTAGCTAACGTTTACTGTAAACGTTAACATGAACAGAGAGCTAAAGGCAGGAATTGTTTGGCTGCCTATCGGTATGCAAACTTAAGTAATTTAACAAATGTAAAATTTAAACTCTCACCTGGAAAGTAAAACAAATTAAATCTTTTTAAACGTTTGTAGTAATGAATAATTTGCCACTTGGTTTTTACAGGTGAATCCTCAATTTTGTTTCTCGAATTGGGTCAAAGTTCTTTTATATTAATATTAATCTGCTGTTGGTTTAATTAAACTTAAACGGAAAAGTTCCTTCCTTCCAGTTAGACAAGATGAGGTGAGTTATTGAATCTAGTGTCATTATTTGTAGTAAAAGTCTTAGTTTTTATTATTTGAATGATAATTACCTGATTTTCTCTTCTTTTTTTGTTCTTGCAGATAAACTTAAATGTGACCTGGTTCTGCAGAGGAAGGTTAGTTAATATTAATGTTTATGTTGTTTTAGATACGATCAGATTTAACTTAATTCATCGCAAGAGAAATTGCTGTGCAGTGGTCGCATCATTCTCGGTGGATTGCATTTATAAACCCTGTTCTATGCTCACACATATATACATTTAAAAATCATTTTTGTGGTTTTGACAGATAGTGAAATAAAACAAACAAACATAATAAAGCTGGAAAAATAATTTATGTGGATGCCAAGAGGGTGTTGGTTTCAGTTTCAGCTGTTACAGAATAAAATGACGTGTCAGCAGGAAACCAAACACTTTAAATATTGAAATATGTTAATTATGAGGTGTCTCCCTCATCTGTATGCTCCCTAATCTCCAACCTGTGGAAAAATGTGTTTTCTATTCAAATAATCTCACATCATGCATAGGGATGCTGGAAGAAAACATAGGCTTGAGTGTCCTGGTTTGTCCCATGATAATCTGGATTACGTGGTTTCATGTCTGAAATAGGCTCCTGTTTTATGGGTAAATAATCTGTATGGTTTTGTTTCACTGGTCTCCTTACAGGAAACACGTTACAGCCTCCACAATGTCTTGGGTATGGCACGTCATTCCTTAATGCCGGTTATATTTGACCTCCGCTGACAGCTGTATCATATCCTCAGATAACAGCTGCCCCGGCTCTCAGACGGGCATCAGACGGAATTAGAAAACGAGTGACAGAGTACGAGAGCCATCTGGAGAGAGGGCAGCCACGGCTGATGGCATTCTTATGATGAATACAGTAAAACTGTGGAAGACCCTCTGACTTAGTGATACAACATCTTCTCCTTCCAGGTAGGAGGTGACCTGGTATCTCATGTGTCCTGCTGAGAGCTCAGAAATGAATGAAAACTGGCATTAGGACGAACAGGTAAAAAAAAAACAGCCGACAGTTTGTCCAATCTAATCTAACTATAAAGCAAAGGAATATCTGTCCGTCTGTCTGTGTGTTCTTCCCATATCTCCAAAAGCGCTCATCTGATCCACTTCACACTTGGTGGTAGTTTAGATGGGGAGCCGAGGGATCGCCGTGTCGAATTTGGTGCAGTTTGGGATAGTTCAATATTAATAAACTTTGAATAAATAAGCCCTCTGTGTAGCGGTGGGGGCGGAGCTTCAGGGCTCTACAGTCCAACAAATCTTCTGCAGCGTGTGAACAGCGGCTCATTTGTGGCCCAGGAGGGGCCACACCCAGCCCAAAGTAAGGGCTTGGTGGGCCTCCACTGGGCTCTATTGTGGGCCCACGCCATGCCATCCCTGAGTCACACTGTGGGCATGTAGTGGGCATACTGTGGGCATACTGTATACTGTGGGCACGCATTTGAACTCCTGCACTGTTCCATGTCTTAGATTCTTATTTTTACTTGTGTGATTTTCTTTTTAATACACATTTAATGAGCGCCGTTGGAGGGAGCCAGAGATCTAATATTGTTTCTGTTCTGTAATGAATAGCTTGAGCTTGAACAGAGATCACTGACAAGTTTATTTTGTAAATGTCAAACGTTAAGCTCCGTATAAATACGTGCACCAGGTAGCAGGAAAGGTTGGTTTGAGAGGTCATCAAAATTTCCTTTTTACTCTTTGACTTTTTCAAAATGTCTCCAGACCTTCTGAGCTTGATAAGACTCCGGCATAATATTCAGTATTAGTTAAGTTTTATTTAACATAGTTTGGCCTTTAGTTTCACTGCAGCCTCAGTCCGACCTTTAGGTTTCTGTTCCAATCAAACGCTGCAGCAGCTGATTTCACTGATTCCTTCTTCCTCTCCAGACGAAGGTTGTTAATCAGTGAAATCAGCTGCTCTCAATGTCACATCCTTTTAGCGCTCCTAAATTAAACAACGTGTTGCAACAGGCTTCGGCATCAAAGCGTTGCAATGACGGTTACTGGGTGACACTTTTAATGACGGTCCAATGTGAGAAATACTTTGTGTTGGTGGTTTCCACGTCAGTTTAGGAAACACAAACAGTTCGTGATGGAGAGCAACAACTGTGTTTACATTTCAGAAAACAAGAAGAAGAAGAAGAAGAAGAAGAAGAAGAGGGAGGTTAAACAGGAGGTGAGTCTCTTCTTTTGAAGTAGGAAACTGACACCAGACACCTGCTGGGAGAACGTTGTAGTTCAGACGAGGTGTCATGAGGACACTGGTGTCCTTTAGTGTTGCAGCTCATATAATTATATCAACCGGCTTCATTGTCTCCTGATTATTAGATCTTTAGAATGAGAAAAAATGTGCTTTGCATTATTAAATTTGTTGAAGCTGAAGTATAAACCTGAAAGCAGCCACTGTCAGAAGTGATTGTGTTCAGCTGCAGCGCCTTCAGTGGCCACTAGGTGCTGCTGCGAGCTCCACACAATGTGACCGAACCCTCAACTTCACGTGTTTTCCACAACACACCAGGCTCTCAACAGACAATTTAAACTTGACCTGACGGTAAAATGAAACATGATCCTGTTGACTGTAAAATAAACCCATCACAGTCCAAACACCCAGAATAGTTCCAGGTGATGATCCCTCACACAGGTCTGGAATAACAGCTCTGAGGCTGTTTTGTGTTTGGCAAAAACATGTTAGATCCTGTCATGTATGCATTTCAGCCGGCAATAACAACTTAAATATTCAAAGGAGGATCTGCGGCTCTGCTTCTGCCAGCGGTGGTTCTGGGACTCTTCTGACAGAGGGAGGTCTAGAGGCCACTAGGGATGTGAACGTGCGCTTGGCACATGTTTTTCTTTAATTATGCATTCATATTCTACTAATAATTGGCTGAAACATAAATGAATAGGCTAAATGCATACACGTAACTGTTGGTGGTCAGTCACCTTCTGCAGAACCTTTATAGTCCAGACCGTGCGTGAGCCGGGTTTGGACTGCAGAAGCTGATCCTGACTCAAATATCTGGTTTCAGATACCAATAAATAACAATTCAGTACATTTATATCTGTTTTTATTATAGTAACAAGGCTAAGAAGAGAATCAGTCGAGCACGTCAAACTATCTTTAGACCAAAATCAGTTTCAGTGGAAGTTAAGTTACTCCATCAGAGTACTTTGTACTGTACTACATCTCAGAGTACTTTGTACTGTACAACATCTCAGAGTACTTTGTACTGTACTACATCTCAGAGGTAAATATTGTACTTTGTACATAAATATACAAAAGTCCTGCATTCAAATATTAAGTAAAAGTGCAATATATTAACATCAAAATATACTTAAAGTACCCAAGTAAAAGTACTAATAGTAGCAAGTATAAGTACCTCAAACTTAAACTACAGTACAATACTCTAGTAGATGTACTTAGTTACTTTCCTCCACTGGCAGCTGCTCAGCAGCTGATTGTCGAGTAACTGGACAGAAGTCATGAATGTTACAGTATTTCTCATAACTCTATAAGATGTGCTGAGTAAAAGCATCAGTCAAAGTGAGTGATGAGATATATATATATATATAAATATACATATATTTATTTTAGAAAAACTTTATTGACGTGCATTAAACCATCCGTGCATCACGAACACTTGGTCCACGATACAAACACAACCAGATGGTGGATGCATTAAACACACTACTACTACTACTACTACTACTACTACTACCACTACTACTACTACTACTACTACTACTACTACTACGACCACTACTACTACTACTACTACTACTACTACTACTACTACTACCACCATCAGTATTATGAATCAAACCTCATGTAAACATAAACATATAGTTATAAACGACGCCACATAGTGAGGAAAGGCCACACGCTTCTCGGACCTTCCGGTCAGAACATTCCGGAGGCTCGAGTAGGAAACACCTCCCCGTCTCTCTGACAGAACCGTGCCCCCCCCCACACGCACACACACACACACACACACACCCCCAACACACACACTCACACTCTCCACAGCTACATACCCAGCATGACTCCACCTCCATCAGCCCCGCTGTCTGCACCTCCCTCTGATCTGTCAGCACCTCCTCAGCTCTCGCTCCTATAGTCCGAGCTGCTGAATGCGTTGAGGTTTATATTTGCTGATGATCACCAGAGATCGATTACTCAGATTCTCTTGTGAATGCAGTTTTCTATTCAAACATTTTGACGTCTAACTTCTCTGTCATTGATTTATTCACTAAAGTAGGGAAAGTATCAGTTGCATGAAAACTGCATTTTCATGCTTTTTCCTTCGAACTTCCAAGCCGCTCTGGTTTTTTTCCTCTCGTTACATGTTTTTCATCTTTTTAAAATAAACTTCTATCTTCACAGAAAACAACTTATTTAGCTTGAGGCAACAAAATAATACTTAGTTAGGTTTAGGAAAATATCCTGATTTGGGTTAAAATAACTACGGAGGGGCGTTACTTTAAGTTACTACAAGGAACTTTCATTTAGTGTTGTTTCTGTCGCCCCCTGTGGACTACAGTGGTAGTGTCTCTGAGCGCCAGACTCCCTTCAGGAAACCTCATGTTACTGCAGCAGGTCTGACAGTCTGCCCCTCTCAGTCCTGGTTCTGGTTCTCCCTTCCCTTCAGCGGGTCCAGCAATTCATCCTGGGTCTCCAGCAGCGTGGTGTCGGTGTTGACTCCCAGAGAGGAGAAGCTCTGCTCCTGGAGGAGGAGGAGGAGGAGGAGACGCTGCTGCTGCTGCCGGGAGCTGAGCTCTCCTCCTCACTCCGGAGCTCCGGATCAGGGTCCGTCCACGGTGGACCGGTACTGACCATCAGGGGGCGACTCTTCTGATTGTATAGAAGTCTATGAGAAAATGACTCTACTAGGTATGCTATCATAGCAGCCCAGAGCTAGCATGTTACTAGCGAAAAGCATCTAGCTGATTGGCGCTGCAGATTGCTACGTAGCCTAATTTTCTGCAAAAATTCAACAGCGCACGAATGCGGGATTGAATTTCGTTGTGTTCTGGTATAACGAGGCGACAACTGAGTTAAAGTGATGCTTCATGTGTTAAAGCTGCATTCTCTCTAGTGTCCACCAGGGGGCGACTCCTCTGGTTGTATAGAAGTCTATGAGAAAATGACTCTACTTCTCTCTTGATTTATTACCTCAGTAAACATTGTAAACATGAGTTTATGGTCTCAATCTCTAGTTTCAAGTCTTCTTCAATACAGCATGATGTTCATTTAGTAAATGATGGTCCATTTAGAGTCAAACAGACCATAAAGCAGGGGATGCTTTAGGGGCGGGGCTACACAGTGATTGACAGGTCTCTACCAGAGACGTATACGGCGTCTCTACGTCACTCCTACGTTCCAAGTTGCATACTTTTTTTTTTATACATACTGGTGCATTCATATAAACCACTCCCTTATAACACGGCACCTTTAACTTTGACCCAACTGCAAAATGCGAACATCCTGGTATTATTTTGTCAATACTGCATTTTACATACTATGAATTGGGACGTGCTAAATATTTATACTTGATATAAGTATGGTAGTATCACCATTGGAACGCACCCGTTGTTGGATGTTCAGCAGGTGTGTTGTAGCATGCTAGCAATTGCTAATTGGTACTAAACACAAAGTATTTTAAAAAGTCATGGTAATCCAGCTGGTTTATTTCCGTCCGTAGAGCCTTCATATGGCTGAAATGAACAATCTTTACCTAACCCTTAAACAAATACTTGTTTTCATAAAGGTCCATCTGTACACACTCTTCTTGCTCTATATGTACTTTCACCCCCCCCCTCTGACAGGAATCTTTAGCAATTAAGTAAGAATTCTTTTTATGAGCGAGTCGCGATGTAACGTTACCCACATTGAAACTCTGTCTTCCTGCCCACCTGAATTCATGCCCACATATTTGTAATAGCGCGAGTGTTAATATGAGAGGACCTCATGCAGCCAGAGAAGGTCTGGAAGCCTTTCTGAAGGGCCCGGATCCACAATCCAAGATGAAACGCTAACCAAGCCAGCCGGGAGCCGTTTATATTTATAGAGGGCAGAAATGTGAGCTTGCTAAGCACTTTTTATTTGGAGCAATGAATAGTTAAAAGTGATATCAAAGTTTCTCTGTTTTGAACCCGTTTCTGAACTCAGGAAATATTCCCCAAATATTAAAATGAACTTTCTTAAAAAATGTCAATAATGTAGGAAACGCTGTGGATAGAGAGGCGAAGGACTCCTGGAACTTTGCTCTTACGTTCGGATAATCGTAAAACGTCTTGTGAAATCTAAAGATGTCTTTGTTTCTCTTTATTGTTATTCTGCTCTTCTCCAGGAAGCAAACATCCCTTTAAAGCTCTTAAATCATTGTTAATCTATCTACACATACCTACGGGTAAAGTCAGGCTGCTTAAATATGACGTGAACAGCACACGTTAACATTCAGGACTTCATTCTAGTCAAACTGCTGTAACAGTTGCTTGTTCCGCGCACGTTAAAGGTGTTTTTTGTGCGTGTATATGTCAAACAATTTAAACTCGACAGCGTTAAAGCTCCTCGTTAGCTCGCCGGCAGCTGTGGAGACGGAGGATCAAACCAGCACAGCTGAGGCGGGTGAGACGGGTGAGACGGGTGAGGCCGGGACTCGACCTCTCGCCAACTTTTAAAGGACGAGAAAATCTAATTAGTGATGAAGCGTTCGTGTTTGTGACGTGATCGCGTCCTGCAGGAGGTTGACTCGGTTAAATCCACTCGTTCCTGAAAGGGTTAAAGGTTCGTGATGCAGATTAATAGTAACGATGCAAAGTTGGCGTCTTTGCTTGTGGATCTTTTTCAAAAATGCTTTCACGTTTTTTTTTCGGCTCTCAAGTTTCACCAAAGGAGGCTTTGTGCCGCATTTAGATTTCAATAAAAATTGTATTTGTAGAGCCCAATTTCACAAATCATAGATGAGCCTTTAGAGGGCTTTACCATCTGTTCAGCATCTTTGGACCCTCGCATTGGAGAAGGAAAACCTCCCCAAAAGACCCTTTAACAGTGGGGGGGGGGATTTATCTGTTCTCATGATAAAACTGTCAAATCTTCAAACGTGTGAATTGGAAGCTGGAGCCTGAACAGAACAACTCTTTATTTGGGACACAAGGGGAGAAGTTAAGGGATCCTGACTTTGTGTCCAGACGGATGAAAGATGACTTTACATACGACTCTTTTATTCGCTCTTCATCACTGAAGCACAAAGACCCACAGAAACGACTCCAGGACTTGATCTGGTTAGAGGTCTTGGACTGGTAGGTTTTATTGCCCTATTCCTCCCTGTTTACAGCGACCCCGGTGGCCCCCAGCGGAGTCCTAAAAGGATCCGAGGCTCCTCCTCGGCGATGCCTCGTTGCTTCGACGTTGGCGAAGAGATGACGATGATATTTCAGGAGCTCACCGGCCGATTGGTCTGAGGATCCTGCATTTCCATAAACAGGAGCTCCATATCCATGTCGGAGCCCTCGTGTATATAAAGAACCCGGGGCGACGATTTCCTCCCACTGCCGCCCTCCTCCTCCTCCACTCTCTGTCTCGTCTTAGGTGAGACCAGTTTCTCTTCCTTCCTCCTCCTCTTCCTCACTAACGAAGCCTGTGAACGGATACAAAGCAGCTGAGTGGAGACAGAGTGGGGTTTTTTTGGTGGGGGGGGTCCTGTTGGTGATGAAGTCCTGATCTCTGAGGTTTGTTAGTGAAGTGAAGGGACACATGCGGTCCAGGGTGAAGGACTGCAGGATGGTTTGAGACTTCAGCTGATTTGTTTGTTTCTGACTTTTTATGTTTGTAGATTCTGAATCGTTTCGGCTTCTGAAGCTTTTGGCTGTTTTTGACTGATTCCTGTAACGTCAAGGTTTCTTGATGTTTTTTGGTCGATCTTGTGGATTTGAGAGTTATTGTTTGAGAGTATTCTGTAAAAGAGTTAGTTTGGAGTCAAATTTAGCCATCGAGACTTTCAGTTTCAGACTGAAATATTTCTCAGAGTTCAGTTTCAGAGCCTGAAAGCGAGACGAGCGACGAATGATTCAATAGTTTAAAATAACAGAAATAAGTTGAGTTTGTCGTGGAAACAAATTATCGTTTAGATTTACTCACAAAATGGCTTCATGGTATGTTTTTTACAGTTAGTGGTTTAGAACCTCTGGGCTGAGGGGCAACGAAAAGCATTAAAAATGTAAATGATTTGTTAGAATAAAGATGTTTTTTTGTTTTTTTAATAGTTGTGGTTTTAAGGCTTTTTATTTGGAAAGTTTGGAGGTTTTTAAAGTTTCTGGAAACTGAGAGATTGCTTTGATTGAAGAAGTTTTAAAATGTTTGAATTCTTAAAATCAGTCTGTTTTCATGATTTCAGCTCGTTTCTGTCGCGCTTCGTTATTCTAACTTTTAATGCGATGGAAACATAAAACCGTTATATTATTTATAGTTAAAAAATAACTCGACATCTGATTCTTTGTGCAGCTTGATTTGTTTGTGTAGTGCGTGTGTGTGTGTGCGCGTGTGTGTGTGCGCGTGTGTGTGTGTGCGCGTGTGTGTGTGCGCGTGTGTGTGTGTGCGCGTGTGTGTGTGTGTGTGTGTGTGTGTGTGTGTGTGTTGACAGACTGCCGGCAGCTGATGTGCTGCCGCAGCACATTTCCTTCTCCACGAAAGGAGTTGAAGTGTTAACTCCCGGGGGATATTCGGTTCTGAACACCTGTAAAGGAGCTTATCGCAGGCGTCAGCGCCGACATTCGACCCAAACTCCAAACTTAGCTCCTGTCAGCACTCAGCTGCTCATCAACTGTTTTATTAGATCACATTTCTTCATTCAGACGTCTCTGATATTTAAGCAGAGCGCCGGATGATAACATCGCTTCTTCTCAACGACTTCTTCTTCTTCTTCTGTTGTCTTTCTCTCCGTCAGGAGTCGTGAAGAAAAGAAACCGCCATCATGTCTGAGTAAGTGGATTATTATCATTATTATTATTATTATTATTATTATTATTAGATTATTGATATTTAGTGATTTAAAAAAAACTTTGTTTAAGAATATTTTTGTGTATATTTCATAGAACAATTGAGCCACAGTGTTAAAATATTTGATTCCAAGTAAAATGCTTTCATTGAAGTTGTATTTAAGTTCAGCAGAACTCAACGTAAAGAAAGAAAGAACTCGTAAAAAACCTGCTGATTATTAGGCTGGATCACAAAAAGAGACAGAAAGGGAAGGAAAGAGGGGAGGATGAAGGACTGAAAGAGGAAGGAAAGAGGGGAGGATGAAGGACAGAGAGGAAAGAAAAGGAAAAAAGATGGAAAGAGAGACAAGGAAAGGAGAGAAAGAATAAGGAAGGACAGAAGAAAGAACAGAGGAATCAAGGGTGAAGGAAGAAGGAAAATAATAAGCGAGACAGGGAGGAAAGAGACAATGAAGGAAGTCTGAGACAAAGAAAGGATGAATTTAAAAAGAAAGGAAGAAAGAGAACAGGACTTAAAGAAGGATGGAAAGAGAGGACAGAAGGAAGAACAGAGGAATCAAGGGTCAAGGAAGAAGGAAAGTAATAAGGGAGAAAAGGGGAAGAGAGGGAGGAAAGAGACCAAGTAAGGATGGATGTAAAAAGAAAGGAAGAAGAAAGAGAATAGGACTTAAAGAAGTGTTTCTTGATGTGAGTCGAGGGTCTGAGGACGGATTATTAAACCACTAGAAACAGATTTGTTTGTGAGAATAAACTTGAGCAGACAGACGAGTGAAGGGAAAAGAAAGAAGGGATGAAAGAAAAGAGAGAAGGATGGAAAGTAATGATGATGATTAGTAAAGTGAAATAAACACCTCCTCCACCAACATGAAACATTTATACATTTCTATCAAACACATTGTTAAATTTAGAGAAACAAATGTGATTTAACTTATATTTTATTAAACGTTAGCTACGGAAGCCCTGAGAGGAAAATTAGGAAAAAAAGAAATCTGAGTTCCTTAAGAAATAAATCATGTGTGAAACGAGTAGAAAGTGTTTATTGTTGTAGTACTGCTTTCAGCCACACGAGGCGTTAGTGCACCACCGCTCCATGTTTGAAATAAGACCGGAATCATTCAGGTTTCCTTCCAGGTGCGTTTTAATATACTAAACTGTCTCAAATACAATATATGTTCGTTGTGTTTGGATAAATTTAAACTCACCTGGAAGAAAACGCGACTTTAGAACACGGAGTAGAGGTGCACCGCTGCCTCGTGTGGCCGGAGTCCGTATTACAAAAAACACACACTTCATCCTGATGAAACCTTTTTATTCACCTGTTGAGTCATAAAACCATTTCGATCGGACTTTTCTCTCTCGTGTATTTAATCTGCTGATGATGTCGTCGTTATTTAACCGAACGTATCGAGAGATGAATGTTTTCTGTTAAAGACGCTCACGAGTTGTTTCTGATCTTCACAGTAAGAAGATGAATTCGAGCCGCCGGCATCATCTGAAGGTACGTCGCTCTGTTTCCTTCTGTCCGTCAGGTCGACTGATCGACGGGTGTTCAGATACTCATAACAGCTGATTGGTTATCAGGTTGTTAAGTAGAACATATAAAGTATCATAAAGTTTTTATTCGAGTCATTTTTAAAACACCATCATCATCTGATTGTGATTTTTCTGGAAGATATCTGGTGATTAATGAAACGCTGATCGATCAGTAATCTGAACTGTGTAGTTGCAGTAAATCAGCCGCCAGCTGTTGAAGAAGTACTTTTTTACTAAGTAGTAATACCATGGTGTAGAAATACTCTGTTACAAGTAAACGTCCTGCATCCAAAAGCTCCATTGGGCCCATTTCACAATATTATAATATTTTATTATAATTATGAACTCATGAATGAGTTCATCACTTTAATGTTGCTGCTGGTAAAGATGGAGCTCATTTAAATGACTTAATATACTGCTCGTAGTTTTTATCTGTAATAATACATTAAACGGTTTATTGTGTATTAATAATTAAATTCTGCAAAGTAACTAAATCAGTAAGTAGTCAGATTACTGTAGTAAAGTAAAGAAGTACAACACATCTCAGAGGTAGTATTGTACTTCTTAATTCTTTTCAGATTATTAATAAAGTACATGTTGATGTATTACTATAGATTAAACTAGCAGCAGTATATAAACACATTAATGCATCAATAAAAATAATTCAATTATTAAATACATATTATTCTGCAGGGAGTACTTTTACTTTTAGAGTTCAGGACTTTTCCTTGTAGAGTACTTTTACTCTGTAGTATTGTCACTTTTACTTCAGTACAATATGTGAGAGCTTCTTTCTCTTCTGCTCTGTCGTCGTGGTTTTGTTGTAGTTTGTGTTTGAAGCTTGGTGTCACGTTGCTCTCTGATGAGTTCTGGTTTGTATCAGAGTCTGATATTTGTATCATTTAACTGGTTAACTGGGATCTTCAGGACATGGCAGCTGCTCGTGGAATTGTTTTTATTAATTGTTAATAATAGTGTTTTAACCTCTACTGGTTCATATCAATGTTCATTGTTAGGTTCCAAGGTGGCTTGAATTAAATGGAGTATAATATAATATAATTTAATATAATTTATAAATGGATGGGCCGAGAATAAGGACTTGTTTATTTAATAATTTAAGCTTTGCTAAATTAATGCTAATAAATAAGCACTGTCGTATTAATTAGTTGGTTTTTTTATGTTCTTATTTGTCTTATAGGTCACATGTGAAACCTTATGAAAATTCAAACCATGCTTCTTTATATCTTCAATGTTGGAAATTGAATCACAGCAGTGATCACATGAAAAATAACTCCTGACATGAATAAAGTTTTCTTCTTCCGCTGTGTGGTGCAGAGTGTGATGCTTCAGATTGCGGCGGACTGGATCAAACAGGAGAAGAAGGACATCGAAGCCGCCAAGCTGACCTACATGGCTGAGACTTGTCCTTCACCCAATACGAGCGGAGACCAGGCCGCCCTCATGGTGAGACATCACAATCCCATCACTCCACCTTACTGGAATAAAATAACTAGCTATTGAGCCTAATCGTCCAGAAAAAGCAGCCAAAGCACATCCGAACTAGTGGAGGTGGTCATGATGGAAATCCATCCAATAACTGAGAGCAAAGTGCTGCAGACAGACCAACATGCCTATTCCCTCCACCATTTCCCTGCATTGATATTTGCCCATATAATCTATCTTTGTTCTATATATTTTCTTTATTATTTGTATTTATTATGCTAAGAACAGTACTGGAGGGGCCAACGAAGCATTTCACTGCGCAGTGACGAGATATGTTTGCCAATGAACTTCTCCAGACCACGGCTGAAAGAGAAGTGCTCATTTAATTAACAGCAGATTGAAGTCTAACGTCCACCAGTGAAGGTTTGTGATCAGTAAGTAAACATCACGCTTGTTCGTGTCTTCAGGAAACCTGCAAAAAAATGGCCGCCCTCATCGACAGAGTGGATGAAGAACGATACGACCTGCAGTCCAAAGTGGGCAAAGCTGATAAAGAGGTACAGTTCCTGCTGCCGCGCAGCCTTTGACCTTTATTTATGGGAGCATTCGCCGTAGCTGAATTTGCATAATCATGACTCTACCTGAACTTTATGCAAATGAGGTCCGTTCATCACTAGGCATCACGCGGCAACCTCCGGTTCTTTAAAGTGAATCCAAAGCTTCACGTGTTAAAGCTGCATTCTCTCTAGTGTCCACCAGGGGGCGACTCCTCTGGTTGTATAGAAGTCTATGAGAAAATGACTCTACTTCTCTCTTGATTTATTACCTCAGTAAACATTGTAAACATGAGTTTATGGTCTCAATCTCTAGTTTCAAGTCTTCTTCAATACAGCATGATGTTCATTTAGTAAATGATGGTCCATTTAGAGTCACACAGACCATAAAGCAGGGGATGCTTTAGGGGCGGGGCTACACAGTGATTGACAGGTCTCTACCAGAGACGTATACGGCGTCTCTACGTCACTCCTCCTCAGTCCAGATGTGGTCACTTCCTGTTCACTGGTTGCAAATAAAACAAGATGGCGACGGACAAAATGTCGAACTCGAGGCTTCAAAACGTCCACAAACCAACGGATGATGTCACGGCGACTACGTCCACTTCTAAATACAGTCAATGCTCAAAATCTGTTAGTAAACTATAATAAACAGTGTTGATGGTGATGAAGGAGCAGCTCGTTCATGTGTGTTTATGGAGCTCTAAGAGGATACTAGTTAGTAGATACATTCACTGCTGGTTTTCAGTCTTCTCTTCATGCGATTTAATGACACAAAGGCAGATGCATCATCAGACTTGTCCTTGGTCGCTCTCAGATTGAAGACCTGAAGATCAAAGTGGTCGATCTGGCCGGAGTGAAGAAGCCCGCTCTGAAGAGAGTGCGTATGTCCGCCGACGCCATGCTGAAGGCTCTGCTGGGCTCCAAGCACACGGTCAACATGGACCTGAGGGCCAACCTGAAGCAGGTCAAGAAGGAGGTCAAGGAGGAGGTGAGTCCACCACACTCAGCATTTAAATGACTTGTTTTTCTCTGAATATTTGTTTTGATTGAAATAAACTTGAAATAATGTTAAAAAATGCTCCTTTGCAGCCTTTAGAAGCCGCTGGCGACTGGCGTAAGAACATCGAGGACAAGGCCGACAGGAAGAAGATGTTCGAGACTTCCTAGAGACGTGACCTCCGCCGCTGTCGTCGGCCGTTTGCACTTTTTTTTGGAATTTATGAAATTTTTAATTGAATTGAAAAATATATCTTTTTTTGTTTCATTAAACTGTGAGTTTCAGCTCGGCCTGTTATTGTACATTTGTAAAGCGAGAAGTTTTAGTTTCTCGTCTCTCTCGCTCTCTAATATTAGACTTTTATTCTGAAGCGAGACATCCTGTTTCCTCCTGTGCTGCCGAGGTTCACTTTTGACAACTTCCTGCTTCATATTGTTTTTTTTGGTAATAAACGTGTTTTGCTTCTTACGTCTGCTCGTCATCGTGAGGTATTCTAGAGGAAACGCACCTTCATCCCATCAAACCGACGTTTAGCTGCTTTCCTGTTCGTTAAAGCGACGCCGACGCTTTAACAGAATCAACGCTTGTTTTTTAAATTCAGCGACCCTCAACACATTTACTGTGAGTCAAAGTTCGTATTGGCTGTAACTAAATCACAGTTACTGTTCTGAAACAAACTCTTTCATGTAATTAGAATTTTAAAAAACGGCCGCTGAGATTAAACTCTGGCTGCTTTAATCTGAATCTGAATTTGTTTGTAAGAATCTTTTGTCGGAGCGTTAACGTGTTCACGTCTCTGTGCGAGAGTTCAGGGAGCTGTGAAAAGTGAACGTTTGCTTCACAGATTCAGGAAAATACGTTCAAACAGTTTCACGTTTTAAATGAACTCAACAAAAAATACATCTCTGACCCCGTTACTTAAAAACCTAAATATGTGCTGAAGAAGGCCATGAGAGACTGCTGAAAGCTCCAGAATAATGTAGTTTAAATATAATTTGTATTAAGTAGGTCTAAACTTTTAAATTTAAATAAGTATTTAACCATAAATATGATGTAATTTAAGTCCCTTCATGTAATAAGCAGTGTATACACATTTAATTAAGGTTTTATAACACTGTTATGTATTTGTAAGCGGAGTTAGTTTTAGCTGTTTACAAATACATGAAAATACTTAAATGTGCTTACAGCTACGTTATTACATTGTAGTACTCATGTTATAGTGTTGTTGCCTCCATCGACCACCAGGTGTCAGTAGAGGACTTCCTGTTTCACACCTGTGTCTTCATCTCCGGACAGAAGAAGACTTTTAATTCCTCCAGTCAAATAATTACAATCACAAAATGTTTGGACGAATTCACATAAAAACAAAAAGCTTTTTGTGCTGAAGGAGAAACACACGGTTTGTTTTTACCTTTAGTGTTAAAAAGGTTCCTGACGGACAGAATAGATCAGAGACGGACTCCAGCAGAAGGTGAGCGTCGTCTCTTTCTAATGAGGAATTGTGTTTCCTTCATATTCCAGTGAACGTTGTTCTCTACAGTGTGAAGGTAACGTTGTTGATCTTTGTTTGAACTGTTGTTTGTGTCTCTTTGTGTTTCCGGTTGTTGTGTTTGGATCTGAAGCGCAGCAGCAACAGAGAAGGTGAGTCTTCAAAGTTTTTATCTCTTTATTCATTGTTTAATGACAATAAATCACATTTTGTTATTGTGGTTAAATAATAGAACCGTCACATCTACAAAGCCTCATTCAGACATGTTCATGTCAGAAGTACTCAGTGTAAAGTACAAATACCAGGTACTGTACTTTACTTAAGTATTTCCATTTCATGTTTACTTCTACTTGTTACTGGATCAAACACAAACAGGACTTTCACTCAGGAGACCTCTGTGAGGGTCGTGTGTAAAACAGGAACTTCTGTTCACTTTGTTTGTTTGTTGAAGTTACAAACAACAAACATAAAACGTATTTATTCACAGAAAATAACAACAACGTGTCAAACAAACGTTTCTTATGATCGTCACTAATGAACTCCGCTGTGATGATGTTTGTGTAAAGTAAGAAGCTAACGTTAGTTAAACGTTAGTTAGTTCTTAAGAAGCTAACGTTAGTTAATTCTTAAGAAGCTAACGTTAGTTAAACGATAGTTAATTCTTAAGAAGCTAACGTTAGTTAAACGTTAGTTAGTTCTTAAGAAGCTAACGTTAGTTAAACATTAGTTAGTTCTTAAGAAGCTAACGTTAGTTAAACGTTAGTTAGTTCTTAAGAAGCTAACGTTAGTTAAACATTAGTTAGTTCTTAAGAAGCTAACGTTAGTTAAACATTAGTTAGTTCTTAAGAAGCCAACGTTAGTTAAACGTTAGTTAGTTCTTAAGAAGCTAACGTTAGTTTATATATCATCAACATTTTTCTTAATTTTGTACATTTAAAAAAAATATTACAATTATTTGTTGCATTATTATTGTATTGTTGTTATTATTATTAATAATAACATCAACGTCGTTACTAAAACACTTTACAAGACAAATAGTGAACAAAAATTGTTGCAAAATGAATGAATGAATAAAAACAATTTAAAAACTCAACATTGAGCAAAACAACACGATATAATCAATCACATAAAGGTTAAGAGGAGGTGTTTGTGTATAAAACATGTTTAGATGTGACTTTAAAGATAAAAGTTCATTTAAGCCGCACATCCTGAGAAGTCCAATACAGAAGAGTATTAATAATATTATTAGTATTATTATAGTAAAAAATATTTGTCCAAACAAAGTAAACGTGTAAAGAATCGTCTTCTGTGCTGAGTTTCATATATTAGAGACAGAAGGTGTGACTATGTGAAAGTGTTTTCTCTTCTCCAGCCGTCCTCCCGGCCCACGAGGCCCACGAGGCCCTCGCTGTGGGTCAGACTTCGGTGATCAGGGATTTACGAGGCGAGCTGTTAAAGGATGAAGGTATTTCAGGACCTCATGAGTTCCCCATGGCCATAAAAGAAAAGAGGAACGTCCGAATCCTCGTCTGAGCGCATATATACCGCCGCAGATTTCACTGTTTAGCCCGAGACCCCCTCACTGAGTCCAGTCCTCCCCTCGTCCTCCCGTCGTCCTCTCCTCGTCCTCGTGAAGGTGAGAAACTCTCTTCGTGGGTTTTAAGTGACTTTAATGATTGAATCCGACCAGAATAATTAGTCTGTTTTATTATTGTGTTCATGTAATAATCATGAATCATTTGATTATCACGGGGTGTTTGAGTAGAAGTAAAGAATAAAATCTGTTTAATCTGTTTAATCCGTTCATATTCAGCAACATATTGTGTCCTGAGTGCAGATCTTCTCTTGAGAACTACAAATGTTCAACGTCCATAAAAAAACTCTTTTCCAGTTTTGAAGTGAACATTTTTAGGCCCTAGATTTAGGATTTAAGAGTTAAGTTCTTCTGATAAACGTCCTAAACCTGGTCTGCCTCCAGCTGGAGGTGGATGCTGTTGGTGTAACTTTCCTCCACAGACGTAGTGAAATCTCTCAGATTACTGCTGAGCCTTAAACTCGCTGTAGAACACTTTAAATCAGCTCATTCTGCTTTCACAGATAATCAGGGAGGAGTTAGACTGCTGACAAGACACAACAACAACAACAACAACAATAACAGCAATAACAGCAATCCTCATCATCAGAGTAAAAACATCCACATATTAAAGCGATGAGATCACGAGAAGCCTTTTAAAGTCTGCTCCCTGTGAATGCTGCATGTCGTAAATGACTTCTTTAATCAGCTGACCGTAAATAAGTGAAATCGTGAGTTTTGGTTTTTAATATATTTTGATATTTTGACTGGATGTCGACACTCAACTCTCCTGTTGCTGCTCATAAACAAGTCACCGTTGACCTTTGACATCAAGCCAGGATTAGCTCTGACCTGACACTGAAAGGGCTGAAGCTGAAGCTGCAGAGGGGCCCCCAGAGGCCCCCAGGGCCCCCCAGACCGCAGTCTGAGAAACACTGAATTTATGAATGCAAAGCGGTTTATGGATTCATTTTGTCTTTGACAGTCTGTAATCACATGAACGTGATTCGTTACGTTTTGTTTTCTTGTTAGAATATTATTATTATTATTATTATTATTATGATTATTATTATTATTATTTTTATTATTATTATTATTATGATTATTACTATTATTATTTTTATTATTATTTCGTTATTTTACAGGAAAAATAGAAAATAAAACAACTTGATAAAATGAAGATGAACATTAAAAACATGATAGTATTCTGTATATACTGTTATTCATTTAAAAAACATTTACATTTTAATATGAAGATTTTAGATACAAATTTAAATTTAAATAAAAAAAACTTCAAAAGTGATTTTAAAATAATTTTAAATTTTAAAATAATTGTTTTAGTTTGTTTGTGTGACTGACAGATAAACTGACATATTTCAACTGGTATTGAGCAGAATGACTGTAGTTTAGTATTAGAAGTACTTGCTACGTGTTCTTTGATGTGTAAAATACAATATAATATTATAACAATATATATTTGATATTGTTTCTTCTAATAAGCAGAGTCTGAACTAAGAAGAAGTCAAGATGTCTGAGTGAGTATACCTTCATGGTTTATTCTTAATGTAAAGATCAATAATGTTTAATCTGTTTAGTGTTAATAATACGTTCACTTCTTTATTGATTAAAGGGGAAAGAAGATGACATCGAGCCGCAGGCATCATCTCAAGGTAGGATTATTATAAAATAACTCGTGAATAAAGATTTGGGTCCAGCTGGACTGTAATGTTGCTCTGTGTCTGCTGGATCACATGCTAACAGCTCGTGGTCTCATGTGTCTCTCAATACTAACTGTAGTTAGTCTCTCTGTCTTTGTCCTCATGGACGGATTATAAGCCAACGGGCCTCTGGACACAGACATCCAAAAGACCACTTCCCCTACGAACCAGACTCGCAGACCCAACAGTTCTTTAGTCTCTTTGTGGTCGTCCTGTGTCTCTTTGTGGTCGTCCTGTGTCTCTTTGTGGTGGTCCTGTGTCTCTTTGTGGTGGTCCTGTGTCTCTTTGTGGTCGTCCTGTGTCTCTTTGTGGTTGTCCTGTGTCTCTTTGTGGTCGTCCTGTGTCTCTTTGTGGTCGTCCTGTGTCTCTTTGTGGTGGTTCTGCTCCTTTGTGTTGTCATTTGGTGTCTTTTTATGTTGCCATTATGTGTATCATTGTGTTCCATTTGTCTCTTCGTGGTTGTTTCGTTTCTCTTTGTGGTTCTTTTGTGTCATTTTTGTCGATGTGTTCTGTCTCTCTGTTGTCTCTTTGAGTCGCTTCCTGATTTTAAATCACTTCCTGGTTTGAACGTGTCTCTTTGAGGGACATTCTGCAGGTGAAGGCCTGTGGGGCCCCTGACTCTTTTGGGCCCCTGGGTCTTGGCTGGTTCACTAATCCCTCCGTGTTTCTCCTGCAGAGTGTGATCCTGCAGATTGCTGCTAACTGGCTGGAGCAGGAATCCATCGAAAATGTAGCCGCCAAAGAAGCTTACATGGCGGAGAGATGCTCCGCCCCCGACCTGAGCGGAGACCAGGCAGCTCTGATGGTAGAAATAAAACCCCGAAACACACAAACTTCACTCTGAGCGCCAAACACGAGCAGAAGAGACGACTTTCTTCTCTCTCTTGTTTTTTTTCATCCACAGGAATTCTGCAAAAAGCTGCACCAGGCCCTCGACAAGGTCGATGAAGAGAGATACGACTCGCTGGGCAAAGTGGAGAAGGCCGACAAAGAGGTAGAGACGTGTCTCCGTTACAGCTGCTTCAACAGGACCAGAGTTTAAACCCTTTAGTGCATCATTATACTATTATACCGTGTCTCTCAGATCAACGATCTGAAGATGAAGGTGGTGGAGCTGAGCGGGGTGAAGAAGCCGGCCCTGAAGAAGGTCCGCATGTCTGCCGACAGCATGCTGCAGGCTCTGCTGGGAGGGAAGCACAAGGTGACCATGGACCTGAGGGCCAACCTGAAGCAGGTCAAGAAGGAGGTCAAGGAGGAGGTGAGTCTCGCCGACGCCGTCGTCGTCGTCTCGGTAAATGTGGAGTCGGTGTTGGAAACTCTGTGCTCGATCTGTCCGTCCTGCAGGCCGGCGAGGCGGTCGGCGACTGGCGTAAGAACATCGAGGACAAAGCCGACAGGAAGAAGATGTTCGAGACTTCCTAAAGACTTTCACTTCCTCGTTGTTGCTTCTCACCTTTTTTCATGGAATTGGAGAAACTCGTGCCATTAAATTGTTTTTTTGGAATAAGGCAACGATGTCGAATACAATTCTTTAACAGACGACGTCTGGAAGTTCTTTACTCGCTGAGATTTTATTTCTTTAACTTTACTGAAGGAGAGTTTATTTACTTCTACTAAACCAGATAGAAGTTACAGTTTTACACAGAAATGGAGAATTCAAGTCTCGAGCATCGAGAAGTCGTTTGAGCTTTTATTTATTAAACACGTAAATATTGAGTGTTGTGTTCAGGATGAACCACCAGATGTCAGCAGAGAGTCTCTCTCTCTCTCTCTGTCTCTCTCTGTCTCTGTCTCTCTCTCTCTCTGTCTCTCTCTGTCTCTCTCTCTCTCTCTCTGTCTCTCTCTCTCTCTCTCTCTCTCTCTCTCTCTATCTCTCTCCCCCTCCCTCCCTCCCACATCGTCTCTTCTTCTCTCATGTAAAAAGTAACGTCTCGCTAAATTTGATGAAAATCTTCTTCTGCATCACAAGACGAAGCTGCAGCAGCATGAAGTTCATGAAGTTCTACAGACGGTGAGTGTTTCTCTCTTTACTTTGCATGAACGTTGGTTCCTTAAACTCTTCACGTCTCCACATCTTCTAGAACACAAACAGCATTTATTCATCTTTCACGTTATTATCACGTTATTATCACGTTGTTATCACGTTATTATCACGTTATTATCACACAGTCTGCTGCTGTAACGATGTTATTGTGTTTAATAACCTTTAATGTTTCTAATGTGATTTAAGAGCCGCGGGGTTATTGACTCGATCACATGTATATTCTGAACATGATATCAATGTTAATCTCAGATATCAGGGTTATTGTTTACGCTGAATCACGACGTTCATCTGAGACTTCAGATCAAATCAACACGTCTTTCAACGTGTTTGTAGTAGAAACAGTGAATTTACTCAAACACAGATAAAAAGCGTCTGTTTATCTTCCATAACTCGTCTTCTCTCAGACCAGAGGAAATAAAACTTTGATTTTATTACTTTGTCTGTTTAACGTCTGTAGATTTCTACCGTTACATAATGCCTCATTTGCATATTTAAACACAACATGTCAGTAAACGTGTAACACAGTAAATCCTCTTCTTGATGTGATGAAGAGGTGAAGCTTCATGATCTCTATGAGTTCATGTTTTATTCTAAATGTGTGTACCTGAACTAAACGTCTCTTTAAAGGACGTTTTCTCTGATGATGATAAATCTTCAGCAGCTCTGAACACCAACGTTAACGTTCACACAGCACTCACACACTCATCTATACGTTAGATTATGAATAAAAACATGCAGGAAATAGCTTTGAATGGATGTTGACGGTATTTTCTGATTTCTCTAGTGATTGAAAGTGATATTAAACATTAAAGCTTTGACTCTAACATGTCAACAGATGAAGCGATAACGTTGAACCAACGTCTTCATCGATGTTCAGATTTCTGTTCTGGAAATGTACGAAGATGACGACATTTAACGAGATGACACGTTAGCGTCAGTAATCAGCTGGAGAAGATTCATGTTGATGTCGTTAGTCAACATTTGGTTCGTCTTGAGTTTTCGTTGGGTAACAATGCTTCCTCCTCCTCTTCCTCCCGGCTCTCCTCTCGGTGGGAGGAAACCCGATAGCGTCCGTTCATCGTCCAGTCCGTCGAGGAGAGAAATTTACGAGGTTCCTCGGGAGAGTTGAGGTATTTCTGGAGCCTGCTGGCCCATTGGTCTGAAGTGGCTCTGCTACCATAAAGAGGTTTGTGTTCCTGCTGAGCCAGCACTTCACACCCTATATACCCTGTTTAATCCTTACTGTTCAGGACTTGGCAGCGTCTCCCCCCTTCTTCTTCTTCTTCTTCTACTTCTTCTGCTCCGTCCTCCTCGTCCTCACGTCCAGCAGGTGAGCGTCTCTGCAGTCGACACAGACAAAGAGGGTTCTTCTCCACAGGTGGGACTTTGACTGGATTTGTTTAAAAAGGTGCGGCTGCAGGTGTGACCTCTGACCTCTGAGGCCGCGTTCACTGAGCCGAATGACTTCGGGACGTTCAGGATAACGTTTGGTGTGAAAGTGAAACATTTAGTTCCGACCCTCAGGATGCTCTTTGAACTTGCACGGTGTTGGTATTTAAGATAATATCACGTTAATGTTTCATATTTAAGATAATATCACGTTAATGTTTCATATTTAAGATAATATCACGTTAATGTTTCATATTTAAGATAATATCACGTTAATGTTTCATATTTAAGATAATATCACGTTAATGTTTCATATTTAAGATAATATCACGTTAATGTTTCATATTTAAGATAATATCACGTTAATGTTTCATATTTAAGATAATATCACGTTAATGTTTCATATTTAAGATAATATCACGTTAATGTTTCATATTTAAGATAATATCACGTTAATGTTTCATATTTAAGATAATATCACGTTAATGTTTCATATTTAAGATAATATCACGTTAATGTTTCATATTTAAGATAATATCACGTTAATGTTTCATATTTAAGATAATATCACGTTAATGTTTAATCACACTTCAGACAAACACAGTAAATGTTTGAAGGACAAAGCTTTGTTTAAACGACGTAGATATTCCTCTTTTCATTCTGACATTGTTTGCTTGTTTCATCTAAAATGTTTGAGAAGTGCAGTAAATGAACACTGAAATTATGTAAATTATGTCTCAGAAAAAAATCCCGACTGAATAATTTTGTTATAAATTTTATGAAATGATATAAAAAATGATGCGGTAGAGCTTTGTTATGTTTCTCATGAATTAGAATGGATTTAGTCTTTGTGATAACAGCTTTGGGTTTTAATGCATCTTGTTCTTTATTTCTTGCCATGACTCAGTGTTTGGTATAAATATAAAAATGTGTGAAGAAAACTAGATTTAAAATCTTGCCAAGAAGAGCTTTTGTGCTTCGGTTCGTGTCTGTGACCTCCAGGCTTCCTCTGGACGTTCTTGAGCGCGTTGCACGTCTTGTGATTCTTCACATTGTGATCTGAAGCGGGTTTCCGGACACCTCGCGCTGTCAGCCGGCGGTTCGCGTGCCTGCAGGATGCCGGCATTAGCGGCGCCGGTGTTAACGGCTCTCGCGACGTGCTCGGCGCCACATTTGGTTCCTCGGCTCGGTGGCATTTGGAGGAAACAGAAGTTCAATTCCAGGCAGAAATGTCTTCGGCATCCGAGCCCCTCGTGGTCCAGAATTAGTCGGTGTGTGAGCGCCGGCTGCCGGTTCTCCGCGGCGGCGGAGCGGATCGCGTTTCCTGCTGGAGGTCAAAGGGTCGCTGATCAATAACGTGTTCGGCTTCATGTCGACTCAAGATTTACTGTTTCTGTCTCTCAACAGGCTGAAGACTCCAAACCAGCAGCATGTCTGAGTGAGTACACGTCTACTACTTCTTCTTCCTCGTCTCCTCCTCCTCCTCCTCCTCCACTCCTTCTTCTTCTTCCTCGTCTTCTCCTTCTTCTGCTTCTTCTTGTTTGTCTCCTTCTTCCTCTCCTCCTTCTCTTCCTCCTCCTCCTCTCCCCCTTCGTCTTCTTCTTCTCCTCCTTCCTCATTTTTTCTTCTCCTCCTTATGCTTCTCATGCACTCCTTCATCTTCTCCTCCTCTTCCTCCTCCTTCCTCAACATCTCCTCCTCCTCCTTCCTCTTCTTCTTTGGTAACTTCTAGTTTAATGAGAACCAGGTTTACATGGGACCCAGAGATGTTGAATTGAGTCTTTAATTAGATTTTATTTGAAGATTCTCACCATCATTGTATTTCCAGCTTTGAACAGGTATATATATATATATATATATATATATATATATATATATATATATATATATATACATATATCTGTATCTGATCTGTATCGGCTCTTTGTTTGTGTTTATTTATTTGCGTTGGTGAGCTTTTCCTCCGGCTCAGCCTTCCTTTACGGCTCTTTAAGTTCCTGATAATCTGGTGGAAGTCTTGGATTTAAACACCAGACGGAGTTTCAGAGCGCTGACACAGAGATTAATATCACAGAGATTAATATCACAGATTAATATCACAGAGATTAATATCACAGATTAATATCACAGATTAATATCACAGATTAATATCACAGATTAATATCACAGATTAATATCACAGATTAATATCACAGAGATTAATATCACAGATTAATATCACAGAGATTAATATCACAGATTAATATCACAGATTAATATCACAGATTAATATCACAGAGATTAATATCACAGAGATTAATATCACAGATTAATATCACAGATTAATATCACAGATTAATATCACAGAGATTAATATCACAGATTAATATCACAGATTAATATCACAGATTAATATCACAGAGATTAATATCACAGAGATTAATATCACAGATTAATATCACAGATTAATATCACAGAGATTAATATCACAGATTAATATCACAGATTAATATCACAGATTAATATCACAGATTAATATCACAGATTAATATCACAGATTAATATCACAGATTAATATCACAGAGATTAATATCACAGATTAATATCACAGATTAATATCACAGATTAATATCACAGAGATTAATATCACAGATTAATATCACAGTCTGTTCCTCTTCCAGGACTTTGCAGGTGTGAATATTTGATCTATTAGTTATTTAAGTGTTGGAAATAGAGACGAAGCTCTGAAACTGATTTTAATTGAAATTCAGTTGTTTTTGTTTGTCAGACGTTTGTTATCTGAGAAGAACTAAAGAAATATTCATTCATCATTCACTGTTTTACTTTTGTTTATAATTCATTGAATTCTTTTCAGCTTGTAGAGAAAAATCATATGTTTCATGTGCATTAATGATTAAGAACCAAACTAGAATAAATTGTTGTTTTTATGATCATATCACTTAATACACAAACACCTTCATACAAATACATGAACACATCGGATCCATTTAAATCTTTGTCTGTTTCATTGTCTCATAAAGACAATAATAAGAGACGAGAATGATTCATAGAATTTAGATCTTCATCATCTTCCTCATCGTGTCGGTTGTCTCCGTGTCGGACGGACAGAATGTGTGACGGGCTTCAGATGACAGCAGCTGTTTGAGTGAAACACGAGTCTCCTTTATGTTCTACAAGTATATTTATTAATACATTTTAAAATGTGTTTCAGTTTGTCTTCTCTCCTTCAGTGAGATTAGTGTCAGAACTTAAACTAAACTAAAAAGGATTTGATGAGGATTATTTATTGTGTGAGGAATAATAGTATTAAAATAGTAACATAAGTGAACTGCATGAATTCTCAATTTTAGCATCTTTTTTCCTCCTTTTATTTACCGACGTGTGCGACCAAGTTTTTATATTAGACGCGCTAACAACGACAACAACAGAACATAAAAGTCTAATAGTTTGAATAAAAAGTGAATTTAATTTCAAGAAGAAAAGGAGAAAAACGAAAGCGAGAGGGAGAAAAGAAATACAAATAAACGATTTTAGCATCTTTTAAAATAATGTTTCTTTGTTGAAACGAGTGACAAGAATATTTGTCAGTTATTTAATTTCTCTCGATACGAGCGTCTTAAAACATGTTTATTTATTCATGTTGCTCATTTTACAGGAACAGTTTATTTATTTAACTTTAATTTCTGGCATAGAGTTAATGAGAAGGTCGACACTACTGTACGATAAATATAAATAAAAGTATATATAAAAATTACTGCCAGTTAGCTTAGCTTAGCATAAAGACTGGAAGCGGGGGGGGGGGACAGCTAGCATGGTTTATTTAATCCAAACAACAACAAACGTAACATGACAATTTGCTGTTTACAGGTAAACATGGCGTCATGTAAATAACGTTATTGTTGTTTTTAATTACATATAACGTGTTAACTAGGGAGATCAATTAGATCACTGTTTCCCTTTTTTTGTGGGGACCCACTTTTTAAACGTTCTTCATCACCTTCATTTATTTGTAGTCATTCAGAAGAGAGATCAGAACTTAGTTGTATGCATGAGTCATTGAAAACATATACACGTTAAATACTTTATATATGAGAGCTAAGCTGAGTTAAGCTGCTATCTTTCTTTGTTTTCTAACAAACAGAATTCATATTAGATTTAATGTTATAACTAGAATCCAACCATCAGAACAATATGAACGCTCAGGCTCCCTCATGTGGCCCAAAAGTGAACTGCAGATAACAATGTTCAGCTAAAGACAAAGGAAGAAATCATTTATTCAGCGACTCAAATACAATCTCAGGGTCAAGACCGCGACTTTAGGAATAGAGGTATAGAGTCAGAGTCAGGCTAGCCGTTTCCCCCTGTTTCCACTCGTTATGCTAAGCTAACGCTAACCAGCTGCTGTCTGTAGCTTCATATTTATCAGGAAAGGGGTGTCAATCTGAACAGATTTCCAATCTTTCAGACTAACTGACTGAACGTCTTTTTATCTCTTGTGTCACAGGGTAAAGAAAATGACGTCCAGCCGCCGGCATCACCTGAAGGTGAGAACGAGTCCTTCTCTTCCTTCTTGCTGACGTCTTGTTGAAGTTTCAGTGGAGCTTCATGGAGAACTTTGAATGTACATGTTCTTCTTCTCACCTCCCTCAGAGTGTGATGCTGCAGATTGCCGCCAGCTTGATCGAGCAGGAGAAGAAGGACCTCGTGGAGGCGAAGGAGACGTACATGTCTGACAACTGCCCCGCCCCCGACATGAGCGGAGACCAGGCCATCCTCATGGTGAGACACAGTATAAGTACTACTCTGTTACAGTACTAATACCACAGTGGAGGAATACTCTGTTACAGTACTAATACCACAGTGGAGGAATACTCTGCCACAAAGTTCTAATAGCACAATGTCCAACTACTGTGGTACAGTTAAAGTACTAATACCACATTGTACAATTACTTTGTTACAGTAATGGTACTAATACCATGTTGTTTAATTTAAATACTCTGTGACAGTAAAATTAATTAAACATTCGTCATATTTTTGCAGGATTAAAGAAAATGTACTAAAGTTAAAGTCGTGTAAAGTCATTAAACTTCTGTAAAAGTAAAACACTTTTAGCAGCAAATTGTACTTAAATGATCAATTTAAATTATTATTATTGTTTTGTGTCTTGACAGGAACTCTGTAGGAAGCTCCAGCAGGCCATCGACAAGATCGACGAGGAGCGGTACGACGCCGCATCCAAAGTCGGCAAGAGCGACTCAGAGGTGAGACAAACAATGAGCTGATGGTCTCAGGTGAGAGTCAGACAACGGGGGGAAGTTTCTTAGATCTAAATATCTATATAAACTTGAGGAGCAGCCTTTTTTGACGTTTTTGGTTACTGCAAGTGGCGTCACAAAAACCAAAGTGGCGTCGGACAAAATACAAAGTGAAGTCGGACAAAAACACAAGTTGTGTCAGACAAAAATCGAATTGGCGTCAAACAAAAACCAAAGTGGCGTCGCACAAAAGACAAAGTGGCGTCGCACAAAAGACAAAGTGGCGTCAGACAAAAGACAAAGTGAAGTCGGACAAAAACGCAAGTTGTGTCAGACAAAAGACAAAGTGGCGTCGCACAAAAGACAAAGTGGCGTGAGACAAAAGACAAAGTGGCGTCAGACAAAATACAAAGTGGCGTCAGACAAAAGACAAAGTGGCGTGAGACAAAAGACAAAGTGGCATCAGACAAAATACAAAGTGGCGTGAGACAAAAGACAAAGTGGCGTGAGACAAAAGACAAAGTGGCGTGAGACAAAAGACAAAGTGGCGTGAGACAAAAGACAAAGTGCCGTCGCACAAAAGACAAAGTGGCGTCAGACAAAAGACAAAGTGGCGTGAGACAAAAGACAAAGTGCCGTCGCACAAAAGACAAAGTGGCGTCAGACAAAAGACAAAGTGGCGTGAGACAAAAGACAAAGTGGCGTGAGACAAAAGACAAAGTGGCGTGAGACAAAAGACAAAGTGGCGTGAGACAAAAGACAAAGTGGCGTGACACAAAAGACAAAGTGGCGTCGCACAAAAGACAAAGTGGCGTCAGACAAAAGACAAAGTGAAGTCGGACAAAAACGCAAGTTGTGTCAGACAAAAGACAAAGTGGCGTGAGACAAAAGACAAAGTGGCGTCAGACAAAATACAAAGTGGCGTCAGACAAAAGACAAAGTGGCGTGAGACAAAAGACAAAGTGGCGTGAGACAAAATACAAAGTGGCGTCAGACAAAATACAAAGTGGCGTGAGACAAAAGACAAAGTGGCGTGAGACAAAAGACAAAGTGGCGTGAGACAAAAGACAAAGTGGTGTGAGACAAAAGACAAAGTGGCGTGAGACAAAAGACAAAGTGCCGTCGCACAAAAGACAAAGTGGCGTAAGACAAAAGACAAAGTGGCGTGAGACAAAAGACAAAGTGGCGTGAGACAAAAGACAAAGTGGCGTGAGACAAAAGACAAAGTGGCGTGAGACAAAAGACAAAGTGGCGTGAGACAAAAGACAAAGTGCCGTCGCACAAAAGACAAAGTGGCGTCAGACAAAATACAAAGTGGCGTGAGACAAAAGACAAAGTGGCGTGAGACAAAAGACAAAGTGGCGTCAGACAAAATACAAAGTGGCGTGAGACAAAAGACAAAGTGGCGTCGGACAAAAACACAAAGTGGCGTCGGACAAAATATATGTGGTATCAGACGCCGAGCGCCACTTAACCGAAGTCAGTATTTGACAAGTTTGGAGTGAGAACCAGTTGCAATAAATAAATACCCAAAATCGAAATATACACAATGCCAAAAATACAAACAACGACAATTGTAAACAACAAGCTGCTCTTCATTGGTGGATTTTGCATCTTGGATTCAGTGAATTCATCCTTTCTTTTTACCATCTTTTCTTTGTTCGATCTGAAAATGAATTCACGCTCGTCAGGTCCTGGTTGGTTTACAGAAAGTCTCTTTCAGTTTGAGTCCAACATTTTGTACTTGTATTCTAGTGTTGTAGTTGTTGTAGTTGAATTACGTTAGCATGTTTTTACCACTTTTTATTGGTCCTGGTGACGTCTCTGTACTCCATGAAAACAACTCCTGTCGTGTTAAACAGCTGCTCCAGAGTTTACAGACATTAGATCCTTCTGTTCTTTACATCAGACGTATATTTAGCATCAGAAGTCATCATTAGTCCCTCCGACCGGTTGCTTCCACAACGTGTGGACCAACACATCGTGATGGTTTTTCTGCCTCCAGATCGACGATCTGAAGATGAAGGTGGTGGAGTTGGCCGGAGTGAAGAAGCCGGCCCTGAAGAAGGTCCGCATGTCGGCCGACGCCATGCTGCAGGCTCTGCTGGGAGGGAAACACAAGGTCACCATGGACCTGAGGGCCAACCTGAAGCAGGTCAAGAAGGAGGTCAAGGAAGAGGTGAGGAATCACAGAGGAGTCAGGAGAAGTTTCACTCTTCTTCAACATAAAAGCATCATGGGTCCGCTGGTATTAAGGTTTCATGGTTGAAGTCAGAATCATGCAGCTTAATTGAGATCTTTATTCTTTAGAAAGAGTTTCACTTTGTTCCAGGTTTGCTCAGCGATGGAAGAAGTATTCGTAGAAATACCACAACGTAGAAATGCAAAACATACCTAAAGTATCAAAGTAAAAGTACTCTTTGTGCAGTAAAATGTCTCTTGTGACATTATTAGGTTATAAATACTGATCATCAGTGACTACATTTATATGAACCAAATGATCTGTTTTGGGCCGTTATTCCAAAAAAAGACAAAAATGTTTACGTGGCTAACAAAACATCATATTCAAATAATAACCCCGTTACCATGAAGGCGTACGTACTCTGAGTAACGTAAAGTTTAGTGTTGCGATATGTGTGCATATCCAAAGACCTGTTAATGTGAAAGTAGGTGTGTTTCTCCTTCTGATCAGGAATGTGGGCTTTTCTTTTGGGCATCTCTGCAAACTGTCGGCTACTCGGTTTGTGTTCGACGCACAGCTGACTGTAAACAAGCTGTGATACATATGCTGAATATGCTACATACATGTTAAAAAAATGCACTTTAAACCTGAATAATATCGGCATATCCCACGTCTTAATCTGAACATTTTGAATATAATTACATTTTTAAAATCCAAACAGAATATGCTGTTTTGTTTTCAGGTTGGTCTCATCCAACATTCGTTGCCATAGCTACGGAAAAGAGTTTACGATAATTCTACATATCCCACAAAATGTAATTGTATGTTAGTAAAGTATACAGGTCAAACAAAAACACGTATTTCACATCAACATCTTTTACTAAACCTAACTTAGTATCTGTGAAGACAGGAGTTTATTTTGAAAATACTTTATTTGCGTGATAATTGGAAATTGACACGTGTTGCTGGACTTTCGTAGTAAAATGCACGGAAAATGTACTTTTCGTAAGAAATGATATAAAATGTTGCATATCTGACCCGTATCAAATTCAGACTATTGTCTTATTCGGAAGAAATGTGGAATATTAGTGTGCCTGTAAAACAAAGTATTCAGCAGCATGTTATAGTTTAGTTTAACTGGATAGAAGAAGAAGAAACTATGGTCTGATACACAAATCTGTTTTTACTTTTCAAACTTTTCTTACATTTTTGCTTTCTGGTGAAATATCGGACTTTTCTTTGCATATCAAGTACGCTGTTTTCCTCTGAGTACGTAAAGTACATTACAGGACAAAAATGTAGATTTCTGTATCTAAAGCAGTTTAAAGTCCTTGCTGCTGTTTTATACTTTAGTGAATGAATGGAAACCAACGGCTGCCTGGAAAGAGTTCAAATCACAGGACAAAGGACGACATTTAATAGAAATGTGTTAAAACATAAAAAGTCTGATCTCCTGATAACGTTGTTGATGTTTTTTGTGTCTGCAGTCGACAGAGGCGGGCGACTGGCGTAAGAACATCGAGGATAAGGCCGACAGGAAGAAGATGTTCGAGACTTCCTAAAAACCCTCTTGAGGTGTCGACGTCTCCGTCAGCTAAGACACTTTTTGTTGTTGTTGTTGTTTTTGGTTGTTTTTGTGATATCGAGAGACTGAGTCAACATGTACGCAGTTAAAAACGTCAAAATGTACAAAATGTACAGGTTTCCATAGAGTCATTCGAAATAAATGTTTGGAAATAATGATTCATTTGTCTGTTACATTTATCCACTGAATCGTTCTTTATATAGTTTTTTTACACCAAACAGAGACTTCGATTTTGAATTCTTTACGCGATGCAATATTTAGACTTTTAGCTTAAAGTCTTTACTTCGATAAAATGTACTTTCTGTTCAAAATATGACTCAGGAGAGTCGTCCGTCTGTCACACCAGAGAAGTCGTTAGATGTGGTTGAAAGCTTCAGAAATAAATCGAGTAAGTGGAAAAACGCTCTCCAAAGAGAGGTACAAAGAGAGGTACAAAGAGAGGTACAAATAGAGGTACAAAGAGAGGTACAAAGAGAGGTACAAATAGAGGTACAAAGAGAGGTACAAAGAGAGGTACAAAGAGAGGTACAAAGAGAGGTACAAAGAGAGGTACAAATAGAGGTACAAAGAGAGGTACAAAGAGAGGTACAAATAGAGGTATAAATAGAAGTACAAAGAGAGGTACAAATAGAAGTACAAATAGAGGTATAAAGAGAGGTACAAAGAGAGGTACAAATAGAGGTACAAATAGAGGTACAAAGAGAGGTACAAAGAGAGGTACAAAGAGAGGTACAAAGAGAGGTACAAATAGAGGTACAAAGAGAGGTACAAAGAGAGGTACAAATAGAGGTATAAATAGAAGTACAAAGAGAGGTACAAAGAGAGGTACAAATAGAAGTACAAATAGAGGTATAAAGAGAGGTACAAAGAGAGGTACAAAGAGAGGTACAAATAGAAGTACAAAGAGAGGTATAAAGAGAGGTACAAAGAGAGGTACAAAGAGAGGTACAAATAGAAGTATAAATAGAGGTACAAATAGAGGTACAAATAGAAGTATAAATAGAGGTACAAAGAGAGGTATAAATAAAACAAGTGATCAACGAATCAAATGGTCAATGAAATCTTTTTCAGGACATCTTAAGAATTATTATTACTTTGTTTATTAAATGCCAATAATATAAATAAAAGTCAGAAAACATCATCATTTTTTAAATATTTATCTCAATGTATAAACTTCAGAAAACAGCACTAAAGCTACTTAAAGGGCCAGTGTGAAGGATCTAGTGACATCTAGTGACATCAGATTACAACCAACAAAATACCCAGGTTGTGTCTACGGTGGCCTTAAGGTGACATATTCTCTCTGTAGGTCCAGTGTTTGTCTGTTCTGGGCTACTGTAGAAACATGGCGGTGCAACAAAAACACTGATTATTTTTATTACATATCTTCTAATAGATCCATTAAATGCTACACGCCGGCCCTTTAAGGGATATTTTCAGGTTGAAAACAGAAAGTTGTTTTTCTAGTCCTGGTTCCAAGAACCCTGGGGGGTTACATAGGGCCCCCGCGTACACACACACACACCCCACCCACCCACCCACACCCACACACCCACACACACACCCCACCCACACCCACACACACACACACACACACACACACACACACACACATACTCCCTTGTGTGCATCTGCATCTTGAAGCTTGAAGTCGACTCATGGGGATGGAGGGGGGGTGTTGGAGGAGCGGGGCTGGGTCTGGTGTATTTCAGGAGCTCGTCGGCTCATTGGTCTGCTCGGGATCCATTTCCATAAAGAGGATCTGAGCGCTTTGCTGAGGCATCGCTATCCGCCATATAAACCCTATTTCCTTTTTCACTGTGTGTCTTTGGCAGTGTCTCCTTTTCATCCACAAGTGTGTCGTGGATCCCTTCTTCTTCCTCCTGTCGATAGGTGAGAATTTACATTTTTAATTTTGTCTCTTGTTTTTGAGCTTCTCTGGGAGCAGCATCTTTTTTATTTAATCCGAGCAGCCACACGTCCACCAGACTGTTTCTAAAATCCCTGGTTTGAGAGGTTGAGATGATGGCTGTTGGTTTCTCCTCCGCTGACCCTTCCTGACGTTCCTGAACTCACTTTCTACATGTTTGCTGCCGACTTTTGACCTTTTCCTGACAAGACTTAAATTTATGGGAGCCGTTCAGCTGCACCGAGAGGTGTTTTATGGTCCTGAAGCTGTTTGCAGCTCGCTGGTAGAAAGTCACTGCGATCCCACAGAGTCTTCAGACTGCGGCGCTCAGACGGCTAGAATACCGTCCTGTCAGTCGGCTGAATCATGGTTAAGCTGTTATTCTTTAAAAAGGTTTGGAGTGAGACAAATATCATGAGAAAGAATTTGACAAAACATGTTTTTGAATAAGAGCAAATTTATTTGTTTGAATACCGGATATCTTTTAAGTTTTACTTATTTTTGACATGGGACGTGAACATATTTGTAGTGTTTTATGACAACAACTGGTCATTCATTTTCAATGAATTGCTCGTTAATACAGATTATTAATCATGGTTAATAAGTTAATGTATTCCTCTGCAGGATTTAGCGGCTGGTTGTATCATTTCTTGGACTTTATTTCTTTTATTTTTTGTGTAAAAATCTGAGTTAAAAGAAACTCAGAAAAAATTTAAATTGTACAACTTTTAAAGATGTTAAAATCACTGATAAGTCACTGAGTGAAAAGCTGAATTTTTAATGTGAACTTCCATTCCGCCTGATTTGGAGCCAGTATTTTAACATTCAAAGTAAGTTAAAGGTGCCGGAGATGAACTTAAGTTAACGATATTCCACTGGAGAATTTCTTTAAATTAACTCTTCATCCTATCCGGTCGCAAACCGTCCAGACCGGACACCGGATCCCGACCGTCCCAGTTTAGTTCAGTCGACGTCGCTGCTCTTCAGCTGTGGTTTGGGATCTCGTTACGGCTCAAATATTCCCGACATCCATCGGAGCAGCAGAACCTGCTGATCTCAGAGAACCTCACACTGACATCCTGATCTGAGACGCTACGGCGGTCAGCAGAGGTCAAAAAGACCCAAATGTTTCCTCCGCTCACTGTCTTCTCATGTGTGTCTTCATGCAGGTCGTGAACCGCAGAACAAAACGCCAAGATGTCTGAGTAAGTGTGAACGTCACCTTCTCTGATCGGACCCACCAAGTTTAGATCAGCTTTAGTGCAAACACAGTTCTCAGGAAATCACTGTGGAAAGACAAAACACATTGTTGGAGAAAGTTTTGTTTTGTTTTTACGACAGAAATCTGCCTTTTTCACAATCCATTAAAGTGACACTTCAGACACAGATGTAGTGATGTCGGTCTGTTTATCTTCCATAACTCGTCTTCTTTCAGACCAGAGGAAATACAACATTTATTTTACTACTTTGTCTGTTTAACGTCTGTAGATTTCGACCATCACATAATACCTCATTTGCATATTTAAACACAACATGTCAGTAAACGTGTAACACAGTAAATCCTCCTCTTGATGTGATGAAGAGGTGAAGCTTCATGATCTCTATGAGTTCATGTTTTATTCTAAATGTCTGTAACTGAACTAAACGTCTCTTTAAAGGACGTTTTCTCTAAATGATGATAAATCTCCACTTCAGCAGCTCTCACACACCAACGTTAACGTTCACTGCTCTCTGTGTGCTGCAGGTTCACACAGTAGAATAAATAATTCTCTTTAGGGAAGTTTCATGGTGATATCTATTTATACATATTTATTATTATCAAGATGGATGTGTTCACTTGTTCTAAGAAAAGCATGATTGATGATGATGATGATGATGATGATGATCTCACTCTCAAACAGGAAAAAGATGAATTCCAGCCGCAGGCATCACCTGAAGGTAATTATCACGGCATTTTATTACAGTCCTGCTTAAAAAATGAGGTGTTCATGATAATATAAGCTCATTATATGATCTGAATTATTGTTAAAAAGTGATAAAAAATATATATTTTTGAATATTTATATGAAATCGTTAACATTTTTGTTAATTTGTGTTAAATGTAATAGTTTAAAGCTTATTGTTTGCATTCTATGACATCAACTTGCCATTAATTGTCAATGAATTGGTCATTAATACAGATATTAAGCTGATATTATTTATAGATAATGAGTTAATTTGGTGAACACGTGAATCTCTTTTCAGCAGCACATTAATCAGTATTTGGTGTTCATCCTTTAAAAAGTGTTTCAGATCCTGTTTTTATTTAAGTTTAATTCTTTTGTGGCGTTTTGAGTTCTCAGCGTGTGAAATAATAATAATAATAATAATGAAATGATGCCGTTTGTCCTGCAGAGTGTGATCCTGTCGATCGCTCAGAAATGGCTGGACCAGGAGAAAATTGACGACGCGGCGGCTAAAGCGGCCTACATGAGTGAACACTGCCCCGCCCCCGAGATGAGCGGAGACCACGACGCCCTGATGGTGAGACCAGCATCCACCAAAACCCCCTCAGAGCCTCAGAGCCTCAGAGCCACAGAGCCTCACAGCCTCACAGCCTCAGAGCCTCACAGCCTCAGAGCCACAAAGCCTCAGAGCCTCACAGCCTCAGAGCCACAGAGCCTCACAGCCTCAGAGCCACAAAGCCTCAGAGCCTCAGAGCCTCACAGCCTCAGAGCCACAAAGCCTCAGAGCCACAGAGCCACAGAGCCACAGAGCCTCACAGCCTCAGAGCCACAAAGCCTCACAGCCTCAGAGCCTCAGAGCCACAGAGCCTCAGAGCCACAAAGCCTCACAGCCTCAGAGCCACAGAGCCTCAGAGCCACAGAGCCTCAGAGCCTCACAGCCTCACAGCCTCAGAGCCACAGAGCCTCAGAGCCTGAATTCAAAGTATTACTTAAAGTATAAACCTCAAAATATACTCAGAGAACCAAAAGCAGAAGTACTTCTGCTGCAGAAGGAACACAGGTTATTTACATTAAATACATATTATCGATGCATTTATGTAAGCAGCATTCTAAAGTCAATGTCCAGCTACTTATACTCATTAATATACTCTTCTTATTTTCTTTAATTAATGGGAATGCATCAGATTTTTTACATGTATCTTTACATGTAAAAAATGGTTAAGTAACTAAGGCTGACAGATACATGTACTACAGTAAAAAAGTACAATATGTACCTCTGAGATGTAGTACAGTAAAAAGTACAATGTGTACCTCTGAGATGTAGTACAGTAAAAAGTACAATGTGTACCTCTGAGATAGTACAGTAAAAAGTACAATGTGTACCTCTGAGATAGTACAGTAAAAATTACAATGTGTACCTCTGAGATGGAGTGAAGGAGAAGTAGGAAGTAGCATAAAAGGGAAATACTCAAGTAAAGTACCTCAAATACAAGTACCTCAAAATTGTACTTTATCTTCGGGTATTAATTCACATTGGACACATGTCAGCTCACCTGTGGTTTCATGTACAGGTGTATATAAATACACCTGTACATGCTACAGGTGTGCAGGGGAATGTACATGTGTGTAACACGAGAACTGTGTGTGTGTGCTTGTTTCAACAGGAATACTGCAAGAAGCTGAACGCTATCATTGACAGGATCGACGAGGAGAGGTACGACATCCACTCCAAAGTTCAGAAGGCCGACAAAGAGGTGAACGCTCTGACATCACTAACAACAACTAAACAAAACTTTATTTCAATTTAAAACGCTGTTAAACAGGCTTTTCTTTCTTTCTTTCTTTCTTCCCTTTTCCAAGTATGACTGCCCGGCTATGGAGTCTTACGAGCGCCATAAAAGGAAATATATATTTTTAAAGAGGAATAAATAAAATGATTGATAGCTAAATAAACGAGTAGGAATACATAGAGCAAAACACTTAAACATAATAAAACATGTGGAAATAGGAATACAAATAAAGTAGTCGCAATTATAAACGTTTTATTTATTAAATTGTATTTAATATATATTTATATTTCTTCCACTTAAATTACTTGTTTTTCTCTGTATATTTTTTTGATTTATTTATTTTTTTATATTACAATATGTTTAATATTTTAGCTCTTTACTTTCACTTGTTTTGTTCCCGATTGCTTTTGCTTTTCTCTATTGATATTAATATTCCGTGAAGGGCCAACACATATACTGTAGTTTAAATTAAATAAAAAATGTATACAGAAATATATACAGAAATAAATGAACAAGAAAATAAATGAAAATACGTATGATTATTCTTTCATATGTTTTTATTTGTCCTATTCTTTTACCGATTCATTCTTGTTATGGCGCTCCTATGACTCCATACATCAAGATAACAACGTAACAGCAGCGTTGTAGAATCAGCTCCATCTATATTTGCAGTTTTTATGTCATTGATTTCATTTCCTCCAATTTACATTTACAGTTTGTTTGTCAATGAGTGAAAGTATTCGTCGTTCATATCTTTGGTGTTTTCCCCGTTATATTTTGGGATGGTTCTCCAAGTGAAAACAGTAGGATGGCAATCTTCATTATTTTTTCAATCTTATTTCCAAATAATCCCTCCAGAGCTGCACAGTCCCAGATCTGTGAATCATTTCCTCCAACATGAAGCGACTGATGCTGAACCTTTATCAAATATTGAAGCGATCAATGGAGGCCTGAGAAATCTAGTTTTTACCTTCAAATCAAATCTTTCCACAGATGACTTTTAATATCATTGTGGCTACTCGTACAGATATCTTCTCAGGTATCCTCCTCAATAATTAGATTTCATTCTAACTGTAGTTTTTGTTTAGCAGGAGTTCTGATATTACCATAATAACATGTGGTTTGGTCTCTTTTAATGTCTTGATTTAGGTATCGTGACTGATCATTTGTGATGTGAGTGTTAACAACGACCCTTTCTATCGTTGTTTTCCTTCTTCTCTCAGATTGAAGACCTGAACATCAAAGTGGTGGACCTGAGAGGAGTGAAGAAACCCGCTCTGAGGAAAGTGCGCATGTCCGCCGACACCATGCTGAAGGCTCTGCTGGGCTCCAAGCACACGGTGAACATGGACCTGAGGGCCAACCTGAAGCAGGTCAAGAAGGAGGTCAAGGAGGAGGTGAGTCCACCACACTCAGTGATATACTGAAGCAACACACTCACAAGAATAGAAACATGTAAAAAGGAATAAAAATAACTAACAATAATAGCATTATAAACATTTCATCTACTAAATTATATTTCTTTTTTATTTACGTCCGTATCCATTCAATTATATATGTTTTGAAAACATGCAATTTATTTCTTTTTTTGCATTTAAATGACTTGTTTTTCTCTGAATATTTGTTTTGATTGAAATAACTTGAAATAATGTTAAAAAATGCTCCTTTGCAGCCGGTAGAAGCCGCTGGCGACTGGCGTAAGAACATCGAGGACAAGGCCGACAGGAAGAAGATGTTCGAGACTTCCTAAAGGAACGCGTTGCTGCTGTTCGTCTTTGTTTTTATGAACTCCACGTGTCTTATTTGTGTTGGTTTGAACCAGACGGTGCTGAACTGCAGCAGCTTAGCAAGTCTGAGAGGAGTCGCTCTGCGTTTGAGGATTTCGTTTTTAATTTGTTTGTTTGTCTGGATGGAAGTTTTTTTTGGGGGGGAGGAGGTTCACACACCAACACACAACAGCAGGTCTTAAACTCCACACATTCAGGACAACATTCACAGCAACATGAACCATGTTGAAGAGAAACAATAAAGTCAAATGTGGAAGAAAAGATATTTTGGTGTCTTTATTTGCATTGTTCAGCAGCAGAAATGTTTTATCTGGCACCAAAGATAAAGTCTCTGTAGTTTGTGAGTGTAAAATAATATTGTATTAATTCACCTTCTTTTATTATACAAACACAAAGGTCTAAATCCGGATTCAAAGCCTTCAACAGGAATTACTGGATTTTTAAATTGTATTTATTTATTTTTGTGATTTGTCTCCAAAATATTTTATATAATTTGAAAATATTTTCCACTTTAGAGAAGAAAAAGCAGAATTTGAATAAAATGTTATTTTTATATATTTTTTATTTTTATTCTATGATTTATTTAGTCAAAATATCTGTGAAAAATAAATGGATATTTTTTTTTAAGTTGTAGTAGAAAGTTGTACGACATCATTTGACTTCCATACGGTTTGAAATGAAAACGGTAGTTCAGTTATAAAATCATTATTTTTAATAGTGTCTGTATGAAAACTACCAACAAACACTGAACATGTCTTTTATTCCTCATTAGTGATGATGATGATGATGATGATGATGATGATGATGATGATGAAATAAGATGAGCTATGACTTAATTTATCCTGATGGAAATTGTTGTGCATCAGTAAATATATGTAATATATGTACAGTAAATTTAGGAGTAGGGTGAAAATATTAAATATAAAAAAATATATATATTTGAATGCTGTTGGAATACTTTGAGAAAATCAAACTCAAATTCAAATAATATATAAATATATTGAAATAAATGTTACTTCAGACATTTTGTCACAACTAATTGTTATGTATGAGATTGTGTATACAAGTATACAGTAAATATGTATGTATCTACATATATATAAATACATTATGTAAATGTAAAATTATAATTTTAAACATGGATAGTAAAAAGTCCAAAAAAGGACTATATATATATATTATTATTTATTATATTATTATTTCCCCTGTATCTTATCATACTTTAAATATTAAAACTGCTTTAAAATATTATTATATTTATATATTTATGGATGCCGTGATAAGTTCAGCTGAACTCCAGACGTTTTATACTAAATTTAAACCTCAGTCTGAAGACTGACAGAGAGAGAACGCATCTTCTTGGTGAAGTCACATGATCCAAATTTAACTCTGAGGCGCCCCCCCCCCCCCCCCCCCTTACAGAACGACAGGATAAAGTTAGAAACTAAGGAAACCTTAGAGGCCGGAGAGCTCAGAGCTCCATACAAGGAGTGTGACAGCATGTAAGTGTGTGCGTATGTGTGTGTGTGTGTGTGGTAAATTTATGAAACCAGCAGTGAGTTACACACAACAGATGTCAACAAAACTGTACAACATACAATGCAGCAAAAGAATAATTTACAACAATTTATTTGTGATAAACTGAAGGATGAAGTGTTTGTTTATGTGTTGATGTTGAATGTTTGTGATAAACTGAAGGATGAAGTGTTCCTTTATGTGTTGATGTTGAATGTTTGTGATAAACTGAAGGATGAAGTGTTCCTTTATGTGTTGATGTTGAATGTTTGTGATAAACTGAAGGATGAAGTGTTCCTTTACGTGTTGATGATGAATGTTTGTGATAAACTGAAGGATGAAGTGTTACTTTATGTGTTGATGTTGAATGTTTGTGATAAACTGAAGGATGAAGTGTTACTTTATGTGTTGATGTTGAATGTTTGTGATAAACTGAAGGATGAAGTGTTCCTTTACGTGTTGATGTTGAATGTTTGTGATAAACTGAAGGATGAAGTGTTCCTTTATGTGTTGATGATGAATGTTTGTGATAAACTGAAGGATGAAGTGTTCCTTTATGTGTTGATGTTGAATGTTTGTGATAAACTGAAGGATGAAGTGTTCCTTTATGTGTTGATGTTGAATGTTTGTGATAAACTGAAGGATGAAGTGTTCCTTTATGTGTTGATGTTGAATGTTTGTGATAAACTGAAGGATGAAGTGTTCCTTTATGTGTTGATGTTGAATGTTTGTGATAAACTGAAGGATGAAGTGTTCCTTTATGTGTTGATGTTGAATGTTTGTGATAAACTGAAGGATGAAGTGTTCCTTTATGTGTTGATGTTGAATGTTTGTGATAAACTGGAGGATGAAGTGTTCCTTTATGTGTTGATGATGAATGTTTGTGATAAACTGGAGGATGAAGTGTTCCTTTATGTGTTGATGTTGAATGTTTGTGATAAACTGAACCTTTTGTGTCCTGGAGCTTTTCAGGACAAAATACAAATGTGTTCTGAACACATGAGGAACGTCATTAAAAGTGTAAAGCCTCGCTGGTTTCTCCTGCAGGAAGACGAGCTGAAACAGACCTCAGATCAGCTGTTTGAGGTCGTCCTGCAGGTTCACGACCACTAGGTGGCGTGTTTGTTCCGTTTTCAGCTCTGAACAGAAGCTCAAGTTGATTTTAGAGGATTGTGTACAAGTCAAGTGCAATATATTGTAGTTATTGTTGTGCTTTTTAAAATATTTGTAATGATTGTATAAGAGAATAAAGAGGAACAGTGATGTTTCTTCATTTCAATATCTTCTGTCTGGATCTGGTGATGTGGGGCTTTCTCTTGTGCAGAAACAGCTGAAGTTGATGTGCAGCACTTCTTAGTCACATAACAGGACAGGCTGGTCTCATCCAGCCGTTTGTAGATATAGCTACGATAAATAACGTAATCATGAGCGAGGAAGTATAAAGACCGCGAGAAGTCCACACAGCGTGGGAGAGGAGTTGGATGTGTCTAACAACCAGCGATCCTTTAACCAGGAGGCCGATGTTCAGGCACTTCTGTAGTCATTTTAACCCAAAACCGTAATCTTTTCCTAAACATAACTCAGTAGTTTTGTTGTCGAAACCTAACTGAGTTGTTTCCTGTGAAGTCGGAAGTTTATTTTGAAAAGACTGGATGTCCAAAAGTCTTTGGAGGAAAACGCACACAAAATGTGAGTATTTCTTGTAAGATATTATATGAATTGTTATATATTTTGAAGAGAAACAGCTGATAAAACATTTTGTAGCTGCCCCTTTTTTGAGGGGAAATGATTTGATGGAAAGTTTGAGGCGATTCGTTTTTGGTGCATATTTAAGAATCTTTTTAAATATTTGTATTGGATTGTGCCGTCTTGTTGTTCTCTGGTTTAACTTCAGCCTCACGGTCCAAAGCTCCTCCGTGCCCTCTCTCTTTCTTCCACCACTTCATATTTTACTCTTTGTTCGTTCATATTTTCCATCACCTCACTCTGCTGACTCAGATATTTATCGCTCTGTCCTGCCGTCTCTCTGCAGACCTCGTGAACATAACCCAAGCACGTCCTCATAACCGACCCAGGCTGTAAAGTCATTCAGGGTTATTATGTCCAGCCCGCTGGAGGTCGTCGTTAAAGTTCAAGGGGTGCCATAACATTTAGTGCCTGCTCAAAATCTCATTAACTTCCCCCCTATTTGTCCCATATGGTTTCACTTTCAGCTCACAGGCTGGTGGAGCCTCTCTGCACGCTTGTTGTCAAATCTGGATAGGTGATTTATTTGTTTTCTGAATTCTGCATTCCACCAAAAGCCCACGCTCCTCTGCAGAGAGCGCTGGTTTCGTTACCAGGAACCTGGCGGGCTCTTGAACACGACCCAACCTGCAGGGGTTGCACATCGGAGACCAGGTTTCAAACAGCGCTGTCACCTTCCAGAGAGCTGCAGCTGTAGATACAAGACGTCCCCGAAACTGAATCCTATAAGACGACTGATAGTAGAGGCTGCAGAACCCGTCTTCTTCCCTCTCTGTTCAGTTCTTCTAACCCCGACGTTTAGTGTGTGGTCATCTGTGTGCAAACATCTTTGGTTTCTCCAACATCAAACATGAAGTGAGTGAACAATGAAAAAATAGATTGAATGCTGCGTCTTACTTAGAAAACCCACAAACAAACTCAGTGACTTAATGCTCATCGTGTTGGACCTGAACCGTCCTAAAATAAGACTTTCTCAAGTTTCCTGCTCTTACAAAGAGAGCTGAGAGAGTTCACACAATCTTATTAGTGTTTTTATAGTTATTTGATTACAAATGTTCTGCTTCAGGATTCAGGATCCAGACCTGCAGTCATCTTTGTGTTGCTACACGTCGATCCTGTTACCTGATAAATAATCCTCAACCACTGATGACTCAACAAAACACCAGCTGAGTCTCTCTGGTCCACAAAGAGCAGCGTGGATCAAGTGACCAGAATAAGGTTTATAATTAACAGAACAGCACGTTAACTCAGGGTGGCTGGAAAGCATTTGAATCTTTATTCATATTAAAGAAGTAAACTAATATTTACAGGACTTTTGGTTTCACAGGAGACACAAACATCGGTCTCCTCGGTGAAAGTCCATGTTTGACCTCCATCCACTCAGACTTCCCAACTGTTGATCTAAATTCATCCAAAAGCATCTGCTCAGCAAAGCGATGTTTGTCTGACTAATCTCTGAGCCTCACAAGCTTCTGCAGCAAACGTTTGATATCGGTTTACGTCCGTCAGTCTTTTCAAAATAAACTATCGTCTTTACAGGAAACAACTCAACAAAACTACTTATTTATTCTTTAGTAAAATAATAACTAAAGAAGTATCGTAACTGAAGTTACGTGACAAATAACTCAACATTGACTTCTTGTTGAACGAACATTGGTCTCCTGGAGGAAAGATCCATCCATCTCCCTACCGTTTGAGATTCAGTAGATAACATAGGAAATGATTTCATAGCATATATATATATATATATATATATATATATATATTTTTCTTCGGTATAGTAGGAACTGGATCTGTATGTGACCAGCCTGGAGGGGCCCACATTGATTCATTAGCAAAGAGAAACAAAATGAAAGGATCTGCAGTCACCCTGTAGGACGGGAGGAGGTTTGGATTCTGCGTGATTCTCCGCCGCGCTGCTGTGACGTCCGGTTAGTTTACGTCTGTGGAGTCGGTCTCGATGGATTTTCTCAGGGACTTTGAAATTCCGACTGGAACAACCGTTCCGTTGCAGTTGTCAGTGTCTTTTTGTTCTGAGAGTTCAAAGGATCGCAGCATCAGCGGCGGTCCGACGGAAAACGCTTCCCGGAGAGGAGAATGATGAAGAAGGTTGTGTGGTCTGCACGAGGCTTCAGAGAAACACTGAAAGCTGAATAATGTTTTAGTGAAGATGCTTTTACTACATTTAGTTTGATCTGTCTTTGTGTTTGGTTTAAAACGTCTTTTTTTGTATTCAAACATTGCACTGGAACGAGTCGTTTCAGTTTGAACTCTGCATTTTGTGGTTGCATCCTATTAAAGGTGTCTGGGATGTTTTATCTGCTTCCTGCGTTACCTCACTCTGCAGGAATGCGTCGTTGCTGCTCTCTCTGCTGCTTTTAATGAGCCCACATTCCTCCACCTGAACGTGGGCTCATCGGCTCATCGGCGCTGCGTCGCTCCCTCGGTGCAGACGTCCTGACCGGAGCTCATGAACACCTGGTGGAGCGTGAAGGAACAGCGAACACAGCTCGAGTTTTACGGTTCTCCAGCTACGTGTTTACTTCAGTGCTCTGAAACTTGAGCATCAACGTCAGAAAAATCCCTCAAGATTCCACGACGACAACTAAAGTCTCAACACTCTTCGTTCCAAATCAGTTGACTTTACTAGAGTCTTGCGTGGAAACCCGTCGCCTCATTTAGGTTTTTACACACGGAGAAACTAAACGGGTCAAATTGTGTTAGAAAAAGTCCACATTAGTCAACTTTACTCAAAATCATTAGTTCACTGAAATGATTTCTTTTCTTGAGTCTAAGTTGAATGTCACACACCTGAAGCTGTTTGTTGGAACAAGTAAAAACACTGATCGTGGTCCCAGAGTGTACTACACGCGTGTACTTTGTTTTAGCAGTAATACTCGTGTTTAGAGGATTTCCAGCGTTGGATATTCAGAAGTAGATTAAGAGTGACGAACGTTATCAGACATGAAACAGTGAATTATTTCTCTCTCTGATGAGTTGAATCGTGAGTCAGCTGCGTGATTCTCTGTCAACAGCTGAGTTCAATGAACCTTCAATCAGAGCTCTGGTGATTCTGAACCAGATCCACATGAAGAAGGTTTGAAGTGGACTCTGCTGATTCAGCTTCACGTCTGTTTTCTTCTTCTGCAGATATTTTAAGGTTAGTAAATCACTCTATGTCCAGTTCATTAAACACATTGATAATTACATTAACAAACATTTGTAAATCGTGTAAAATCATTTTGTTTGATTCTCTCCAGCGATGGAAAGTAACTAAGTACTTTATTTCTTATTAATGTTATTTACTAAATCTGTTCAAGTGCTGCACGTTTACAATGTACATATATAAATATATTTTATTGTTCATATACTTCAAAATGTATTACTTTTTACTGACAGCTTCAGATTGTTCATATAATAATAATAATAATAATAATAATATTCTGATGATGATGTGGCTCAAAGGGTTTTACATTTTAAAATAAATCAAAACAGAAAACCTTAAATAAAACAAATTTAAAATAAAAATAAAAAGTGCTTCTTGAAAATGTCAAAAATGTCTTTATTAAAACCAAATAAAATAATAAATAATGATGAAATATTATAGACTAAACTACCAGCACTATATAAAGTCATTAAAATGAGCTTCAATAATTATAATATACATTAGATTCTTCTGAGTACTTTCACTTTGATGCTTTTGTACTTTTACTTGAGTAATATTTTGAATGCAGTACTTTTACTTGTAACAGAGTATTCCTACACTGTAGTATTACTTCTTTAAGTGTAGTGATGTGAGTACTTCTTCCACCTCTGATTCTCTCCAGTATTTCATGAGTTACAGACTTAAACAAAAAAACTGCTCATGCAGACGTGAGAAACCAGCGTTGTGTCCTGAGAAGGTTTCATCACGAGTCCGGTGTCAGCGGATCTTTGTTGCCATGGCAGCCGGTCTTTATTTACCGCCTCGGGCAGAAAACAACAAAGTGATCATGTTGTTGAAGAAAAGCCCTGACGGACGAAAATCAGCATGAAATAAGTGAATTACTGTCGTTGTGTTTTCAGTACACACATCGCTCTTTTACCTCGTCAGCTCCTTTATCCTCGTTTTTAATCATCCGAAGTGAAACTGAATCCTTCAGATACTCAGCTGACACTCTGTTGTTCCTCCAACATTAAAGAGATGAACACATTAATGCATCAATAACAGGCGGCAACCTTTGGTTCTTCACGTGTTAAAGCTGCATTCTCTCTAGTGTCCACCAGGGGGCGACTCCTCTGGTTGTATAGAAATCTATGAGAAAATGACTCTACTTCTCTCTTGATTTATTACCTCAGTAAACATTGTAAACATGAGTTTATGGTCTCAATCTCTAGTTTCAAGTCTTCTTCAATACAGCATGATGTTCATTTAGTAGATGATGGTCCATTTAGAGTCACACAGACCATAAAGCAGGGGATGCTTTAGGGGCGGGGCTACACAGTGATTGACAGGTCGACACCATGACTTTGTCTGAGAGATGTCTGTGTTTTCATCTTACAACTTTAACTCTTTCACGTTGTGTTTTCACTTCATGAAAGTTGGCAGTAACATTTTGGTCGCCTATGACTTGTATGTCTTATTCAGCGTTCAGTTGTTTTGCAACCCTGGTGTCACTTCTGGCTGCAAAAAAACAAAATGGCGACGGCCAAATGACGAATTTGAGGCTTCATAAAATCAGTCCACAAACCTATGGATGACATCAAGACGACTACGTCCACTTCTTATATAAAGTCTGATTATCAATCGTAATCCAATAGTATGAAAATATATTATTCTGCATAATGAATACTTTTGTACTTTACCTAATATTGAGTGTAGGACTTTTACTTCTAACAGAGTATTTTTTACAGTGTAGTATTGCTATTTTACGGAACATGTGAGTACTTCTACCACGTCTGTCTCCTAAACAGTTACCGGCTTGGATAGCCTCTTGACCTCTGACCTCTACAGACACTTCACCGTCTTTACAGACGTCTTTATGAACTTCTTCCATCTTCTCTTCACACGGGACGGTCGGCTCAAACATGACGAGGTTCCTCGTAGTTTGACGGGATTTTACAGATCGAATAAGAACCGCTCCTGAAATAAGAAAATAAAATGATTTCCAGATATATATATATATATATATATATATATATATATATATTTACATATATTTTTTAAAGATATATTTATTAATTTTTTACATTTTAATTACATATTTTTGTATATTTTTAAATATATCTGTAAATTTATAGAAAATATAATTTTAAGTAGAAAATAGAGTAATTTATATGTAAAAATATTAAATGCATGTTTTTTTATATATATACATACATAAATGAATAATTTGAACATTCATCTTCTTATTGTTTTACAGAGTTAATCTTTTTTTAATGCCACTCTTTTGACTCCATAGACCGTATTGTTGAATTGTCTGTAAATGCTGAAATAATAATTTACACAAACCGTCGGATGAAGACGCCAAAACAGAGAAATACACTAAGTTCTGATACACAAACTAATTCTTCAATCTTGGCGTTATTGTAAAATAATTTTAGCCTCTTTGGGCTTCAAAGAGTTATTAAAATAAAACCATGTGAGAAGTTTAGAGTTTTCTATATTAATCTATGAAGTAATCAGTAGCTTCGGCTGTAAATCTCCCTCTGAACTGTAGTAGAATAGAAGTATCAATGAGAATATTCAAGTATAGTACTTCAGTAAATGTACTTAGTTACTTTCCACCAACAACACGAGGTACACACGTTTGTTTGAAGCACACTGAGAGTTTTCTGGTGATTTAATGAACTTGTCATCTGATCACAAGAATAGAAAGAGAAATATTTCTGTTCTCAGATGTCGTCGTGTTATAAAGTCTTTCTGCACAAACGAGCTGTGACTTTAACTCCTTGAATACAGCTGAGACCTGAAAGACTCTGAACTGTCCCACAGCAGCGGCCTGATGGAGGCCTGATGGAGGCCTGATGGAGGCCTGATGGAGGCCGGGTGTTTTGCATCCTGACCTCCGCTGATAAGCAGAAAACCAAACCAGCTGTTTGTTTTGAGCTGAAAGCGAAGCGACAGACGGAGAGCGTCGTCTCCGCTGATGGACGGAGACGTTTGTTCTCCAGCAGAGAAGCTGGAGGAGATAAAAACAGACGTCTGTGACGTTACAAAGGGAGTCGAGTTCAGGGCTGCAAATCATTATTTACAGGATTAACAATAAGAAGAACAATTGATAATTAAATCTATAGAATTTCGACACTAACATGCAATCAGAGAGCAACAGGCTTCTTCATTCAGACTGAGGAGGAAATAAACCGCGTCGTGTTGGGGAAACACCTGGTCAGTGAACGCCTCACGAGAGTTTATTAATGCCTCCTCTTCCTCCAGTGAGCTCTGCTGTCAACATGAATGTATGAATCCATGAATAAAAGAATTACAGCTCATTAGCATTAAATCTACATGTTCATTTGTATTATTATTATTTATCGGTAATTGACTTAAAATAGATTTCTAATAATAAACTAGTTTTTAATAACAGTAGTTTATAGTGATGAAGTATTCAGATCCTTTACTTCTGTAAAAGTACTCAGTTACAGTGAAAGCACTAATAAAACACAGTAAAACTACTATTACAGTAAAAATACTCTAACACCACACATTAAAAATACTCTGTTACATTAAACGCATGAATACCACACAGTAAAACTACATTGTTACAGTAAGTAAAATACTAATACCACACTGTATACTACTCTGTCACAGTAAAAGACCGTATACTACACTGTAAAAAATATGTACTCTCAACTCAACTTACAGTTGTAACTTCAGCGTGGCGGCTTCACCGTTTTCACCTGAAGGCAGCAGAGCCGTGTCTTCATCACATCATCATATCTGGGTTTCTTTCTTAGACAAACGTTGGTTGTAAATATATGACGATGAGTTTGTGTTTAGTGAGCGTAGCTGGAGGAAGTTCAGCTGTTTGTTTCCTGAGTGTCGAGGTTGTGTTCAGGTCAGCTCGTGTTTGCTGGAAACCGCAGTTCTGTTTTTATGAGCACGAGCAAGAAGGGCATCCGAGCCATGAATTCCTTCCCAGAATGCCCTTTTGTGTGTTGACGTGCCAGCGAGCGAGGCTTACCAACACTCCAGGGGTGAGTGGCTCTGAGTGGGTTACTGTGGTAACCGTGTTGTGTCTGAGTGCTGAGGGCTTCAGGGAGCGAAGAGACAAAGACGTGACGGGCCGGAGGTCACGCGTCCAGATTAAAGAGCATCTTTATTACTTCAGAGGCGACATTGTTTTACATTATTAAAATAAATATTGTTCTGCTTTTTATGGCTGCACAGTCCCATCAAATATAAATATTCAAGAAATGTATACTATCCCATAATACATATTATGTTTGATCTGTCACTACAATTTAAAATAAAGTTCTATAAATCTGAGCAACATTTGGCTGAACAGCCCAAATGAGGAAACATTCCTGAACAGTAATATTTGTCGAGTAAAACTATGACGAAAGCAATTTATCCTCTTACGGTTCTAATATCTCACGAAAAAGTTATTCCTCTTTTTTTTGTGCGTTTCCCTAAAGTCCAGCGACACGTCAATATCCACTCGTTAGCTGAATAGTGAAATACTTAGGTTTATGAAAAGATCGTAAAATACTTAGTTAGGTTTATGAAAAGATCGTAAAATACTTAGTTAGGTTTGTGAAAAGATCGTAAAATACTTAGTTAGGTTTGTGAAAAGATCATAAAATACTTAGTTAGGTTTATGAAAAGATCATAAAATACTTAGTTAGGTTTGTGAAAAGATCGTAAAATATGAAAAGATCGTGAAATACTTCGTTAGGTTTATGAAAAGATTGTAAAATACTTTGTTAGGTTTATGAAAAGATCGTGAAATATGAAAAGATCGTGAAATACTTAGTTAGGTTTGTGAAAAGATCGTAAAATACTTAGTTAGGTTTATGAAAAGATCGTAAAATACTTAGTTAGGTTTGTGAAAAGATCGTAAAATACTTAGTTAGGTTTGTGAAAAGATCGTAAAATACTTAGTTAGGTTTGTGAAAAGATCGTGAAATATTTAGTTAGGTTTGTGAAAAGATCGTAAAATACTTCGTTAGGTTTATGAAAAGATCGTGAAATATGAAAAGATCGTGAAATACTTAGTTAGGTTTATGAAAAGATCGTAAAATACTTAGTTAGGTTTGTGAAAAGATTGTAAAATACTTAGTTAGGTTTGTGAAAAGATCGTGAAATATTTAGTTAGGTTTGTGAAAAGATCGTAAAATACTTAGTTAGGTTTGTGAAAAGATCGTAAAATACTTCGTTAGGTTTATGAAAAGATCGTGAAATATGAAAAGATCGTAAAATACTTGGTTAGGTTTGTGAAAAGATCGTAAAATACTTGGTTAGGTTTATGAAAAGATCGTGAAATACTTAGGTTTATGAAAAGATCGTGAAATATTTAGTTCGGAAAAGATCCTTGTTTGGGTTAAAATAACTACAGAAGTGTCTTTACGCATGTACGCATGTTCGTTTGTTATAAGTAACGAAACAGACGACAAAATTAAGAGAGAAAAATGTTGACGAAGATCAATGACTAAAAATAAGAGCCGAGCTTATTTCCTCCAAACCAGTTGATGGAATCAAACCCAATTTAATTAATTATTTTTCATACATTTCAAAAGTTTTCTTAAAATTAACTTGACAGTTGAATAGAAACAAACATGACAGTTGATACGTGTATTATTAATGAATGGAGAGAAATAACAAACAGACGTCTTCTGATAATCTGCTGCTTTGGCAAATGTTGACAAGGAGTTGTTGTATATCGTCTTTCATTCCCCCTCAGGGGAGAAGACCACATGACCCGGCAGAACAGAGAGAGGCAGCAAAGAAAGAAACAGAGAGATGTCGGGCCTCTGAGCTCCTCAATGAAAACCACATGTAGGACAGAGGGTGTGTGTGTGTGTGTGTGTGTGTGTGTGTGAGAGAGTGAGGAGGGGGGGTCGGTGTAATGACTAGAAACCCAGCCTCCAAAAGAGGAGGGAGTCTCTCTGAGCACCACTGACATTCCCAACCAGTTTTGCAGGGGAGGTGTGTGTGTGTGTGTGTGTGTGTGTGTGTGTGTGTGTGTGTAAAGAGTGTGTGTGCGTGTGTGTGTGTGTGAAACCAGCAGAGCAGTCTTTAACAGTGAAACACACACACACTCTCTCCTCAGTCTGAGCTCTGGGCTTCGGTGCGGCTGCAGGACAGAAAAGCTGCCTTCAGTGTCGACTTGGAAACGGAATAGAAGAAGAAGAAGTTGATCTGTTTTTGTTTCTACCAGAAGGAGACGAGAAGAAGAAGAGCTAGAAGAAGAAGAAGAAGAAGAAGAAGAAGAAGAAGAAGAAGAAGAAGAAGAAGAAGAAGAAGAAGAAGAAGAAGAAGAGGTCAACATGTCCAACGCTCTGCTGAGGAGAAACTCCAGCAAACAAGGTTTACAAAACCTGATGAGGTATGTGATCGACCCGTTCTCTGTTCACACAAAGACAGAAGTTAATATTTAAACTCAGCTAAACATCCTTTATTTTATTATTATTTTATCTAGAAGAAATGAATTCTCTCCTGAGATCTGGAGAACAACAACAAAGCATTTCATGTGTGCGCGTTAGGATGAGGAGTGTTTTCATGTGTGTGTGTTTCGTCTTAATGGGAACAGTGGGATTACTGGGAGTGTTTTGGGTCACGCAGGGTTTTGTGTGTGGGGGGGGATTTTAATCGACTTAACCTCCTCTCACATGAAATAATCATAACAAAAGAACTCTATTAATAATCCATTTCCAGCTGGGTAATCTTTAATTGTTTTCTAAATGTATTAGCGGTTAAAGTAAAGCTGGACGCCCGAGGCTGGTTTCACAGAGAGGGAAGTGGTGTCGGTGACCTGTGTCAGAGGTGAAAGGTCACCTGAGTCACTCTTTTGTTTTTCGGGTGGCGACCCGTCCTGTCTCTTTTATTTCATCCTGTGTCGGGTTCCAGTGGTTTGTGAAGAGATAACAGAGTAACGCGGGGATGACGTCAGTCCTCCTGAGCCGTCTGCGCTCTGATTTGTCGACTTCCACCAAACAAGAAGTCGTAAAAGAACACGTTTGTCTTTTCGCAACAAATCTTTTTAAAATGTTTCGTATGATCCTCAGTCCAAATATGGTCGCTTCCTGTTCACTGGTTGCGAAAAACGACAACATGGCGACGGCCGTAATCCAAGATGGCGACGGCGAAATCGCCGAACTCGAGGCTTCCACAAACAAACGAGTGCATCGCGATGACGACGTCCTCTTCTTATAGACGGTCTGTGCGTTTTCCTCCTAAAGTCCAACAACACGTGTCCATAGCTGCTCGTTACATGAACACAGTCTTTTCCTAATAAACGTCCGTCTTCACAGGAAACAACTCGGTTAACTTTAGCTAACAAAACTTCTTAGTTAGGTTTCGGATAAAATCGTATTTGGGTTGAAATAACTAAGAGCCGTTACTGAAGTACGCAAGTTAAGTTACAAATAAATCGACTTTGACGTGTAAATGGACCCTGTGTCGCAGCGTTTTACTTCCTCATTCATGATTACGTCGATAAAATACTAAATCATTTCGTGGGATATCTACTAATTCCAGCACGTTTTTTTTCTCGTAGGAATAGCTATGAATGCTCGATGAAACCAGCCTGCTTTTGTTTTTGAGGCGTCTGTCATATTTTGGTTCCCGTCGCTTGACGTGGAGACCGGACGTCTCGCACCAAACGGTGTTTAAATGACTTTAACGTGAAATAACGACGCCGCGTAGTCAGTACTGAATGTAACCGCGTACACGTAAATATACTACGCTGAGGGGCAGAGACGTAGCATTACAAGTGAGAAAGACTACTTTTATACTTATAATATTAGTATTATCGTTTTACTTTCACACATAATATACGTGTTAAAGATTGGTGCTCCAATGTCTCAAACTGTTTTGGTTATTTTGAAGTGACGGTAGTGATGTTTCCTCAGAGGATGAACCTCAATGACTTTAACAATCCTCAACTTTTCATTTTTTCCTCACAGCGAGTCAATATTTCCACTTGTTAAAGCCCTTCAGGTCGTTTAAAGGATTCCTCTCAAACTAAAGATACGTTTCCACAGCTGATCTTTGATATCGATGGGAAGTGTCGTCCATAATAATTAGTTTTAGGGTTGATTGTTTTGGATTAGTTTGTTTTTCAAGTCTCTTATTTTGAAAATTGATTTATGAACGTCTGAGTTATTGTTGGGTTTCCTTCTCGTCTACATTTACTCTCATAAAACGATTTAGTTCCAGTCGATCTTTGTGTGACTTGAACCTAAAACTAGAGTCGGTGTAACGTTTCTCCACGCAGACCTTCTGGGTTGAGCGTTTGTGAAGTGTTGCAATGAGTCACAGCGAGGTCTATGAAGCCGATAACAGCTGGAGGAGGCAGCGTCTCGCTGTGATTCATCAACTCAGCAGATGGCGTCGGTCTGGAGGATCGACGGTGACATCATCCTAAAAACATGACGTGTTTGAACATCAGACGGCGTGATTCATTCACCGGTTTTAACCTTAAGCACACGAAGGAGTTTAGTTTGATGCTGCAGGATGCTTCCTGTTGGTTTTCAGCTGCTTAGAAACTTTTTTAATTACAGACAATTAGTTTAATTATTGTCATTAGAAAATTACCCTTTTATAGTTTTTATAGTTATTTATACTTTGGACCTTTTACTTTACAGCTTTCTGCTAAATAATGTAAATTAATCTGGTGGAAAAGTTGAATGTTTTGTGGACTGTTTAAGGCATGTTTTTACTATTTATTTTTAGTTGTATTAAAGTATCTCAGTCTGCACCACTTCAGCTAAAGTTCCTTTTCAGATTAAGAACAGCATTAAAGCCACTCGAGGTGATGAACGAGAGGCGTTTGATTTTCACACCCTGATAGCCTTGACGTCTCATTTGAGCTCATTGATTCGACCAGATTTCTTCTCCTAGAACAGCTGCACTACAACCTGCCTTTGTTGTGGACATATTTTAGGGATGTGGTTAAGTCACATGACCAGTTTTGTTGTCTGTTGATGCTGAGCATCTGAAACAGCTGCAGCACTGTAGCTGTATTTTCAGTGGTTGAATGATAATAAGTACATTTGCTAAAATACTGTACTTGTACATGAGTATTTTCATACTTTCTACTTCTCCTCCACATCTGAGGTAAATATTGTACTTTATAACATGTATAAAAGTAAAACATTTTACTGATCAATCAATACTTTTACTAAACTCAGGTTTTGAACTCATGACGTTATCTTTGCAGTGTGGTATTAGTACTTTAACTTCAGTAAAGGAGTACTTCTCCCACACTGATACTGCTGTATTGTCATCTTTACAGTATCACAGTATCTAAAACATGCTGTTATCAGATGGTAGCGTTCATGCCGGCGGTTCAAGGCCGGCTGCTTTTAATCAGCTCTCTGTGGGTGATGTCATCAGGAGGCAAACCTGCTTCAAAACAAGCTAACTGCTGCGACCTCTGACCCCTGACTCCCCCCCACACATGGCCGGGTGTCCTCGGTGTTTATGATACGGGAGATAAGAGGCTGAGGAATGTTTTTGGGGTGGTGGGGGGGTGTAGTTAGCTGATGAGTGATGGGGGCAACCCATGAACCCCCCCCCCCCCCGGAGGGAAAGTCAACAGAGTGGGGCTTCCTGTCTGTAAACAGAAACTACAGAAACTCTTCTCTGGTTCTGTTCATCTTCTGACGAAATGATTTCTCAATCATCACGCTACAGTGACACTCGTTACCCGGAGAGGTCTGAAGGAGATTTACGTTTCTAAAACATTTTGTTTCTACCTAAAAACCCGTGGAGCTAACATTAGCAGAATACGTTAGTACATCATTAACTAGCGTTAGCACATCTATGCTACGCTACGCTTGTGCTTTGAATTGCAGACCCTCCAACGAGGAAACACCCAAAATATGAGTCAACTGAAGATGATCTGTTTGGCTTTCGTTCTTATTTTTACGCCACCGATAGAAACACGTTTTCTGTGATCATAGATTTTAGGACTGTGAGTGCTACAGGCTACGATTTCTACGTATTGGGTGAACTATTCATTCATTACTAATGTGGGAACTGCATCCAACCATGAACCAGAAGACTTCAAGGGAAACGTTCGGGGCGCTCACCTCTCCACCTTTTCGCTCGCTTGTCATTTTTTTGACATCTTAAAAGAAAAATAAAGCTTCAGGTTCAATCTGATTCAAAGTTTGTTTTCTTTTGGACTTCCCAGAGGACGATGCCCTCGGTTATCATCTGCCCAACTTCTTCTAAACTTCTCTCCATCTAAAAAAAAAAAAAACCTGTTTTGTTTGTCGTCCTTTTTGGAATGAGGTCATCCGTGTTTGTCAGGTCATTCTGACTGCGCGTCGCTTCCTGTCCCTCAAAGCTGAAGTCAAACAAACCTGCAGGGTTCCCGGACTTCAGGGATCTGGAGCCCTTGTTGTGCTCTGCATGGGGGGTCAGACACCCAGACATGCAGCCATAACAGGGGGGTTACCGTCTGCCTGAAGTCTCTGGGGGGTTTGTTGGACTCCTGGTCATTACAGCTAGAGTCTGACTGCTTTTGTGCTGTAATGTAGCAATATAATGACTATTGCATTACTTCTTTCCCTCATCATGATCAGTTTCCTCTGCTGTCGCTGAAAAGAAGAAAATCTGTAATACTTGTTATTAAATCTGCCAATTATTACCAATGAACTGATCAGAATCTCTTATATTCTGAACTAAAGACGCTTTTTAAACATCTCGGAGAAGTCTACAGATTGTGTCATTCAGAAAAATTCCTCCTCCGCTAAGCCCCGCCTCCTGAACACAGACTGGCCAATCACGGGGTCCGACAACTATCTGCTCTGCCCCACAGACTCTGGTCACCGGTTTCAGATGTTCTTCATGTTCTTCATGTTGGTTTAGTGGATTGGGAGCTTGTCATGGTTAAACGTTGTGTAATAGTGATACTCGTTACCCAAAGAGACGAGATACGCGTTTCTAAAACGTATTTCTAAATAAAGTTCATTGCAAGTAAAAGGGAATTTGCTGGAATTGCAGATTAGCACTAAACTAGTACAGCTGTGACTGATGGGAACGTCTCCAGTTCTGAACAAAATCAGAGGGATTCGTCATCTGGGAACCACTAATGTCTGTAAGACATTTAATGGCAATCAATCAAATAGTTGTTGAGACATTTCACTCAAAAACAAAACCATCAATGCGATGCACGTTTTTTTGTTATAGCACCATTTAGCAACAAGGCAATTCAAATCTGTTTTGCATAAAACATCAAAAGCATCAAACCTACACAAGAAGGAAAAGTCAGGGGATGAACAAAATCTGTGGGGTTCGTCATCTGGGAACCATGACTCATATGAAATGTATGGCAATCAATCAAATGAGACATTTCCCTTTAAACAAACAAACAGTCAACCTTCCGGTGACGCTGGAGGAATAAGTCAGAGGATGTCCAAATTCGGTGGGGTTCGTCATCTTCGACCATGAATGTCTGTATGTAATTTAATGGAAATATATAAAATATTTCAGTATAGACCAACGCTGGACCTGCATGCTAAAAACCTGTTGTTCATTTTAAACGCAGCTACAGAACCTGTGAGACGTATTCATTTACCTCTAACAGCAGTTTGACTCTATCTGCTCTCACTCGTCCGCTGACTTGTCGTCTTTTTGTCGTTTTATTCTGTGAAAGTCATCCAGTGAATCTGAATCGCTGCCCCGACTTGTCTCAACACAACGGTGACTTCATCTCACAAACGTCTTCCCACCGTCCTCGTCTGTCCCCCCGGCTGAAAGCGAGCCGTGTTATTATTGTGTCATTCAACCGAGTCATCGCTCCGCTGACAGCATGTGTACTCACAAAAGAGCAGCTAATACTTTTCACCTTTTTTTCTCCTCCCGACAGTGAATCTCTCTTTCACTCTTCAGACGTCGGTGGAAAACAATAAAGCCGAAAGTCTGAACAAGTGCAGACAGAGGGAGGAGCGCGGTGTGTGGTTGAGGTGGTGTGTTGGCAGGTGGTGCAGCTCTTTTATCCGGTTTGTGTGTCGTGTTTCTGGTGGTTTCTTCTGATGTCGGTGGTCACAGAACGGAGTTATTGAAGGCTTTGTGGCTGCAAATGTGCCGGCAACCAGCCGTGTCTCCGAAACACTGGAAGGCTGTTTGTTACTTTATAAAAACAGACTTTTTAGGGTCTTAAAGTCGGACGTGGGGGCACCAAAATAAATGTAAGGCCTTTTTTTTTACATTAAATCTCGACTTCTCTCGTCTCTTTGCTCCCTCGCGTTGACTCCTCGGCTCAGGCGACGGTCTGAACTTTCATGTCAATCACTCTGACCTCCGGGGCTCAAGGGCACGTCGTCAGCCTTTAATCTGAGGACGTGTTGGGGGTGCTGGTAGGCAGCGTGTTCGGTCTCGCCTCTGGTGTCAGTTTACATAGAGACATAAAACCGGCTTGACTCCCGCTGAGGAAGTGAAAGTGTTCTGTGCGTGTCGTTAATTGTCTCTTTTCTGACGATTGGACGACTCGAGCGAGAAAGATGTTGATGAAACGCAGGACGGTGAGGAAGTACAGCTGGCGGTTTTCCTGGTACTTTGAAAATCAGAAGGGGGGTTAATGGTTTAGTCTGAATCGGATGTTTGAGTCGAGAGGCCGAGCTTTGACAGAATCCTCCAGCGCTGATTACAGAACGGAAACAGAACGAGAGTTCAATCAGTCTGCTGGCTCGACGCCCGACAGCTTCTAACACCCAGAGGGTAAACTAACCAGAGGCCGCTTCTACACACCGTACGCGCCGCTGTCTCACATAGGAGCACCACATAATACATAATATGGAAAATGTACAATACAAGAGAAAAACACCTCCACAACCTCGACCGTAGTGTCTCTGAGCACCAGAGTCCCTTCAGAAAAGCTCTCATGTTACTGCAGCAGGTCTGACAGTCTGCCCCTCTCAGTCCTGGTTCTGGTTCTCCCGTGCCTCTCTTCCACCACTAAACAAATCTTAGACGTGCGTTACCTGAGAAGAAGCTTTTATTTTGAAAGTCAGCTGTCTGTAGCTGCACATCCCGTCCTGACGTGGTGGCCGCTGCCTCTCTGCTGCTCCCGTCCTCCATCACAGAGTTTCTGACCCTCATCCAGCTGTCCTCCGGCCTCTCCACCTCCGTCTCTTCATTCGTTTCCTCTCAGGAAGGACGGAGACACATGGAGGAGGAAGTGATGCTGATGCTGACAAAGTGGTCTTGTTATCAGCAGCAGACCTCTGAGCTCTTTCAGAGGGTCTAACAGCGATCCGGTCCCGTTTCATATCTCTAACGTCTCCTCCTTCACCAGCTGCAGAACTAAACCTGGACTTTACTTGGTGCTCGTTTCTGCAACAATTGTCATGTTTAGTTCAGAATAATTACTTTGAAAATACAAAAGAAATGGAGAAAAATGTTAAAATGTGATAAAAGCCGTCAACTGTGAGGAGCTGCAGGAGGTGATGAGTTTTGTCACTTATGAATCTGGTGATGAGGGTCTGAGGTCAGCGTGTGTCCGACCTTCCTCCATCCCCCTCTTAAAGAAAGTGGAGGACCAGATGGAGCCATTAGGGATCTGTTGGTGACCCAGAAGCCAAATGTGAGTCCAGTAACTGGACACCTGAGCGTCCAGATGGATCTTATTGAGCCGTTAGTCCTGAAAGCGTCTCCACTGAGGAACACAAGCCACAGACCGGCTCGTTGACTTATTAATCACGTGACTTCTGAACTTAAGTAACGTCACTTCCACACTTATTTCAACCCAAACTACAATATTTTCCTAAACCTAATTCAGTAGTTTTGTTGCCTAAACCTAACCAAGGTGTTTCCTGTGACGACGGAAGTTTATTTTGAAAATACTGCATGCATGTAACAGGTGGGAATTGACACTTTTTGCTGGAATTTTTTATTTATTACCAAAAATCGTAAAAATCAGAAATCCTCTTTTTATTTCCAAAAGTCCCAACTCCATATGTAGATTTTAATTATCAAAGAAACATTCAAATGTTTTAAAGTGAAGGAGAAACTGCTTCACGTCTCCATGTGTACTGATGTGTGTTTGGACTCGAGCTGTCGTAGTTAGAGGATCGATCGATGTGAGTCATCACGTTTGGTACGTTTCCTCTGGATGAACACAGATGAACAGTGTTTGTAATAAATACTGTGGAGCGACGCTGCGTTTATCCTGCAGATAAACATTTGGCAGATGTTGTTCTGAGCCGCCTCTGGACTTCACCGAGTCTTTGTTGAGACCGAGTGTCGAGTGTGATTCCTCATAAATGTTTCTCGTTCGAAGCTTTTATAGTTTCCCACAAACCACAACGGAAAAGTGCTCATTACAAGTAAAAGTCAGAAATTAAGTGATGAGATTTTGGGGGATTTTGGGGGATTGCGTCATCGAGCTGAGAGACAAATTATATTTGCCTGTTTTCTGAGTTTTTACAGTAAAAAAACTACATTCTGCTGAGAAATGATGGTAGATATTGTAAAAAGTTGATAATTGATTAATTTTTTTTAAGCAACAGCAACAATCTTTATGCTTCTTAAATGTGATTGTTGTTGCTTTATATCACTGTAAACTGAATATTTTAATACATTTCTGCTCGTTACATGAATACAGTCTTTAAAAAAAACCTTCAACAACTTAGTCATTAGACAACAAAACGACTCGGTTAGTTTTAAGGTTAGAAGGACTACAGAAGTACAGAAGTACAGAAGTTACGTGACGGATAACGAGCTGAATGAAGAGCTGAAAGATCAGGTTTTGACTCCTCGATGTCTACTTGAGTGAGAAGTCAAACTAACCAACGTATCTTCACTCAACGGTTCTTATGACATCTTATCAAAAGTTTCTCCTCATTTTTCGTGTGTTTTCCTACGAAAGTCCAGCAACACGCGTCAAAGCCGCTCGTTACACGAATACAGTCTTTTAAAAAGTTATTTCTTCACAGGAAACCGAGTTAGGTTTAAAAAAACATTATACTTTAACTACGGAGGTACGCTTGATGAAGCCAAACATGAACAAACAGGACTTTCACTCAGGAGGCTGCTGATTGTGTAAAAGTGTTGAGTTACATTTGTGAGGTGTTTTCTCTACTTAAGTTACAATGCTCATGCATGATAGTGGAGCGGAAAGTCCCAACAAATATTCTCTTAATGTAAAATCTGTAATCACAAAAAATGTAGAAACCAAGAATCCAATATTTTGCTCAGAAATATGGAAAAACTATATATTCAGAAACATGTTAGTGTTACTTGTGTGCAGCCCTGGATTAGAGCTGGTTTTCTAAACCTCACTGTGTCCTCTTGTGTCTGCAGGCTGACGGCTCAGAGGAGCGTTGAGGACGCTGAGGAGGTGGAGCGGGAGCAGCGCCGAAGAGCTCGGGAAGCGTCGCGCTGGTCCAACGGTGGATCGCAACCCGGAGAGTCGTCACTGGAGGACAGGACGCCGGCAGAGGACGGCATGTACGTACAGACCAGGCATGTGAAGTGTCTTAAAAAGCTGCATTCTCTCTAGTGTCCACCAGGGGGCGACTCCTCTGGTTGTATAGAAGTCTATGAGAAAATGACTCTACTTCTCTCTTGATTTATTACCTCAGTAAACATTGTAAACATGAGTTTATGGTCTCAATCTCTAGTTTCAAGTCTTCTTCAATACAGCATGATGTTCATTTAGTAAATGATGGTCCATTTAGAGTCACACAGACCATAAAGCAGGGGATGCTTTAGGGGCGGGGCTACACGGTGATTGACAGGTCTCTGCGTCACTCCTCCTCAGTCTAAATATGGTCACTTCCTGTTGACTGGCTTCAAAACGTCCACAAACCAACGGGTGACGTCAGGATGACTACGTCCACTTCTTATATACAGTCTATGGTAAAAACAAACAAACTCCCACTCACAAGTTTACACAGTCTACAAAGTAATTAATGATAATTAACTTTAATCACTTCAAGACAAAGGTGAAAAAAAGCTTTACGAGGTTGAACCAGGACGATTTCGTGTTTTCTCTGTCTGAAAATGAAAATGTAAACGCTAAAGAAGCTGAATTCCATGTTGTTATAATCATGTTATTAAGTGCAGAACATCATTCACTCACTCGCCTCACGTCCAACGACTTCCTGTACCAGCTGCTAGCTGTGTGACTGTTCTTCTTTCTGCTGACGACTGCCGGTGTTTAAAGAGTTTGTCGTCACGTTTCGCAGCTGTGAAACTCGAAGCTCCTCATCGTCGCCCGCTCGCTCGGTTCACGCAGGTTTCCCGTTAAAAACAAAATGTTTCCACTGGGAGAAGCTGCAAAACAACCTCTTCCCTCCCGCTGATCTGAAGACGAACACACAGCTGCTTTCTCATTACACCACCGCAGAGGAATGTTTACTACAAAGCGACTCCCGCCGTGTCAAAGCTTGTAGCCGGCTTTGACTTTAACGACGGTTTTCTCCTCCATCACATCACTGGGTTTAGCTGGTTTTCAGGCTGCGGTGACTCGGCTTTGAGGCGGCTGCTCTGGAGCCTGTAATTGAAAGCTTTTCTGTACAAGATGCAGCAGTGATGTAACGCTGCGTTGAAATCCCCTTTTTGATGCATGATTTGCGGAATCCGAGGAGGTCAGTGGTCAAGTTCTGGCAGAGCTTGAACCAGGCGGCAACCTCCAGTTCTGCTGAGTGAAAAGCTGCATTCTCTCTAATGTCCAGCAGGGGGCGACTCCTCTGGTTGTATTGAAGTCTATGAGAAAATGACTCTACTTCTCTCTTGACATTTGTACACAACTGGAGTCGGGACATCGTTAGCTTAGCTTAGCTTAGCTTAGCATAAAGACCGGAAGTAGGGGAAAAACGTGGAAGTCATGGTTTGTGGTTTAGCTGCAGTTTCTCAACAAATGCTCGAGAAAAAGACAAACATTTAACATGAAATGTTTTGTTTCCAGCGAAAATATAAAATCTAACATTATATGCTACATATTCTGTTATCGTTAAGCACATTATGTTCTCACTTTGACCTCAATGACAGAAATCTGAGGAGAATAATAAGGTCAAACGGAGAAGGCGGACATGTTTCCTGACGGACGTGTCTCGACCTCGACTCACTCACTGCGGCTCAGGAATCCGTTCAGGTGTCACAGACACAGAGACGTCGCTGCTCGTTGAGGCTGATTAGCTGCTGAGAGACTCCCATCATGCAGCGGGGGCCGTCTTAATCATCCGGGGAATGCTGAGTGAATTCCTTTCCGCCAGCTCCTGGAAACACAAAACACACTTTCATTACTTTTACTCAGCGGGGGGGGAAGCAGCTGGAGATGTTGAGCTAATTGTTGAGAATGTGTCCAATCACAAGTTCACTTAATCAATACTTGATTAATATTCAACACTTAAATTAAAGGTCAAATGTTATTCATAAATATTATACTGCGTTTTGCAGTGTTTTTTTCCCTGCAGGGTCCAGAGTTGATGGATGATTTCTCCAAACATCCTCAGATCAACGTGGATCGGTACTGAACCGCCACAGAGTAGCTGCAGGTTTAAACATGTGATGAGCTCAAATGTTCCAGATAGAAAATAAGCCTCCGGTCCAAAATCGATTAGGTTTAGGAAAAGATTGTGTTTTGGGGTAAAACCCTAGACTGTATATAAGTGGACTTAGTCATCGTGATGTCACTCATTGGTTTGTGGACTTGTTGTTTTGAAGCCTCAAATTTGGAAATTTTGCTGTCGCAACCTTGGATTGAGGCCGTTGCCATGTTTTCGGCAACCAATAAAGGGAAGTGACCCTATCTGGACTGAGGAGGAGTGACGTAGAGACGCCGTATACGTCTCTGGTAGAGACCTGTCAATCACTGTGTAGCCCCGCCCCTAAAGCATCCCCTGCTTTATGGTCTGTTTGACTCTAAATGGACCATCATTTACTAAATGAACATCATGCTGTATTGAAGAAGACTTGAAACTAGAGATTGAGACCATAAACTCATGTTTACAATGTTTACTGAGGTAATAAATCAAGAGAGAAGTAGAGTCATTTTCTCATAGACTTCTATACAACCAGAGGAGTCGCCCCCTGGTGGACACTAGAGAGAATGCAGCTTTTAAGACTTCCGGAGGTTGCCACCTGGTGGTTCCTCATTAAGTCTGGTTCAGCTTGTTTTTGTTTTTGTTTGAAACCTTGACCACCTGCTCCTCGCCCGTCTCGTCCTCAGGTACAACAGCGACCTGAAGCCGAGCAGCTCTCTGGCTCTGGAGGAGGACGAGGGCTTCAGCGACTGGACTCAGCGTCGAGAGAGACAGAGGCAGCAGCGCCTGCAGGAGCTCAGCCAGGGAGGCGAGGAGGACGAGGACGAAGAGGAGGACAGGATAAACAAACCCGTTCCCCTTAAGACCGTCAAGACCGTCCGGGCCTCGGTCACGTCCTCCGGCCGACTCCAGAGACAGGAGCACCTCAAAGAAGACGGGGTGGAGACGGAGAGGAAGAAGGAGCGCGATGAGAAGAAGATTCAAACTGAGAGGGTGAGGAGGGAGGAAGAGGAGGACAAGAGGAAGAGAGAGGAGGTGATGAACGGGAGGAAGGAGGAGATTCAAAGGCTGAATACAGAGGTAAGAGTTTGTCTCCAAACAAGTGTGATTTTATTCCAGTCAAGTCATCTGATACAAGACTCGGTCTTATTTCATGTCATCTGAGACAAGTCCAAGTCAGGTTTCTGATTCTAGAAAGGTTAGACTGAAGTCATTCATAACGAGTCTCAAATCAACTCTCAAGGCGTTGAAGACGAGTCACGTTTCACAACAATTATTTGAGACGAGTCTAATTTCTATTTCATGTTATTTTAGTCCAAGTCAGATAAAGTCTTTATAAGCAAATTACAAGTCAGCATTCAGGTTTCTGTGGCAGCTGACTTGAAATGACCCAAAATGTAACTGAAGAGGAGATCTGTTGAACTCTTCAGGTGGAGAAAAGAAAAGAGGTTCAAATCTCCTACACGTCCAAGGTTTTCCTTCACCAAGAGCCAAAACCCACAAACGCCAACGGAGACGCAACCAAAGAGGAAGTGACGTCGTACAAGAACAACAAGACGAAAAGGGCCACCAGGTGTGTAGTGCGTTTTATGGCTGTAGATAACCATTTATTTGGGAATATTCACACACATTCAGAGTATAACAGCAGATCCTCGTATCTAATAAACCTCCCCGGCGTTTGCAGCAGAGCCGTGGAGCCGGAGGAGGCGGAGACCATCCTGGAGACGGAGCAGCGGCTGGAGAAGATCCGGCAGAGCCTCCAGCAGAAGGGGAGCCAGGAGCTGGAGCAGCTCAGACACCGACAGGTGGAGGCCGAGCAGGAGCTGGAGGAGCTGAAGAGGAGGAGGGAGGAGAGGCGTCGGGCCCGGGTGGAAGAGGAGCGTCGGAGGGAGGAGGAGGAGCAGCAACGGCTGGCCAAAGAGGAGGTAAGCAGGCTTGTTGCCGCTGCGGGTTAAACCTCACGACTCAGATTATTTTGAGTGAACTATAAAAGGATAAAAGCATCCTCGAGTCATAATGTCTGCATAACAATCTAAAGCTGCTAAACTAGTGGATGTAGAGTTTATGAGCCACAAGTGGCCCATTGAAGATCAACTCTTTTATTTTGTAGCAGCTCTTCCTCCAATGTTTGAGACTGAAAACATTGACGTGAGCGGTGAAGTATTTATTCAAACAGCCAGGATAGTGTGTCTTTGACCAAAAGCACAGGTTCAATTTAATTCAATCTATTTTTGTACAGCCCAAAATCACAAATTTGCCTCAGCGTGCAGTCAATATTTTTACAACGTAACAACGCGACGCAACAAGGTATCGCAACAACGCAATGCAACAATGCAACGCAACAAGGTATCGCAACAATGTAAAGTAACAACGTAACTAGTTCAAATAAATGGCAATCCAACTAAGCTAATTTTCTGACGTAACTCCTACGTAACAAGCGTAACAACTGTACCAAAGAAAAGCGTAAAGTCAGCTTTTGGTCTCAGCAGACCACATGAACAGCTGTCTGCTTGGTGGAAGTGTGTTTGTTTGACCCGTCCTCCATCGCTCTCATCCACCCTGAAGGGACTTTCTCGCTTGTTATTTTCATTATTATAAGACGTAATGGTCGCTCTATGTGACGCTTCACTTGCTCTTCGTGACGCTCGTTTCTCTGATCAAATGCAAAAACTTTTACTTTAAACTTTGTTTTGCAAAAATGTACGACGACAACATCTTCTTCCTGGCGACTGAGCTGAGATGTCTAAACAGCACACTGCTGCTAACGAGCATATAATAAGAGAACGTGTGTGTTTTAGCTGGATGTAGAGCTCATCTGCCCTCTAGTGGTCAAAAAGATTCTTATTTTCTATATTTTAGAGGCTCTTTTTCTGCAGCATTGACCGCTGATCAGACTCATGCAGTTGATGTAGAAGTGTGGAGTTTAACTTGTGATGTGACTCCCAGGAGGAGAGGAGGCGCATGAAGGAGGACATCGAGAGGAGGAGGACGGAGGCAGCAGAGAGGATGAAGAGCCTGAGTACGTCCGGCGTGGACGGGGACGAGGCGTTCAGTCCGTTCAGTCCCAAAACTCCCAAAACTCCCAAAACTCCCACTCACAAGGTAAAGATCAGGAGACAGAAGATTCCACTACATTCATGTGAGATGTTCGAGATACGAATGGTTTCTGTCATCTGTAAAATGATGTTTATAGTGGAGAGCAGAGGCCAGACAGGAAGTGACATCATGACTTTGGCTCTCCGTGAGGATGTAAACTGGGATGATTTTTAAATCAAGTCTGATGACATCACATCACAGGAAACACTCGTTCAACGAGGACTCGATCCGTTCAGCATCGTTACTGATCGACTTCTGCAGAATGATGTCACTTTAGTAAACAACATAACTGTGTGTTATCTTCACAGCCGATGGGTTCAGGCTCAGCTCGTAAGTTGCATGTGTGTGTGTGTGCGTGTGTGTGTGTGTGTGAGCTCCCCACAGTGTTGCAGGTGGACTCTTACTTCCTTCACTGATGAACAATTCATATTTTCTCATCTTGTGCACAAGTTCAGGACAATAATAATAATAAACACCTTTTTATGTTGCACTCACGAGATGTCAAGACAACACAACGTGTCTCTTCATGTCTGATGAATGATGTGTTCAGGTGCAGCTTGAAATACAAAATGCAAAAATGGGATGAATTAAAAACCTAACTTGCTTAATTTAAAACACTGACAACAAGCTGAGAAACAGTGAAATCGTGCACCAGTCTCTTGCTCTGTTTCCCATCATGCTTTGCTTCGACAGCTGCTGCGATGACTCGTACAGTTTGATGGAGGCCAGAAGACTCGGCTCTGTTTGTGTTGGGCCGAGTCGTTGGCCGAGTCTGTAATTAACAAACGAGGCGGCGACATGAAAATAAATTTCTTCTTCTTCTTCTTCTTCTTCAGATCTCAGAGAGAACTGAGTCGCTGAACCGCTCGCTGAAGAAAAGGTGAATATCTTCATCAATCGTTCTCCTCTTCCTAACAGGAAGTCTGCAGCGCTCAAGAGTTGTGCTTTTATTCTGAAATGTGTTCAGAGGAGGAAGTTGAACCAGCAGCGTTAGTGCCTCGTTCTCATCTCTGGTCACTTAAATATCATTTAATACAGTTTACATTTTAAATTAAAAAGATATTAAACTTACTCTGGGTCTTGTGGACTCTATCCACAGTCACCGATCTGATCCTGAATCTGTTTTAACGGTTTCTTTCATGTTGTCTTGACTGAATCAGTAACAGCTTTAAGAAGACGCCGACTCTCGTCCTGCTGCCAAAGATCGACGACAAGCTGGAGCAGTACGCACACGCTGTGGAGGTCAGCGCACACACACACACACACACACACACACACTCTGAAATACGCTAAAACACACTAAAACATAGTAGAGACCTGTCAATCACTGTGTAGCCCCGCCCCTAAAGCATCCCCTGCTTTATGGTCTGTGTGACTCTAAATGGACCATCATGTACTAAATGAACATCATGCTGTATTGAAGAAGACTTGAAACTAGAGATTGAGACCATAAACTCATGTTTACAATGTTTACTGAGGTAATAAATCAAGAGAGAAGTAGAGTCATTTTCTCATAGACTTCTATACAACCAGAGGAGTCGCCCCCTGGTGGACACTAGAGAGAATGCAGCTTTAATACATGAAGCTTTGGCTTTACTCTTCAGAAGAAAGAGGCACGTAAACTGTAATAGTGCCAATCGTCATGTTCACACTTTTAATAAGTCGGATATAACTCATTAACTATGAGCTTCATGCTAAGCTAAGCTAAGCTAACAGGCTGCTGGTTGTAGTCTTCTATTTAATGGACTGACATCATCATTAGATTTAGTTTCCTCTTGAACCCTCTCTGGTGTTTTGAGCTGCTGGTGAGCTTTCGGACTCTCCATTGTTTAAAACCAGCCGAAGGTTAAAGAGCTGCTCCGACCTTTTTTGTGTCGAGGTCGCTCGTCTCCGTCAGCGCCGGGTCGATGACGTCGCAGCGCTCTGTTGTTATCTCAGACAGAAATATATATAAATACGATATCCGGTCCCTGTTGTTGTGCAGAACTCCCAGGAGGTTTGGGCAGTGAAGGCATCACTGGCCGACCTGCCCAGCTCACCTGAGGTCGTCACCTCCAAGAAAACCCTGTTTGAGGCCGGTGACGCCTGGAGTCAGAGTCCCACCAAGGGAGCCACCTGCAAGGTAAGCCCCCCCCCCCCCCCCCCCCCCCACACACACACACACACACCAAACTTGTTAATATTCAAAAGAAAACAGAAATCACATTTATTTGGAAGCCATCTTTCGTTTCACCTGACACAAGATATTTAGGCATCACATTGATTTACGGGGTTTTGTTTTACTGTCGGTAATGAGCTTCCGTAGTTTAACCGACACTTTTCTGAACCAGGACGCTGAGGGGCTGAAGGTGGGCGTGGCCAACCGGATCACTCAGTGGGTGAAGGGTCCGTCTGACGGCAGCAGACAGTCGGCCTGCAGACCGACAGTGAGTCACAAACACAACGTGACAATAAATGTGTATGAAGTAGTTAAAAGTCTTCACATGCTTTCACATTGATGCTTCAGAATAAATAATCTAATGATGTCACATAGAATCAGATATCAGTCACAGGAGACCTTTAACTGCACAATGAGTACTTCTGCTGGTACTCTAGGTATGTTTTGGTTTTCATGGTATCGGATCCAACACCACTGACTGACTGGCTGTGATGTGTTCAGGTGCAGCTTAAAAGTCTGTAATATGAGATTTCCCTCTTGTGGAGGAAACGAGATACAACAACGTCAAAACAAAAGTCTTCCTCTGCGTCAACTCTGAAGGATTTCTCTTCCTTCTCTTATTTGAGAAATAGTTCATTTATTTTGTAAAGTGGACCAGAAACAGACTTCAGTCTAAATATTTTAAAATGTATAGAAAAACATTGCGAAACCGTTAAAAAAGTAAAAGTTGCTTTTAGGTCTGAAAAATATCCTTTTTAACTTAAATACACACGTATGTATCTTGCATGTTACTACTACATAGTGAAAGATGGAAACTAAATCTAATCTGTACGCTGGAACTATTTCTTGACAAACAGTGTATCCCTTTATTTTCAAATTAATAATTTAGACTTTTGTTTCTGCATTGCCTACTTTATTTTTCATTTATTTATTGAGTCATTTTATTTCTTCATTTAATAACCTTAATCCTCTCTAGAATGAAGCAGAGCCAGGCTAGCTGTTTCCCCCTGCATCCAGTCTTTATGCTAAGCTAGGCTAAGCTAAGCTAAGCTAAGCTAAGCGCGTCCTGACTTCGGATCTGATCTGACTTCCCAAAGACGTTGAACTATTCCTTCCTTTCTTTTATATATTGTTTAGTTGTGTCTTCTGAACACAGAATGTTGACGTGTTTGTATTGATTATTGATTATTGATGATCGATCTGTCAGGATGTGAGGCCCGGAGATGTGATGCAGAAGAAGAACATGTGGGAGGTTATCGGAGACTCGACAGGAGGGCCGGGCCAAAGAGACAAGGTGAGAGAGGTTACAAACACATAATAGTATTTGATTACATCACAATTCAATAATCGGAATACAGTTTTTCATCGCTACATTTTATTAAAGTCATTTTTTAATGTTTTTTTTTATTCACACTTTTCATCTGTGATCCTCTTTAATTATTGACATCATGATTTGATCTGATTTGATTGATTCATTGACTCTTGAGTTGCTATAAAAAGTAGATTTCCGTGGTACAGGATGAATAAAGTTCTTATCTTGATGCAGAGTTCTACTCTACAGTCGTTACAGGATGATTCATAAGTGATAACACATTGAAGTGAACTGAAATAATTGATCTTCTCTCCCTTTAGAGCTCAGCAGCTGGTAAAAAGTACAAGTTTGTGGTCACCGGTCACGGAAAATACGAGAAGATCCCCACGGACGGAGAGTCTGGTGAGAACGTAGGAAACGTGTTTTTATCAATGAAATCATGTCAACGCTTGAAGATAATTTAAGTTTTATTCCTCTTGTGGGGTTTCATAACTACAGCAGTTCAATAAATGAAGAGTCATAATTGAACTTTTCATCCTTTCTGTCCTGCTGATCAGGATATCTGAGGACGAGAAAGTGTCCGAATCAAAGTAAAGTGTCCGATAGAGACGGAATGTGACGAGTTATGAAAGGAAAATAGAACAAAATCTGTCCTTGAAGGTATAATGACGAGGGGTTGTGTGATATATTTCATTTAGATAAAATCACAGATCAATGAAAGTAAATTAAATTGATCTGTGAGAGGCCAGAGTGCAGCTTTAATCAGCTGATCACTCTCTGAGCCTCGACTCGTTCACCAGGTGAATCTGATCTTCATCGTTTGAACTGAAGCACAAACTGAAACAGAGAAACGTTGAATCAAAGTCAAACTTTATTCTGTAGCACGTTTTGTTTTTGAGTGTTTCACATGAGAAAACAATACAGTTCAAAGTGCTTCACTTCAAATAAAAGACGACTCAAACGCATTAATCACAGCTAGTAAAATACACCTTCAGCAGGATTTCATGGTGCAGATGGACTGTAAGGCTCATCAGTTTTATTTATGATTTTTAATAATTTTAAGGTTTTTTTGTTTTTGTTTCTTGACAGATGAATGTAAAGTTTTATTTTAAAAAAGTACTAGTTTTTAAAATGTTCTACTGGACCGTGAGATTTTTTTTATTTTTAATATTTTTTTAGTCCAACTTTGTGAGCTAGAAAACTTTGTGTGTGTGTGTGTGTGTGTGTGTGTGTGGGGGGGGGGGCAACAAAACAAAGTAACAAATCTCAAATGTTTCATTGATCTGACATTTCACCCATCGCACACATTAGAGACATTAGAGACAAAGAACATTCAAAAATAAAACTAGAAGAATAAACTTCATGTTTTTCCCGCGCTGCTTCACAGTCAACTAATTATAAATATCTTGACCTTTGACCCCACAGTTCACCGTCATTCTGCTCTTCATCGTTCTTCTTCTAACAACGTACGTTAACTTTAAGTCAGTCGGCTCCTCGAGTCACAGTGAAATCAAACATTTTGTTAGCGGCTGATTTTTCATTCTATTTCTAAATTGGAGAGAAGTTTTAGGGAAACTTAAAGAGTGCACTTTATTTACAGTCTTCCATTTTATATGTTTACATTATAGATTAACGTGATTGTGTGTGAGAGGACACTAATGCATTCATATATATTTTCATGCAGAAATTGCCAACAAAATTGCCGTTCTCTCTCTCTTTGTGTCTCACTGGCTCTAATTGTTTCGTTTCTTTTTCTTCTTTAATTGATCTGCGTTATTTTGTCGAAGGCACATTGTTGGAACAGGAAGAAGGGAAAATTATGACGCTGCCAAATTGTTGTTTTCATTGCGACGTTAAAGTTCAATCACAAAACTATAACCACCTACAGCCTAAAAATAATATTTCAAGAATCACGTTTCCTACGTATGAGGTTTTCACCCTGAGGTGAGTAGCACCGTTTAGAATGTTCCTCTATCACAAAAAATACTTGTTTTCCACTAATACAAATACAGACATTTTAAAGAAATGTAAATTATTCGAAATCTATAACTTTAATCTGTATTTTATTGTGAACATGAAAGAAACAAGAAGCTCTGATTTTACTGAAAACATTGTTTTGTAACGTTTTAATCTTAAATGTGACGTCTGAATGACTTTAAGACAAATGTTGCTATCTCTCTCTTTCTCTTTTTTTTCCAGCTAATCCACAAATACAAACACTTAACATCCAGACAACCAGTCACACAAATGCAACACAAAGCATTTGTGAAGTATAAAGTTCAAAGCCGACTTTTTCTACAAACACAAACGTCATTCGTTTAAGACAGAGACTAAGATTTCTGCAACTGTACATTGAACATATATCTTTTTTTCCTTTACATTTTCATCTTGGCTGTTATATATTATATATATATATATATATATATTATATTAGCTTAAGTAGCGGCAAACCCCCTCGCTTTTCGATTAAAGTCTTTTGGTTCCTCGTCTTTACCTTTGCGCCCAATCAGACCCATTTCAAAAACAGTTGAAATTTTCGTCACCGGCCTCGACGCCGCCTCTTTGAGCCTTTTAGCGTCAAACTTTGGACTAAAAAGCAGCAGAGGCAGCCGGTGCGCAAACGAAGGTATCTCTTTCGACTCGTCCTTTTGCCCTTCCTCCTTCTCCTCCTTCTCGCTTTTGTTCAGCTTGATCTGGTGCATGATGTTCTCTTTGGAGGAAAACATTTGGAAGAGCATGGCGTTCCACATCTTTGCTGCTACGGGAGCGTCTTTGGTTTCGTTCTCTTCCTGAGTGCCGGGCTTGTCGTCGGCCTTTTGTGCCTCGCTCTGGCCCGGCCCAGTGGCCTCCTTCTGAGCGCTTATCTCTGGAAATGTTGGCGCCTCTTGCTCCACAACCATGTGCTTCTTGAGTCGGGACCAACCGCTCACTTTAGATTTCATGCCCTTTGGTTTTTGTATGACCTTAAGAAGTGGTTCGGCCGGGAGGGATTCATTGCCTTCCTTTTTCTCAGGTGTAGATTTAACTGCCGAAGCTGATTCTGCTTTCTTATCTTTGCCTTCACTTCCTGTTGGCTCAACTGCAGATGTCGTAACAGGAAGAGCGGGCGCTGCAGTGCTTTGCTTGGAGCCTTCGGCTTTAGTCTTGGTGGCGGCCGCAGGTTTCGCCGGCTCTTTTTGATCTGAGACGTCAGCTTTTGTCTCATTTCCAGATTTCTGGACTTTATCTCTGCCTAAAAGTTTTCTTACTGCCTTCAAAGGATCCTGATCGTTACTTTTGGGCAGAGGATGTTTGGTTTCCGAAGGTTTCGCCTTTGGTTTGGCGACTTCTTGAACTTGTGTTTCGGCTTTTTGTTTCTCAAGAGATTTCCCCTCTACTGTTGGAGGTATAGCCTTTGGTGTTTCTTGAATCACCGTTTTTTCTTGCTTTGCTGCAACCCGACAGGTTACCGTACTTGTCTCTTGTGTTGACGTTGTTCCTGAGGTGTCAAATGCTTCCGAAACAATAATAGTAGGGATTGAAGGGGTGATGGCAACTTTTTTATCTCCCACATGGGGTTTATCTACATCTTTGGGGGTTTCTTTGGGTTTAGAAACCTCGGAAGTTTTCACAGATGGTTCTTGGCTGGTTGTCTTACATTCTGCTGATTCCTCTATTGTAGCTTTAGCCTCCTCCTCAGTTTGCATCTTGGAACCGGAGATACCAAATGCTGGAGAGTAAGTTCTTATTCCGCCATAAGCAGCATATTCAGCTGGTGTCAATCCACGGTAGCCAGACTTTGACTTTTGAGCCACTTGGGTTGGGGTTTTAGGTCTCTGAAAGGCTACAGGGGATACACCAGAAGGTGATGTCCCATATGTTGGTGTCTTTGGTCTTTTAAAGCCAGGTGACGTGGTCATAAGTCGGGATGCTTCGTATGTTGGAGTCTTGGGCCTCTGATTACTGTATGAAGTCACTACCAGTGTTGTCGGCTCAGATGTTGGAGTTTTAGGTGTTTGAGAGTCAGCTGGAGCAGTTCCTCTTGTCAGATCAGGCTCTGATTTGGACTTTGTGATGCTTTGTTGGATTGGTTTTACAGCAGGAGTGATGTCCGAATGAATGTCCCCATTCAGTATCGTTTCAGTAGGCTTAGGTTCAATAGTCTTGACACTTTGGGAAGCAGACTCACTTCCCATAGCAGGAACAGTTTTGGGCGTTCTTGACCTCTCTGGTTCTACTGTGATTGGCGACACTGCAAATAAGAGAGGATTGGTTCTTGAGACTTCAAAGACAGGCGTTGTAGAGCAAGACAAGTGGTGTGCCGGGGTTCTAGGTCGTCCTGCTGAAGTTCGTGATGTTTGAAACTCAAAAGTTGGTGTTTTAACTCTGATTTCAGCTGATGGAGTAGCTCTTTTGATTTCAGCGGTTGGGGTTGCTGTTTTGATTTCAGCTGTTGGAGTTATGATTGTATTCGTCTCTGCTGTTACTGTAATGCCTCTTTTAGTTTCTGAAGTTGGTGTTTTCCTCTGGGGATCCGTGCCCATTAAAGGAAGCTGAGCCGTCGGTGTCGTACCTCTTCTGACCTCAGATGCTGAAGTCAAATCTAGTTTTATTTCTGTTGGGGTTTTACTACGAGGCACTGTGCTGCCAATAGCCATTAATCCAGCTGTGTCATACACCGGTGGGGTCCTGGATAACTCGTAAAACGATGTGCTAGCTGTGTACATCCTAATTTTAGGGACATCAAACATCGGTTTGGGCGATCTAGAATGTTCGGTTGCTCTAAATGTGGGCCGTGGACTTTTGGATCTGCCGTGCATGGTCAACACAGTGAGAGGACGATTCACAGCTGTTGCTGAATAAGGAGTCAGACCTGGACTTTTTGTCTTTAGGGTTTCTCCAGCTGCAGCAGGTCTCACACCGGCATGAGTTTCAGCTAACGTGCTAAAAGCTGGCTTTTTCACTTCAGCAGCTGGTACTGTTGCCTCAGATACAAAAGAGGCTGGCAGAGATATTTTGGGAACCACCAACTCTGCAACTGGTCCTGGAACTGCGTCTCCAGGAAGGTGGGTCGATGCAGAATATGAGGAAACCGTGGTAACATGCTGCGAGTACGACGGGATTCCCACCGCCTGAGGTGAGAACCTCCCTCCTCTACCGTAAGCTGCACGCTGCGGGTAAGGGGACGCCACGTGTTGATACAGCGGCCTGACGGTGAACCGTGGAGGCTGCTGATCACTGTAGAGGCTGAACGGCGTCTCTGGAGTCTTGGGCGGGGTGGAGTGGTCGCTGTGCTCGAGGTCAGTGCTCGCTTCGTTCACGGGGGAAAGGTTGGAGCGGAAAAGCGCGGCGGGCTGCGATGCCTGAGCGGAGGTCTTTTTCTTGGAGCTTCTCTTGAGGAACTTCTGAAGCCGAACATTGTCCTTTCCAGGCTTTGGCAGCAGGGGTGGGGGGTAATGCTGGGAAAGCAGGCCCGGCTGGGCGAGGGCACTGTATGCGACCGCCATGAGCACTTCAGCACCCTGTGGAGGAAAAAAACAACAACTGTCAGAATAAATAAAGAATATAATAAGTTCAGGCCAAATTGTCTGACTTCCAAGACTAAATCTCTGGACCTGTACTTCGTTTTTGCTGCTAAGATCACTGCAGCTGTACTAATATATGTTTACATTATTTATATTTGTATTATTTGCATGTCATGTCATGTTAGCAGTGAATTTTTCATTTTAATATTCTATATATATTTATATTATTTGCATGTCACTTTGGCAGGGAATTTCTCCAGTTTCAAAAGGTTTTAAAATGTCTGTGAACTTTTTCTCTGGCGCAAAAGTAAACCAGTCTTGCAGCCTTTCAGTGGGTTGAAAGTTGCTTTTCTAGCTTCAGACGTTTTTTTAAAGATCATATTGGGAAACATCCCAAAATGTGTTAACAGGAAATGCAACAATACTCTTTCAAAGGGTCTCAAATCTTAATTGATAAAACCTTTATGAACCAATACAACCTGAAACTTAAAAAAAGGTAACTAAACTGACATTTGGACCACTTCATAACATCTGCATATTTAACTATTTTTCTTTTTGTGTCTTTTGCAGATTTATATCATGATGACTACTGAGGAGGCGTCGTCTCTTCAGCTCTGTCAGTAGCAGCAAGACTCAATATTTCATTTATATCCAATAAATCACTTTCTCTGACTCTGTTGGACGACTACAAACCAACAGCTCAAGTGCAAAAGATTTGATTGTCAAATGTCTATTTGTTAAATTTCCTCTTTGTATTTTCTGACATTCAGTTTTTATTATGATGTATATATCTGACTGAGCTTTAATGTCTCTGTATTCTTCTCCTCTACAGTGTTTAGCTGAACCTTAATATCCGGTCGATCCTTGTATGATGGTGTGTAGGGAAACCTAAAAGTCTTTTGAATAGAAAAAGTTTACATTTTCCAGTCATGTATTTCATGGATCACAATTGTTTATATATTCTGTTCTGCACTTAAAACTTTTGGCTTAAGAACAATCTGAATGGTTGATTTCGGGAGTGACATACTTTGTCCAAACCTGTTACAGCAGAGTTTTTACTGATGATAATGATAACACTGAAAGTATGAAAACTGAGATTTTAATGTCTTGGCTCACTTGTTGCAGCCCAAAAATAGACATTGATTTGGTATCTGTTACATTTCAACATTTAATACCTGATCTATACAAACTATTTCTTGATTATGTTTTTGTCAACTTTGTCTCTGTACTACTGCAGACGTTTCTCACTTTTAATATCCATGTACTGAGATTTCTGATTGTTTGTTTTTAATCCCTTTTCTTAAATAAATAAAAAAATATTTTCTAATGTAGCTTTGACCTCCATTTTGTTTTTATATGTTTAACTATCAACTGCAGCCTGAACACAAGATTATACCCTCTACATCTGAAAAGTTTTGTCCAGAGCAAAAAATCCTCAACAACTGGCTGAATATCCATTAAAGCATCTATTCATGGTCCCCAAAGGATGATTTTTAATAATGTTGGTGACCCATTGAACTTTCCTGTAGCGCCACTATCGGGCTAAAATTCCCTTTACTACACAAGAAATATCAAAGTGTAATATTTTGTTATTACATTCGTGCTCCACAGAGGATGAACCCTTCATGTGTAATGACTCCATGACACAACTGTAGCCATTGATTTAAGCTGAAAACGTCATCAATGAGAAATCCTTCCTGATCAACTCAGAGAATTCCAGGTCTAACACTGGCAATAATTGTATTTTGTCTTTCTGTTGGAGATAACATTCAGATCAGTCCACATTTAAGGAATTAACATTATTCATAATATTTAACCGAGCACTAACTTTATTCTGGGTCCTTTTCCTTTTTCTCCACATCCAACTAAGATGACCACTTATCTTGAGGAATCGCCTTTTTGTTTTCTAAAGAATTGACATGAATTAACCCGTTATGAGCAAACAAGCTTTGTTATCTCAAGATAATGGCATTAAATAAAATTATAGCAAGCACAGATGTTCATTGCTTCCGCACTTTGTCCACCAAACGGCTTTGTTTTTCAGCCTGGTGATGCTAAAATTCTTCGAAAAACAAGTTATTAAGGGCTTTACAAGAAATTTGATAAAATCAAATTAAATGCATTTTTTTAGTTTAAGTAATCAAATGCAGTAAAAGCACAGAATAAATACAAATTAAGTTTACAAAACATCTGTCCTATGAACTCCGATGCACTGAGGATGACTCGTGTTTGTTTAAGGTGTTGATTATTAAAGCCAGAGATCAGCAGGAGAATCGAGCTGAACTCTTCCTGGATGATGTTACCGCCTCACAGCTGATCCTGTGAAGCTTTGCACTCGGACTAATTTTAGTTTGAGGAGTCGCGGCCAATCACCTGCTTGGCTTTTTTTAAGACTCTTGGCATTTCACAGGTCGCATCACTTTCCCCGAAAACACAATAAATCAGAATGCTGTGAAGCAGATCAGATGGAGGCAGGCAATCAGAAACAAGCTCCACGTAAGAGGAGTACTGTGAAAGACGAGGGTAAAATAAATGATATCATATTTCAGCATCAACTGCAGTCAACGTTTATTGTTATGAGTGCAGCATCTTTCCGGTATGTTCTCAAGTAGGCAGATTTGCTTCCATTTAGAGTTATGATCAATGCTCAAAATTGATTAAACAATGAAGGTTTTAGGTTTAATTTTGGGTGACAATGCCCAACAAATGGTAAGAAAATTTCAATTCGTAACATTAAAAATGTGTAACTTCAGTTGTCTTTGCCCAAATCAAATATGGAACAGAAGAAACATTTTGGTGATTTATCTGTTCCTGGAGCCTTAACCAGTAGTGGAGCTAAAGATGTTAAGTATTTTGCTAAAGGCGTTGCTAGAATAAAAGCACTAAAATCTAAATTGTTCATCCTATGGGGAGCTGGAATACGGTTAGAAAGTTTTATATTTGTATGTTTTTTTGTGTTAAAGCTTGTTTGTTCATTTATTTGTGTTGCAGGGACAATGCACACCAATCAACAGTTGAACTGTAAGTGAGCCAGAGAGGCTAATTTTCATCAGCTGTCCCCGGCCAGATGTTTGAAGGCAGCCGAAAATTACAAAGTTTCAACTGAAAATGGAATTAAAATTCAAAGACAAACAGACAGCAACGTATAGACAGAACCAATACCGATATAAGCAAAGTGGAAAACTATCCTGATGATAGTGGTAGATGAGTGAGAGGAGGTAAACAAAATCCTCAAGATTCATCTTCTGGGACCAAGAACATCCAGATCTAGATCTTTATAAGGATGCTTAAGAAAAAGTAGTTAAAATCAAAATGGTTCATCCTCTGCGGGGCTGGAACATGATAAAACTTTTCGAGCCAATCTGCAAGTTTTTATTTTCATATTTTTTGGATAGTGGAAAATGTGACCTGATACTACAGGAAAGAAAGGAGGTCAACAAAAACCATTAGGGTCCATCCTCTGGGGACTATGAATGTCCAGATCCAATTGTATTTCATGGTTAATTTAATGGAAATCTGGCTAATATTCCATCCCTCGCCTATAGTTCCTAAACCTTAAATGTGTTGTGCTATTTGTTTCTAAAGAGGTAATGTTTTATCTATATTAAACGTTTGATATTATATATCAGCACTTTGTAGGCTGTGAGGTTGCAGGTTTATTTTCACGGCTGGCATTCAGCTTCGTCAGGACCCTCTGGTTTCTCTCCCCACATAAACCCACTCATTTAGATGTGTGTGTGTATATATATCTGCTGAGGGGTGAAAGTGAATGCAGAGCATGTGACCTCGTGACATCACAGCCCGGCGACACTGGTCAAACATTGAGTAATACCCAATCACACGAGAGGACAAGAATTTAACGTTCAAGGATGGAGAAACTGAGAAATTTGGTGGAACTTTTCTGTTTTAGTTTTTATTTCCAACCCCGCTGAGAATGTCCTTTATATAAAAATAACATTTGTGCAATCAGGATTCAGATATATGTTTATGATAATAACTGACCATGCAGTCTGTACAAAAACAACTGTTTAATGTCCTCAGTTTATTCTGTGTGTCACCTCAGTGAAATGTAGGCCAGAGCTGGTTGTGTTTTTAAGCCTCCAATCCTCCCACCTCCCTTCCTGAACCTGATGCCATCCGACACATGAGAGCCCGCCCCTCCTTTTAAGGCTCTGGTAGGTTCGGTATTTAGACCGCCTTCAGGATGCAAGTTCAAAAGAGGAAAGGGTAATAATAGCCCTGTAAGAAAAAACCAAGCTAGCTCACAATGGCCTCCTTAAGTGAATAAATCGACCCCAAAAGCGGACGAAAGTTAAGAGGCTTCACAACACACAAACAGTTTTAGATGGAAGAAGAAGGAACCTACCAGGTAAAAACACTTGTTGTCGATGTTCAAAGCGCTCCAGGCAGGTTCCCCTTGAAAGGACAGGAGAGAACATTCAGCTTCAATGAGAGAATATCAAAGTTTTATTCTTCACAATTACACAGCAGGAAGTTTACAACTCAAAGTATCAGTCGTGCCTCATTCCAGATAAATGAGAAAGTGTGTTGTGGAGCCACAGGGAGAAAAAACGAGTGCGAGGCTAACACTTAGCACAAAACACCCAGACACATGTCAGATCTCTGGCTGCAGAGGTCGGGGGGCCGACAGGGGGGGGGGGGGTTCTGCATTCAACGCCAGCTGCCCCCCCCCCCCCCCCCCCTCCCCCCGACCCACACACACACACACACACACACACACTTTCCCAACGCTGCTAACAGCTTTATCTGGAGAATAAAAGGTGTAATAACGGTGTGTTTACCTGTGCGACTGCTGCCCGGGGTCTGCCGGCCCGGCTGCTGCCTGCTTGTCCCAGCCTGGAGTGTCAGAGCGGCAAGTTCATGTTGAGCCATCTCGACCCCCCCCCCCCCCCCCCCCCCCTCCCCCTCCCCCTACAAATGGAAGGAACGGACGCCATGGTTGTCCAAAAATAAATCCTGAGCCTTGTGAGCCGCTCAGAGTGACAGCAGGATCGAGGCGAGACGCTGCACGGACAGGCCACTGGACCTTAGGTTTCACCACCTCAGGGTTCTAAAAGTAGGGGTCCCAGGGCCACCCGGGGTCCATAGAGGATGTACTGGGGATACGGCAGTGGGGGCTCCAGAAAATGAATTTCACATCATTTGAATTCTGTGGAAATAGTGGATTTTGCAGCCCAGTATCATAGCAGGTTGTAAAATAGTCACAAAATGCAATCTATTGGTTTCACAGGGACACAAATTGTCTGGTTTCTTTGTGTGAAAATAATGCCAATGGAGAGTCAATTAGGAGCCGTGCTGGTGGTGGGCACAAACTAAATGCATCCATGTCACTAAGCAACAGTAAGAGCAAGTGACCTACCTTGGACTCCACAAGACCGGTGTTCAACACCACGTTATAGTTTCATGGAAGTGGTTTTGTTGACTAAACCTAACTGTTACTAGTTTTGTTGACTAAACCTGTTTTTAGTTTTGTTGCCTAAACCTAACTGTTTGTAGTTTTGTTGCCTAAACCTAACTGTTTGTAGTTTTGTTGACTAAACCTGTTTGTAGTTTTGTTGCCTAAACCTGTTTGTAGTTTTGTTGACTAAACCTAACTGTTTGTAGTTTTGTTGACTAAACCTAACTGTTTGTAGTTTTGTTGCCTAAACCTGTTTGTAGTTTTGTTGACTAAACCTAACTGTTTGTAGTTTTGTTGACTAAACCTAACTGTTTGTAGTTTTGTTGACTAAACCTAACTGTTTGTAGTTTTGTTGACTAAACCTAACTGTTTGTAGTTTTGTTGACTAAACCTGTTTGTAGTTTTGTTGCCTAAACCTAACTGTTTGTAGTTTTGTTGACTAAACCTAACTGTTTGTAGTTTTGTTGACTAAACCTGTTTGTAGTTTTGTTGCCTAAACCTAACTGTTTGTAGTTTTGTTGTCTAAACCTAACTGTTTGTAGTTTTGTTGTCTAAACCTAACTGTTTGTAGTTTTGTTGTCTAAACCTAACTGTTTGTAGTTTTGTTGACTAAACCTGTTTGTAGTTTTGTTGTCTAAACCTAACTGTTTGTAGTTTTGTTGACTAAACCTGTTTGTAGTTTTGTTGTCTAAACCTAACTGTTTGTTGTTTTGTTGTCGAAACATAACTGTTTGTAGTTTTGTTGTCTAAACCTAACTGTTTGTAGTTTTGTTGACTAAACCTGTTTGTAGTTTTGTTGTCTAAACCTAACTGTTTGTAGTTTTGTTGACTAAACCTGTTTGTAGTTTTGTTGCCTAAACCTAACTGTTTGTAGTTTTGTTGACTAAACCTGTTTGTAGTTTTGTTGCCTAAACCTAACTGTTTGTAGTTTTGTTGTCTAAACCTAACTGTTTTTAGTTTTGTTGTCTAAACCTAACTGTTTGTTGTTTTGTTGTCGAAACATAACTGTTTTAACGTGATGTGCTCCCGGAAAAAAAACTCATACAGAGGGAGACAAAAAATATGGACAATTAATTTCCAATTAAAATAAATTGTTTTTATTTTGTGACTATTTCACAAACTGAATCTTGATTTCTGAGGTGCGTTCCACACATACAGGTGGGTTGTAGGTGTGAGTTAGGGTTATGATGGTGGTGAGGTGTTCTTCAAGGACTACCAAGAATATTTGAGTGGGTTCTAGGTATTCTTGGGGGCGGTCTGAGGGTCCTTTTCAGGGGTACTTGATGGGATTTTAAGAGTATTTGAGTCCTATTTGAATGTCAGGCATCACTGACGTGATTCTAAAGAAATAACGGGGCTCTAAGTGTTGCGTTCATGTCCTCGAGGAGGGAAGGTTAGAGTTGGCTGTGTGAGGATTTAAATACTATGCATTTACATACATTTTTAACAATACCACATAGTAAAAATACTCTATCATGGCTAGTCTATTTAAGTAAAAGCATATACATATTACCAGCAGTGAACCAATGTACTTGTATGTATGTCTCGGTAAAATGTCCCATTTCAGAGTGTTAAATTATGGAGCCTTCAAGGTCCAGAAAGATTATATATAAATGTGTTTTAAGCATATACGACAATAATACACATAATGTATTATCAGAAGATAAAAATACTTTTTATGACTTCGGTGGCTCTCTTAGTTTTTATTTTTGTTGGGCCAATTTATTTTATTCATTTAATTGTTTTAGCATTTTTTTTGGCAGCATTTTAATCCTCACAAAACCAACTCTGTTATCAAACCATCGTCTTGATTATGTGACCTCGTTGAAATCTACCATCCATCCCTTTATAACTTTCAAGGGCCCTTTATGGGTTCTTCAGGAGGTTCTAGGTTTCTTTAAGGTTTCAGGGGGGTTCTATCCACTAGAACCCATCCCTATTTGAAGTGAGTGACAATGACACCCAGGGATCCATGGTCCAGGAGACATTCATCGGGCTGTTATGTTGTGGATCCAGGAGTCAATGAGAGAGTTCCAGGGCATCCTTAGGGACTGTTCACACATTGCGTGCCTGAAAAAACCCATAAAATGGGCGTGACAATAAATGCGGCATGTGTTCTTAAAGGGGTTTTATGTGACCCCTTGAAAGAGGAACCTCGGGGTGCTGGGTTGGCGATTCAAACCCAGACTCGTTACTGCATGTGGAAGTGTCGTTGAGCAAGACACTGAACCCCAAGTTGCTCCCCGGGAGCTTCAAAGCAGCTCACTGCTCCAAAATGTTTCAGATGGGTTAAATGTAGAGTCAAGTTTCATGTATAAACCTGAATGTTTATGACGACTGTAGTAAAGATTACGTTGTAGAGGTATTGGACCGATGTACCGAGGGGGGTACCTGAATTCTTTGACGAATAGTCCTTTTGTTCAGGAGGTCCTCGTAGGGGTTATGAGGTCCTTGAGATGTTCAGGTACTCCAACAGAAGGTTTTAAGGATCCTTCATGGGGTTGCAAGGATCTTCGGGGGTTTTCTGGAGTCATTTTAGATGATTTATGGGGCTCAGGAGAGCTTTCAGGAGGCCTTGTTTGATTTCCAGGTGTCCTCAAGAGGATTTTAGGAGCCTTTTTATGGTTTCTATCGGCAGGTCTGGAGCAGGTCATTCCTTAATGGGGCTCAAATTGTGTTTGAGGAGGTGTAAGGTTAAGTTCCCTTTCCTTGTGCAGTCTGGCAGAGTGCATGCACTGCAGTGTACTACTGTTTCAGTGGTTTGTCTCTTGAGCGTAGACAGGTCAACTATGAATCAGCAACAGCTCAATCAAACAGGAGCTCTTTGTCTATTTGTGTTTTGAAACTCCCAACATGTAGGAGCCCCAAGACTCTCTGCTCGTTATTCTGTAATTGCAGCACCCCCTGCAGGAAAATCATGGGGGTTCATTCAGGATCCCTGAGACGGTTCAAGACCGACACTGGACTCACAGATCCTGCTTGTAAATCAAGCCGAGGAGTTTGCTGAATGATTCGTGCTGCAGCTTCTTTAGACTTGCAGCTAAAGTGAAAGACATTAGCAACAGATCAGACTGATCCTCCATCAGGCAGGGGGTTGATTTCTGGAAGAATATTCTCTGCCAGAGTTCATTACAATTAAATACAATCTTTAATGAGGCATTTTTAATGACAAAAAACTACCTAAACATAAACTACAAACATTAACTAGTAAATACCTCACATATTAAATAACTAAAAGACACAGATACGTTTATATGTTTGCTATTAAAAGTATACTATATATACTATAAAAGGTTTGATCTCATCGCATTGGAGCATATGTTTCCTTTAATTTCTCATAAAAACTGAGGCTGATAGCAGGTGTGTGAACCGTTCTCAGATGTCATTTAATGCTGTTTTTGCTAATTTTTTGAAGACCTAGATGGAGTAAAACAGTCTGAAGTAGATCCAATGGTTTCTTGGGGGACCAGGGAGTCAAAGAAAACAAGTGGATCAGAGGGATCATCATGATGTTTTTGCAGCTTGGATAGACACATTCTTCAGCTTCTTACCTCCTCTGATACATTATGTGTATGCGTCCCAGACTTCTTCAGGAGGTTCAGGATCACCACCTGCCTCGGTCCCTGACGTCGTCATCTCGGTCCCCACATGAAATTTGCTTGCCTTAAAATGCAGCCGCCCCAGAATAGCAACCTAAGAGGGGCGTCTTGGCTGCCCCCCCCACCTTCCCCAAATTTGAGCCTCCCACCTTAGCATTCTACCCTTCCATCTCCTTATTGAGTGCCAGCGGTGGGAGGAGGGGGCACCGAAAGTCGTGGACCCTGCCTGGCCCCGCCCCCGGGACGTCTCTCCAGCCAATGGGGAGGCCGAGCGGATCGCGTGTCACTATAACAGAAGGACATAATCAGCGCGGTAAGTTTGCAGAACCTTACAGCCAGTCTCGGCCAACAGCGGGACGCTCACTTCTTTCAGCTTTTCAGAGGTAAGACAGTGAGTGAGTGAGTGTGTGAGTGAGTGAGTGAGTGAGTGTGTGGCAGGAGAAGGAAGCTCAAGTGCAATATTCCCCCACCCAAAAACAATGTCCACCCAATCTGAGGACAGCTGAGTCCACATGTGTTAAAATCACTGCCACGACTAGAAGAGGCTGAGGGTCAGGGGGTGAGACGGGAACAGGCCAGAGAGAGTGTGATGCTTCTGGGTTTGAGCTCGGCGGTGATTTTATCGAATTTGGTGTTCGATTGCAGAAAGGGGCGCCTGAGAAGCTGTTTTTTTACACCTCGTAGTGTTTTTGTATCTCCAAAATGAGATTGTTTATAATTTTTGGGGAGTTTTTAAATTTACCGTTAAAATATTTTTAAAAAATCATCGGGTTTAAAAAGTTCTGACATTCTTGCTGGACATCCGCTGTTATGTTTTTGGGCTTTTTGTTGTTGTTTCCGTGCCGGTTTTGGTTCGAGTCCAGCGACCGCAGGCGGAGGTTCATACCTGAAGGATTTACAGATGGCTTAAAGCCTTTGAAGCAGCTTTCCGCTTCAGGAGACGATACTAATGAGTTATGCAACATCATCCGGCGGTGAATGGTGTTGTTATTTCTGACATTTAAATTCAGGGGGCTGGGGGGGGGTCACTTTGTTTTGCTTTGCTGGCTGGTATGTTTGATATTGTTGCTGATGTCCACTGATGAAGCTGTAAATTGGGAGTGGCATGCGTACATTTGGGCCGCACATAGCCTGAGGATAAACACTTTAACATCTTGAACAGGAGCCAAAAAACCCTCCCCGACTTCCAATATTACACCGTGGTGTAAACACAAATTTGGAATTTACGACATCCAAAGAGAAAATACGAGGAAGCCTTTAGCATTAGCCCTTTAGCCTTCACGGAGGCCTTTCAGGGTTTATTTTAATTCCTGAGCAAAAGTGGCCTCAGTCAGCAGGGAGCCTCGGTGGAAAAATGATTGAAGGAACCATGTGAGCGCGAGAAGGCCAGATAAGGAGATGAAGGTGGAATTATGGCTAGAGGGGTCCAGGGGAAGGAACCCAATCTTTCGGGTTCCCCCCCCTCTGAAACCGGATCTGGGAAACTGCGCAGCTGACAGTTGGAAATAGTTGCGATGTTGGGACGGCATTCATGGTGGCCTCACGCTAATTTGACTAAAGGGGCAACTAATCCGACATCTAATCACTCGATTGATTAAATTACGAAGACATTCGGGTCGTGTGTGTTTATCATTGATCAGATCCAGTCTGGTAGTGATTACAGACGGGATCAGAAGAGCGATTCTAAAGATAAAGAAGTGCAGAGTGATGGGATGGGGTGCCCCCCCCCCCCCCCCCCCCCCCCTCCCCATTTTAACATTAAACTCTTCCATCAGCAGTTGAAAACGCACCGTTGGCATAAATCTAAGTTTGGCTCCCTACTCACTTATCGTCAAAGAAGCAGATTCATGGCCGAGGATCGAATTTCAGCCCAAAGTTTTACCGCTAATAATAAACCGATTTTTGGGGGATTTGACAAATTTGGAAAATCCCAAAACATCCTCCAAATGATGACGATGAAAAACATTTCGGGATACAGATTTTAGTTTTTATTTATTTTTGGGAGGGGGTTAAATATGTGAGGGCAGCAGGGCGGGGTCGGCAGCAGATATTTAAGACATCTGCAACTTAATCCCGAGCTATAAATAAACACAGCGGGGCTGCTCGCTCGCTCCTTGCAGACAGACTTTAAGTCTCCTTCTCTTCTCTTCTTTTTTTGCCTCCAGGTTGCAAAGTCCACTGTCACCATGTCTGACACTGAGGAAGTGTAAGTCCTTTCACAATTACCTTCACACATGTGTGGTTTGTCAACTCAAGGCCCACAGAGATATAGTTCAAAGCTCTGAGGAAAGAAGCTACAAAGCAGGACCTTGAGTTGAAGATTATTTCGTCAAACTACTGTGCACATTGTCAAGCATGAATTTTCTATTATTTTGAATATTAATCAGAATTTCTTTGCCCCTCTTTCTTACAGTGGGGTCGAGGGTAAGTCGCATCATTTATTCCCTCTGTTTTAAAAATAAATAGATGAATAAAATCCCCCCCACAAATTAGGTTTGCAGGTACAGTCCGGAGTTCCATGCTAAATGAATCTTTGCCTAACTGATTTTACATTCCCTGTAGAGAAGTATTTGCACTGGACAAATCCGTATGATTACAGGTTTGGCTTGACTCCCTCCAGATTCAAGTTGTGCAATAATGCTCTCTCCTTTTTTTTTTAAGCAAATCTGCTCAGATTTATATTACCGTCTACCGCTGTTGCATGGTTGCAGGCACCAATGCTGGCCCATCAGGACAGTGTCTAAAATTTAAATTAAATAATAAATAAAACTGCACTGACCTGTTTGGACAACAAGTCCTGCAGCTCTGCATGACAATCCTGCAACAGCACAGTCCTCCTGAGCTGACCAGCGTCTCAGACTGAAAAGGACACTGGTGACAAGGACATTAAAAAGCCACTTTTGAGGTCCCGTGTGCTCCGCTCTGATCAGCCCAGGAGGACGGTGTTGTGTTTGCTTAGCATGGATCCCTAGTGTACCCACATTTTTGAATCTATTCTGTCAAAAAATGGGTACAAACTTGGGATCTTCTTAAATGTTCTTCTGCTCCTTTCTTTCTCGGATGGACGTGAAGAATACGATGGTAAGACGTAAAATCTAATGATACTAATTTGTCGGTCGTTTTTTTTTTCTCTCGTTAAAACGTGTGTTTTTTTTCGTAGCCTACTTTCCACATGAACCTTAATGTGGCATGCTGGTTAACACTAACTGAGATACATTTTTAAAAAGACCCAGGGACGTCGTTTGCATCAGGGTAGAATTTGTCTCTTTTTTTTGTCTTCGACCACGTCGAGTTGTCTTCAGGAATCAATCCCATCTCATCCATCAATGACTGACCTTTTCCCTCCTGTAACTGCTTGCTGTCTCACATGCTTTAGCGCCATCCGGTGGCAGTTTCACCCCCCAAACTGCCACTCCATCAACCCCCCCCCCCCCCGAACCACCTCTCTCCCTGTTTCCTCCCTTTTCTCTACTTGCTTCCATTAACCATCTCATCGCCCTTCCTCTCCCCTGGTGACTCGCTGCATGTTGTGTAGCTGTACAAGAAGAGGTAGTAGAGGAAGTAGAGGTGGCCCCTGAGGCGGCCCCTGAGGAGGCCCCTGAGGAGGCCCCTGAGGAGGCCCCTGAGGCGGCCCCTGAGCCAGAGCCAGAACCAGAACCAGAGCCAGAGCCAGAACCAGTGGTAGAACCAGAGCCAGAGCCAGAACCAGAACCAGAGCCTGAGCCTGAGTATGAAGGTATGTGGTATGGAAATGGGGGAAGGGGGTATTCTATCATCCTTTCCCAGGTGCGCTCCGAAGGCTGCAGCCAGCCAGACAGACCTCACTAATCCTGACTCCGCACACATGCTCATCATGTCTGCTAATGCTAACGCTACCTTCCTTTCATCGCTTGACAAATTCAGACGGCCCCGTTTAGGCAGTGCTCAAATAGGGGTACGATTTGGGATGCGAAGACGTCTTATATCGATACAAACATGTGTTGAGATGATCATACCCAAAGCATTTTACAGTTACTGTATGACTAATATTTGAAAGTCTATATTTGTTGCACTAAAGCTCATGATTTAGGCTGATATGAAGAGCCAAAGTCCTGCACCACTATATACGTGAGCGTATGTACCTTTAGCTTTTGTCTAATTAGCTCTTGTTCCATTAGCTTTTTTCCCGTTAGCTTTTGCTACGCTAGCTCTTATTCCATTAGCTTTTGTTGAATTAGTTTTTGTTCCGTTAGCTTTTAAACTATTAGCTTATGTCCTGTTTTACAAGTCCTGCAAATAAATAAAAACAATCTCAGGCTGCTAGTAAATGACTTAGCCTAGCATACCGTATGCTAAAATGTTGGCATTCGTAGTGGACAAAGATATCGACTGCAAACAGAGAATATTTGAGGGTTTAAATTCTTAAAAAGGACTAATATTGGCCTCTTTTATCAGTCTAATCCCACTTCTACTACTGTTCCACATGTACTCTAAGTACTTTTATTTAGCGTACATGGTTGCTTTCTCATAATTTGACTTCTAATGAAGTTTAACATCAGATTAAAGACTGCTTCTCTTAAGATGGTGTCTCAGGTTTCATTCTTATATAAATTTTCCACTGTCGCACCATCTTATATTAAACTCACATGCTGGTGGAAAGTCGGTGTTGCATTCACATGTTGTTTTGTTGAAAAATTGCATTAAAAAAGAAAACGTGTTTGATTTAATGCCACTAAATATTTGGTTTAATGCCAAACTCTTGACACCTATAAGGTGTAATTTGCTGCCATGTTCCAAACTATTACTGCATCCTACATGTCTACCCCGACTTTCCAGCTTTAGTTTGACATTTCTGAAGTTGCATGTGAATTCAGGTGTGATCGTTAAAGGAATCATACTTGTTGAACTGTTAGAAGGTGAAACTGTGGCTTCAAAATAATTTTTCTTTGGTAAATTCTCAAATATTGGCCTTTTATTTACCTAAAACTGCAACGAGACCTTCATTTGAAACAGTCTTATATTACAGGCTTTTACTCCAAAACGTCCATATTTTATACGTATATTTTGACACATTTTAGCTTCCCTATCTTTCCCAGTTGCTTCTAATCTCTGTTAAACTATCATTAACTTATAAGCAACTTCCGAAGTTTTAAAAGCCTTCATTTGTTCGTGCTGGCCTCTTAATATCGCTCATTATTTGAGAATTTACAGTTGTTACATTTTGTAGTTTCTCTGTGTTAAACTGATGTGCTGCTCTCAGAGCTCTTGCTAATGCTTTCTGTCTATTCTGCTCTTTCGTTTTGGATGCTTGCTGCATGCAGAGACCTTGGAAGAGGAAGGTATGTTGATTTGGAAAAACACAAATTCTGACGAATCTGTAATCTGTCATTCTGGTTTTGGGAGGACCACGGTGTCCAGGTCTGACGTCTGTACCTCGGGGGAACGCCTGCTGTTCACAAAAATGTCTGTCAAAAAAATCCAGGAGCGCTGCCCAATTGGCACTGAAAGTTTTGAAATTCTGAACAAAAAAAACAGAAAACACAATTTTTAAAACCTTATGGAAGAAGTTTTGAGATTAAAGCTGCTAGTGGAGAAAAAGGGTGAAAGAATATGAGATGCTAACACGTGCTTTACTGCGCAGCGACCCCACCGTTAAACTCTTTGCTATGCCACTCGTCTTCTGCATGGCATGGAGCGCCAGAATCTGGGTGTAAAGACAAGAATGAACCGGGGGGTGGGGGGGGGGGGGGACTTTGTGTTGCTTGTGTAAAATGGTTTTGGGGTCAAGCCAAATAAAAACATGACACATATCGTACGGTACATAAATGTCACAATTTATTTAGATAAATGAGGCTCTTTTTTTAAAGAAAACTCTTTCTTTGTAGTAATTCAACACTGTGTTTCTGTAACTTCACTCACAGCAAGATGGTTCTTTGATATCCACAAATCTTCTTTAATTTGAAAGTGAAGTTTTCAATTGTTTGCTCTTACAGTGTTTACCTGTTGTTCTAACCCTGATTTAAACACTAATTTAAACACGCAATATCCATTTTTTTAATCTTATTTTTTTTAAACATGCAGTTTAATCCTTGTAATGCCTGAGAGAAAGTGAAATAATCGGCTTTGTTTCTAACCCCATGACATGTACTTGTCCCCTCTTCGTTTCCTAACCCTGCAGAGGAGAAGCCAAAGTTCAAGTAAGTTTCCTTCTCGTGCACTTCAAAATGATTTCTGCAGACATTTCCACCCGAGACGTTTGGCTGAAAAAAAAAAAAAAAAAAGAAGCATTAAAGCAATATCAAAATCAGTGCACTTAAGGTGAGAACTCTCCCTCCTTTAGGCCCAGCGCTCCTAAAATCCCCGATGGTGAGAAAGTGGACTTTGACGTAAGTGGACCTGAAGTGATGGATTGAAGGGTTTCTGTCCGACGTTTGACGTGTTTTTGGCTGAAGGTTTGTTTTCTCTACTTCTGACCTGCAGGACATCCAGAAGAAACGTCAGAACAAGGACCTGGTGGAGCTGCAGGGTCTGATCGATGCTCACTTTGAGAGCAGGAAGAAGGAGGAAGAGGAGCTGATCAGCCTCAAGGACAGGATTGTGAGTCTTCAGCGAGAGCCTTTTTAATTAAACCCGGCTAATAATGAAGTCTGCTCTCCTGAAAATGACATCACAGTGAAATAAAACTGAATTGTCAATCATGTTTCAAGAGGATCATATTTCAGCCCAGTAGCATGGCAGCTGGTGAAATAGTCACGAAATGCAATCTATTAGTTTCATGTGCAACTGTTGGTTTAGTTGTCTAAACCTAACTGTTGGTTTAGTTGTCTAAACCTAACTGTTGGTTTAGTTGTCTAAACCTAACTGTTGGTTTAGTTGTTTAAACCTAACTGTTGGTTTAGTTGTTTAAACCTAACTGTTGGTGTTGTTGCCTAAACCTAACTGTTGGTTTAGTTGTTTAAAGCTAACTGTTGGTGTTGTTGTCTAAACCTAACTGTTGGTTTTGTTGTCTAAACCTAACTGTTGGTTTAGTTGTTTAAACCTAACTGTTGGTTATTTTTAAGGCCAACCATTATGTTTTTTCGTTAAGCTAACGAAGTGGTTTTGTTGCCTTAACTTAACTTTCGGGACGCAAAAGCTGACAATTTGGGTCCCTGAACACGAAACCACAACAGTTCGGGACTATTTCACAAACTGCCATGAGACTGTTTTTCTTTCACCCAGGAGACCTCTGTTAGTGTCCCATGTGAAAACCCAAAGTCTTTAATAATGTAACAAAAACGTCCTTATTTTAGGGCCAATACCGGGATGCTTTTACCTGCAAACAATACAACTAAATTGAACAATATTTACATATTTTGTTTGCAGGAGAAGCGTCGTGCTGAGAGAGCCGAGCAGCAGAGAATCCGTTCTGAGAAGGACAAGGAGCGCCAGGCCAAACGAGAGGTTTGTGGTTTTATCTTCTTCTTCAACCATTAAACCCTCAGGGGGGGGGGGGGGCACCAAAGACCACACGGGGTGCGCCGGGATCTGTCTGTTCTGAGGTTGTCAAAAATTTGATTTGCACTTGTATAAGTTAAATCCTAATAACACACTCACTGGATGATTTATATAAAAGTGTGTATATAAAACTATTTAAAAAGATGTATTTGTACTTAGTCAAAACTGTAATTGTTCACAGTATCAGATAAAGATTAGTATTAGTATGAGGTTGTGAACTTCTGGCCTGAATAACGTTTTAATAATCATATTCATGGTCTCGTGGAGGGTCGGACTCGGAGGTCTCACTCTGACTCGTTTTCTTTTTCTTTTTGGTGTGAACCAGGAGGAGAGGCGGATCAGGGAGGAGAAAGACCAACAGAAGAAGTCGGATGAAGAAGCAAAGAAGAAGTCGGCTCTGTCCAGCATGGGCTCCAACTACAGCAGCCACCTGCAGAAGGTCAGTACACAGTAACACCGCCTGCTAGTAGACGTAGCGTATCTGCACAGCAGTGGTTCACAGTCACTAAGTTACTCGAGTATTTTAAGTATCTTATGGACGGAAGCTTGATTTAATTTGCCGTTATCTTACGATCAGAAGTTAGTTATATGGTCATCTTTGCTATCCAACAAAGCTTTTTTCCTCGTGTATTCATGTCTGTTTAAGGCTTCCGTACTTATGTTGCTTTATACTTTGATTCCACTATTTCAGAGGTTTATATTGTATTTTCTTTTATCTGACAGCTTTAGTTCCTTTTCAGATTAGCATATTAAAAAGATATACTGACAGGATAAATAAAATGAGGAAAACTAACTTAATGTCAGTCGGCTGCATATTTACAATAGTATAACTTGTAAAAATGACAACGTATAATCAGTAGTTTTACTTTAAATGCACTCATAATACTTACATGCTTTTATTGAAATGTTAGGAATGCACTTTACTTAAGTAAAAGTAGAAATACCATCTTTGAATACTCCATTGCAAGCAAAAGTCCTGAATTGAAGTATTATCAACTAAATGTACTTTAAGTATTAAAAGTAAAAGTACTCATTGTGCCGAAAAAGCTAATTTATTATGTATATATTACTCTTCAGCTTTGATCACGTTTTAATGTAGTAGTTCATCAATGTGGAGCCAATTTGAGATATTATGTATACTACAAATACTGCGTCATATCATGTCAGCATATATGTAAAAAGTAACTGAAAGTGTCAAATGAATGTAGAGAAGTATAAAGTAGCATAACATTGAAATACTCAAATCCAAGTATGTCTAGATTGTACTTCAGTACTTTTCCTTTGAGATGAAAGTACTGCTGTTGACCTGTAAAAACCCTGAACAGGCTGACCAGAAGAGAGGAGGAAAGAAAGAGACTGAGAGAGAGAAGAAGAAGAAGATCCTGGCCGCCAGACGCAAGCAGCTCAACATCGACCACCTGAACGAAGACAAGCTGAAGTACGACTCAAGACTCAGTGTTCACGTTTTTAGAGCATCACAGGGCGATGAAACGAACTTTAAAAGTGGTGTTTTTATTTATCTTACGTCCGTGTGTTCTCGTGCTTCCTGCAGGGATAAGGTCAAGGAGCTGCACGACTGGATGACCGAGCTGGAGTCTGAGAAGTTCGACCACATGGAAAGACTGAAGAGGCAGAAATACGAGGTGAGACCCCCCCCCTGCTGGGGTAATTATAATGAATATGTTTATTGTTCGTGCTGGAGCTTCTCAGCCTGATGTCAGGTCCCTCTATGGGTCACTGGATGGGAACAAAGGGGGGACGTTTCTATGCGTCATCAATTGTTTGTTTTATTTGATTTATTTAACATATTTGTTGTTAAAATCTACAATATAAATAACAAAATCAGGGGAATTATTGGGGCTAAAAGCAGAATTATTGGTTGGAAGAGGTTGAGAAATCAACTGCATTGCTAAAAGGTCGTTTTTTTTTTGTCTTTCACTCTTTACTTCCCCATTACAGATATTTAGTGAAACAAAAAGTGTTGTTATTGAAGAGTTTATCCTGCTAATGATATATTACAATTTAAGTTTTGATACTTCAATATCTTTATTTTTTTAAGAATGTCTTTATTGCAGGTAATTGTTGAATGCAGTCTATGTTACTACAGCAATCTTACATTTTCTTAAAGGAACTATTTTAAAACGGCGCTAAAGAACGTACAATTACAATTATTTGGCGAATTTTATATAAATCAAGAGGCTATTTTATTATTTTAATAGGGGCTATTTTGAAAAGACGACTTTAAAAATGTTCTTTTAGTCATTTTATATCATCTAGACTGGATATTTAAATTCCTTATTTATAGTTGTTGTTTTTGTTTAATAAAGCACAAAATCGAGGGGGATTGTGAGTTGTAGCGGTTGATTGAGTATTTGAAAACTTTGGCTTCTTTTGCTAAAAAATAATACAGAAGAAATGTTTTGCTTTGTCAGGTATCGTATCGATACTCAGCCTTAAATGCTCTTAATCAACATATTCCTCCACAGATTTGTCCTCGGTATGTACTCTGATCTACACATTTAAAACCCACGAATCCACACTTTTCCCAGACTGTACCAGCTATCTGTTGTTGTTGTGGTTGTTGTTGTTGTTGTTGTTGTTAATGACGGTGAGCATCCAGCCGAGCGAAACCTCCGGGTTTGAACCCTCGATATGCTCTTTGATTCCCTCCAGGTTACAACCCTGCGTAAGAGAGTGGAGGAGCTCAGTAAATTGTAAGTAGAGCTGAGCAGCAGGCAGGTTTTAAAGGCTCGCTGCATGTTAGCATGAAGAGTCATGAAGAACCAGAGCGCCCCCCGCTGGCCGAGAGAGGACACGAAACACCACCAGGAGGGAAAGAAACTGAACGAGGGAACTGAAGAGTTTGTTTTCCAAAAGTGACACCTGAACATCCGCTATGGCAAAAGATAGTCAAACGGTTAAATTCCCTTTATCTTATTTATTTTAAAGAAAGCACCACAACTTTAGTTTCACTTTGCTTTAAGTAAACAACACCACATATGAGTCAGTCTCCAAATGTCCAATTGTTGCTTAACAAAAAAATGACTTTAGTTCAAATGTAAGGAAACTCTTTGCTTCTATTCACATATTTTAGAAGTATTGCATTAGAAAAGCTATATGCAAACAGTAAAAATCTATAAAACGTCCTCAATCGTGACCAAAACAAATCTTTCTATTCTCTCGTAGAAGGTTAGATGGTGGATTCCATCCTTTCCAAAGGTCTATTTATATATATTTTCTTTATTGTCGTTTAATTAACAATGTCATTTTGGAATCAAACTCTTCAGTTAAAAGCAGACGAATGATCTAAAGTGGGCGTAGAAATGGTGTTGAGCTCCTCCACATTCTGCCCAGGTCTGGATGTTTAGCATCACAGAGCTTTGGGTTCAGGTGTGTGAGCGAGCGGTCCAACAGGTAAGTCGGACTTTCAGAGTCTCTCTAAACTATCCAGGTTTCTTTTTTTTTGTCGGGGAAACCACGACGGGCGTTTCAAGGCAACAACGATCAGACGGTTTATAATCAACAATAGTTTGATCAGGAAGTTATGTAAGTCCCAGATTTGAGCATTGATAGCATTCAGTGCTCTTTCAGGACATTCTACAATTACAAATCACATAAACGTGAACACCAAGGAAACACTGATCACATGCATTGGCCCCCCATCTTGGTTTCCCATGATGCCTCAGCCCATGGAGCCGGTTGAAGGAGAGCAGAGGGAAGTCCTTCTTCTCGGAGGTAAATGTGTTAAAGCTGGTGCTGTGTCGTTTTTCAGGTGGTCACGTTCAGGAACCGCATTGATGAGTTACAGAAGCAGTAAGTACTAGAATTGCCGGGTTTTTCTGACACCCGGTGGGCTAATCCTCAACTCCCAACTGTCTGCGTGAACCTTCCGTTAGCCGGACATAAGTGTCATGACCTTTCATGGCAGTTTATGGCAGAAAACATTCCCTTAGTAGAGACTGTTTTATGTTTTTTTGTTTGATGTAAACTGGATATTGAAAAGGCAGATGTTTGCATGTTCGAGAAGATTTGTAGCTTCAGTCTATAAAACAGTTTTGTTTAGTTGAGTTTCAACATAATAGCCCAAAATATGAACTCAGAGGTCATGTGGTCATGTCACGCGTGTCTCCACTACTGTGATGACGTTAGCTATTTAGGAATATTATATTTCTGCAGCACGTTGACTATTAAGTCATTAATATGAACAGGCTAATACGCTGCAGTTAACTAGTTTAGCAGGCTAGCTGACCAGCTAATATAGCTGACTAATATGGTTAGATTGATAATGACTCACTAGCTAACGTAGAAAATGTAGCATAAATGCAATTATTTAAAGGGTTTGTAAAAGTCAAAAGTTAAAACAAACATGTAACTTAAGTAATTTCAAAATTGTAGAAGTCTAGCTCACCAACTTATATAGCTGAAGGCTAATATGGCCAGCTACGCTAACTAGAAACAAACATTTTACTTTCGCCATTTTGAACATTCAGCAGGCTAGCTGACCAGCTAATATAGCTGAAGGCTAGTATGGCTAGCTTGATCATGGAAAGTCAGCTAGGCTAACTAGCTAATGTAGAAAACTTAGAAAGTATAACTAAACTGAATTGTTTAAAACTAATAGTAGCGTTTCATAATATTGGCTTTACGTCTTGTTTTTTCTCTAGACCTCAGTTTGATTTTACTCTCCTGAAATTAAACATTTGTTGACTAAAATGCTAATCTTGTACGTCTTCACGGAGACACTGTTATGTTCATGTGGTAGAAAAGACAAATTGTGGAATTTCATGCAAATGATTTGCTAAATCGACTGAAGATTAAAATATATGTGTATTATTAATTTGTTAGCTTGATTTAGCAAACTGTGTGCATATTTTTACATTTTCTTTTCCTAAAATATGTAATGTCCCAAACATATTATGTGTTATATATCTTTTGTTTCCATTCATAACTGTTAACATACTGGTATTATCCAGTGTCGGTTATGTGAGGAGTGTTCCCTGGCATTCTCTGAGAACGGATAAACCTCTCAACAATTATTGTTCAATAAAATGTAGATAGTGGAAACTCTTTTGAAAAAATGTAATTATTAAGTGCAATTATGACCCAAAATGGTGCATCCTTTTTTCAGTGTAAATGTCAGGGCGCTCCTCTTCATACTGACCCCTTTACTTCTTTGTATGTGAGAGACATTACAACAGTAACTGTAAAGGTAATCACAGTAAGTTAGTGTTGGACTTGGTCATGATTCATTGAAAGGTAAGTGTTGCACGAGTTTTTTCTTCTTTTTTTTCTGCTTGAACCATAGAGACGTCTGACTGTAATGTTGTAGACTGGAAATTTTGCAATTTTTTTGCCATTTTGCATGTGGTTTTTAAGTCATTTTAAAAAAGTCACGCATGTAAAAATGACATTGTTTTAGTCCTTGAGAACTAAAATAGTATTATTTCGTGATCTAGACTGTATTTTGTTCCATTAAATGAAATGTATTTTCATCGTTCATTTACTTTTTTTAATTGACTGTGGCAAGTAAACGTTAGCCGTGCAGGAACGAGTCATTAGCTACGTTAGCTACCCACGATCGGATAAATATACAAACAAAACCTGTTACATGCAAACAAGACAGAAAACTGAAGAATTTATACTCATATCGAGCTGACGGAATATATGTGAACAAGAGGGAGAGCGAGGGTTGTAGCTGCTTTCTGTGCCCGTTAGCATTCCGTTAGCATTCCGTTAGCGAACGGTGTCGGACATGTGAACAAACTTGACTTTAGTGTTTAATTAAAACGTTGCAACATCAGCCGTGAGACTTATGTTTTGTCTCAGACCTTTTCCGCTCCATATTTTCCCTTTTTGGGCCCTGAAGTATTCATTTATTTAGAATTTTACTCTCTCTTGATTTCATTTGACTATTTCCTGCTTGACCTCCGACATTACGTGGACGGATCCACTTTGAAGGGCACCTTCCGTATATATAGCTTATTGACAATTATTACATTTATTTGTATTATTGTTGTTTTATATCGTTAACTTGCTTCTTTTTGATCCTGCAAACTAAATTATGATTTATTTAACAGAGAAAGGGAAAGAAAGTATATTTTCTGAGAGGATTTTGGACGACATTCTAGCAGACGTGCTAATCAACTGCGCATAAAATATCCACCTGCGTTTCCACGTATAGTTTATCTGTTTCCTGATTTGCTGCTCTACAAATTGTTAAAAGCACCCCAGATTTCTGACATTTTGTTGTTTCTTTCCGTATTACAGCAGCAAGAAGGGAGCCGCCCGCCGCAGAAAGTAGACCATCTCAGAAAGCCAACTGCGATCGTCTCGGACACACGCCTGATGAAACAACGCACACGGCGGCGACGAAGGTCGTAGCTCAGAAGAAGAAGAAGCCGGCAACGCTGAGGTGGACTTCAACCCACGTCCTGATACACGCAACCAGGAGCCTTTAGCTGCTGTTCAATAGGAATTAAAACAAAAAAAAGAAAAACTTGTTCGCTCTCAGGCTTCCTCACCCTCAGCTGTTTGGTTCTCAGAATTTTTGTAAATAAAGTGTGACACTTCAAGCCATGTCTGTAGAGCTGTTGTCATTCAGAAATCAATAAAGTTCAGTATTTTTCAGACAGTCATTTGTTCAACACTGTTTTCTGACTGCAGAGATGAAGCAGGATTTTTGGAGGCTCTGCATTTAAATAACTAGCGCAAAGTCTCAAAACGTCTTTATTTTATCCAAATGCTCTCAGCAGTAAAAGTAAAGAATAATGTTTTTAGGGCTTTATAATTTTGTTTTCAGTATTAAAACGTACAAACTCTGCAAAAAATATATATTTAAAAAAGAACAAAACTACAAAAACAAAGATTCATCAGATGTTGGTCATAAAACTCACTTCATGGACTGATTAATAAGATTGCGTCATTATTTCTTATTTCATGTATTTTTTAGAGGCTTGAATCCAATAATTGCCTCTCGTTACTCACCACCTGACTGAGACAACAGGAAACAGGTGTGTGATGGCTGACTGTGCTCACCTGTGTTCAGGTGAGTCTATAAAGCTCAGCAGAGTTCAGAGTAACAGAAACCTCTGAACGTTGAGCTCGTTTTCACGTCGGTTTGGTTGCTGTGATGATTTTAGTTGGGAAGTGATTTGAGAAAGAGTCGGACAATTTAGAAAGAAGCTTTTTTAAATCAAGAATCAACCTTTGCTGTTTTTATTGTTCAGTTTTGATACAACCAACACGTTTCACTGAGCTGACTGAGCGACATCTTCATTTCTACAGCCTCCAACATCACAGCTCCGGTTACACTGAGCATGTTTCGTACTCAGCCTTCATTCAATAGGACAATACCAACCAGGAAGAGACTCCTAATGACCACACAGAAACATCAACTACTCAGAGACACAGACACCAAAACAACTAACAAGAGATGCAGAACGGCTTCAGAGTGATGCAGAGACTCTCAATGACTGAAGGAGCAAAATGGCCACAAAGAGAGAAATGGCTTCGAAGAGTTGATAGTTGACTCAAAACCACTCAGAAGAAGGGCTGAACAGCCACCAAAACATAAAACGACAAAAACTACACCGAGACATAAAACAACTACAAAATGACCAAAATGAAACATAAAAGAACTACGAAGAGACACAAAGATGACAAAGCTACTAAAAAGAGATGCAAAACAGCTTTAAAGTGACACAAATAGACTCATGGCTGTGAAAAAGGGAAAAGGAATCTTTTGTTTTGTTTTGCAATATTTAAACATTTTCTGAATTCCTGGTGTTTCCAAACTAAAACATGTTAAAAACAAAAGCTGTCTTGGCTCACTGGGACACTTACACATCATTCATGTTGTTAACATCTGAGCTTTTATTGTGATGGGGAAAAAATGTCTCCTGGGAAAAAAAGGTTTATTCTGAAAGGTTTAACAGTCTTAAAAATCATTAGCTCATGTGATGATGATGATGATGATGATGTTGCATTGCTTCCTGTACGATCAACTCTGAAGGCAAACATGGCAACAACAAAAAAAGCAGAAAACATTCCTGTGAACGCTGTGAGGTTGACTCCAGCTGTGGTGTCACAAACTCAGGGAACAGAAATACATTCAAACAAGAGAAATCAACCTTTTGCAAATGGCACCATTATTCAAAATCTGACAACTATTTGCTTCCAAAAGGTCATATTAGTCGTAGTTACTTGTGGGAGCCTCTTTGCAAGCGACAGACCTTTGTGAAACGTTCTGCCACTAACCGACTAAAACTCCTCAAAATACAATTCTACCAAGTACCGGCTCGCCTCCAGCCCCAAACAAGGTGGAAATCTGAATTCTACATCAACGAGTTTGGTCCTGATGTAGTGAGCGGCTACAGGTGACTGTAGACATCTGGTGTCTCATGAGCCTGATTTGATAAAGATTCACAATTAAAAGTACAATATTCACATGTATGTAGACGAAACCCAGAAGCGATAAACCTGAGAGGGAAACAAAGAGGAAATCTGAATGTTGGATTCACGTTGAGTTTTTTCTCACCTGCGTTCCTTGTTGTCCAGCTTCACCTTTCTGTCCTTGCTCTCCTTGACCTCCCTGCAGATAAAAAATATACCTTTTTTCTGATTGTACGGATATTATATAAAAAAATACTGTGTTTTTCACATATTTAGAATTTGAATGGCGTCTGTAAAAATGACTATGAATAGCAAACATGAACATTTATTTTCAAAATAAAAGCATATAGAAATAAATGGAGAAAGTCCAAGTTATCTATTCGAGTGGGAGACTGAGAACCAGGTGTGTGTTAGTCTTACTGGGGGTCCTATGATGGAGCGTCCACTGTGTCCCTGTAGTCCTTGGGGTCCCTGAGGTCCTGGTACACCTGCATCACCTACTGGACCAGTCGGGCCCTGGAGACAGACGGAGGCAGAGAACGTGTTAAAGACGTGTTTCGGCTTGTTTAAACCTGAGAGGACGACACCGACCTAAAGACTTGCTGCTGATTGGCTAACCTCAACAGTTCAACACTCAACTTTATTCATATAGAACCTTTCACACTAACAATCAGCCCAAAGTGCTTCACAGAGCAAGATCAAAACGCCACGGATATAAAATAGAATTTTGCAAGACTAAAAATGACAAAAATAAAGGTCACTAGAATAAGAATTGCAACTTTACAGATTAGTGGTCCACGAGCTAAAGAGAGAGAGAGTCTTATCTCTACAGGCTTCCTTCATTTCATCTCGTCACGGTACTGACGATAACAGAATCAGTCCGCAGCAAACATTTGAGTCAAAGTCCACATGGCTTCAGGATGTTAAAAACAATCTTTTCTGATTAAGTTCTGTGTGTGATGACTCAGTGTTTGTATTCCCTCACTTGATGCTGCTGCTTTTTGATTAAATGTTTACGTCTCTTCTGTCTGATTTTTTAAACGTCCTTATCTCTGAACAATCCTAATTCTGCGAACACTTGTAGGTGCTTTTTTTAGCAGACGAACCACAGATCACATGTCACACCTCTGATAGCAGCTGTCAAACGTGAATATTACGATGTTATGAGATCAAAAGAAGATTGAAAGAAACCCGTAATCGGCCAGTTGATTGAGCTGTTTTTTACCGTACGGTGATGAAAATGTGTCAAAGAGCGTTTTCCTGCGACTACCGCAACATGTCTGTGAACGTGCAACATGTCTGTGAACGTGCAACATGTCTGTGAACGTGCAACATGCCTGTGCAACATGCCTGTGCACGTGCAACATGCACGTGCAACATGCACGTGCAACATGCCTGTTTGCCATTTCCATACAGCTTTTCTATCGCAGTACTTCACAATGTGCATGAAAAGACGTGGCTGGAAACACGGCTATTGAATGATATGACATCTTTTTTTAAACACTTAAGAGAAGTGGTGTCCTGAAGGATGGAGGAGATTTGGATGCAGTTGTTACTTTAAATCTAATGAGAGGAAAACTTGGCATGGAAGCAGAGATGACTGTCAACAGAAAGGAGCAGATCTGGTGGTGATCAACAACAAAGAGGAACAGGAGAGTGTGTTTGTTCATGAGTGACTGATCTTGGAAGTAACTGCCAGTGACCTGCTACTTGTGTTTTCGACCTGCTTTGTTCTGCCAAAGTCCCGCCCTTTTCAGTGTCCCCCCCCCCCCCCCCCCCCCCCCCCCCCCCCCCCCCCCCCCCATGGGACATTGTTTCAAAAACAATTTGAAGACAATTTGAAGACAACAATTTTATGTGCAAAAAATTATCTTTTAAACTGACAAACATCAGATGTGTAATTCATGGCACAATTCATACAGGATCAAAATATATTTATTTTCTTTTGCCGTTGAGCACCGTACATATTTTTTCCAAAATAAGATGCCATGGTGGTCAACTGGAAGGGGCGGGACTTCGCCTCTCTATTGATTGCAGTAAAGTTCCTGTAATCCAACCAGCTTTATCTCTGTGTCCTGTTTACACCTCTGGGTCCACTTCCCTGTTGCTTCTGTCCATGAGCTTTAACACAATGTTGTTATTTTCACCTGTCAGATTGTGCTAAACTTAAGGCTTCGATTTACAATTAAGAGTAAAATGTGGTTGATGAATATGGAAGAGGACGACATACAGACTAGACATTTCCTAATATTCTTGTTTGATAAAAATTGAAGACTTGAATGAACACGGAAGAACCTGAAGGTCTGATCTCAGTTCTTTTGACGAGCAACTTTTTTTTTTAGAACCAACATTGAAGTCAGGAATTAAGGAATTTGCGGGAACGTTTGATTCATTCAAAGACGTCTGCATAGAATCCTAAGAGGTAGAGGATTTATAGAAACAAGACATAAGAAAAACCCTCGTAACTTGTTTAAATGTTTATTTTTCTATTCTTTAATTTATTCTGATAAATGTAAATGTTAGCTTCATGCTGTTGTGTCCATTACTACTGCATGGTGTACAAGTGGATCCTTCTTTGATTCCTCTCATTATTGTCTCTGGTCTACGAGTCGTGAAGGAAATATGGAATAAAATAAGCTCGAGACGGCAATGGGTGGACAGATCACCGCAGACACGTGAGACATTTTGAAGGTTTTGGTTTTCCATCACGATTCCATCAAATGTACTGTTTGTCACTAAAATACAGCTTCATGCTAGGTCAAAGCTACATGAAGGACTGTCTCTTTTTATTCTTCCCTGTTGGTATTACAAGTTAAGGAAGTCATAAACTATAACAATTTAACATTTTTAAAACTTTCAGAGACCTGCAAAGCTACTGTATGATGATGAAATATAATGTGTGACTGCTGGGCTAAACCACAGAACGATGAACGGAAAACAAGTGCTACCTTGTTTTTTTTTACAAATCACTGATTGGCAGCCCTTACAAAGTACAAATCTGGTTTACATTTTACAGATGATAAAAACATTATAAATGACGTCAAATTAAAAAAATAATCACAAATGTTTAAAACGACATTTTGTTTGTCCGACAGGTTCTGGGCAACAGGATTGCCACACTATGACAGAAACAATGAGGCTGCGACATGTTGCAATCAACAAGGACAATGGAGAGAAGGAAACTCTGTTTATAAGAAGTGGATCTGTGAGAAATAGATCTCCTGGAATCTTTGATGAAGAGATCTTACATCTGTTGGTTTGTTTATTCTTTGTTTTATGCTAAATAACCTGGAATACACAGAATGTTCCTCTGCCTGTCATAGTCTGCATTAGAAGTCATCAACACAACTACATGTGCACCAACTCTGTCGTCCTACTGTTATAATGAAAGTAAAATAAAAACATGAAATTGCAGGTTGTCTTTACTTTGGTTGTCGTAGATGATTAATACGTCTGAATTCAGTCAGTTTGAAGTGTTTCCTTTGATTCACCGGCTGCTAAACCTTCAGATGCCAGTGAGAAGCTTCACCAGAGGCCCTTTCCACAAAGCAAGCTCAGAAAAGTGGTGCTGAGAGTTCAAATCCTGGGCGGTCATAAGGGCGGTTCCATGATGTCGAGATACTCGAGTGTGCACGCTGTTCTTAAGCAGCCCAAGAGCAACAGTTCACTCTGGAGGACGTGGAGCGCTGTGATTGGCTTATAGACATCCAATCAAATAAGTTTGGGCATTTGGGTAAGATGACAGAAATCTGGACATCCTACAAAAGTTGGGTCGTAATAAAAGTTGAAATGTAATTGAGGCACCCCGGGGTGCTGCAGCACCCACAGCTTTAAACTCCAGTTAGGTGAAGAAATACTGGAATTTATCGCAGTTTTTACAAAGAAATTCCAGCACAAAATGAATGACTGTTTCATCCCCCCCCCCCCCCACACACACACACACACTGCTGTCAGTCCAAAGCGCTGGTTGGTTGATGGTATATCTGTGTTTGTGGTTTCCTACTTCCGTGACGCTCGCCGTCTAAAAGCTGCTCGACTCGCAGAGCAAAACGAATTACCGTCACTCGGCTTCAAGTTCTTTCACCTCTCAGGATGTCTGCAGACGCTCACGCGCCAGAGCTGAAAGTGAGATTCAGCAAAAGAGACGAAAAGAACGGAGGAGAACAAGAGGAGGTGGACATCTACGACACTCTGGAACAAGGTCCTCCTGATCCTCGGCCCCATGAAGGCAGTAAGTATGAACACAAACCAAATGCTGCACGAGGACGACGGAGACGTCTGTTCACGTTTGATTCAATCCTGAACGACGTTTTGTGTTCATAGACCGGTCTGGGCTGAAGGACCGACACTTTGAGACGTTGAAATGCAATTTATTACCATTTGAGTTGAAATGTTCAAGTTCTTAGTTATTGAGCAGGCGAGTGCATCAAACGTGCTTCATGAGAATCGGTTTCACCGTGTTTTGTCTCTGTAGGACCGCTCACTGAGAACCGTCCTGCAGCGGTCAGAAGAAGAGCGTTTGGAGCCACTGCAGCCATTCTGGGAGTGCTGTATCTTGTGATTCTGGCTGGGATCTACATGCGCAGTGAGGATTTGCTTTTTATTCTTTGACAGCGTATCGTGCTCTGTTTTGTGCTCTGATTTCCTCGACCTTGTAATCCTCCTTTCCAGCCCGTGTGGTGTTTGGGCGCCACAGAGAAGTGTCAACAAGAACTAATGAAATACTTTGAGTAGATGTGCAGCAATAGTGTAAAAAATGCCCGAGTAGCTATTTAGATCAAACACTGTCCAACCAGTAGTTGAATCTAAACAAGCGTCACACATGATCGTCTAATGGAGCTGAAGCAGTCTGCATCGTTTAAATGAAGTAAGAAGCGTTTCTTACAGTATCTGTGAGCTGCTTCATACACTAAACACGTAACATATGTTCATTAATCTGCAGCCTCTCGTTTGAGAAGTGCTGCGTCAAAGAGTGACAGAGTGACGGAGATGAAACACAGCGAGTAACTCGACGCTGTCACGACTGTAAATCAGAACAATGTGACGTCTTTTTCTTTTGTCTCATGTTCCCACCAGATATCTTTGTCACGTTGGAGATACAGAACGTGCAGACGGAAAGAGACCAGCTCCTCATGAGTCTGAACCAGTCTGAGACCAGAAACATCAATGTCACTGAAGAGAGAGACCAGCTGCAGACCAGATACGACAACGTTAAAACACAGCTGGAGGAAGAAAGGAAAAGTCACAAGAGAGCAATGGATGATTCATACTTTAACTTTTTTTTAGACCCGAGACATTAGACATCGGGTTATGGAGGGTTTTTTAATAAGTAAGTAGTTCTCGGGGGAGCTCGCTACTCGCCAGTTCTTCTGTTTGGTCTGAAAACTCAAATTTAAATCCAATTTATCCACAAAATACGAGCAAAGATTGTAGTGTTTAGTAGTAACAGAATCCGCTCTCATCGAGCCCTTTCTTTCACTACTTTAGTTAAACACAAGCTACCGAACTCTGTAACCGCTGACTCTGCAGTTAAGATGTTATTAAATTGTCTGTTTGGTTAATTTACTGAATGAAATACTGTGTTTTATGAATTCAGTGTTTCATCTGAATTGTGTTTTAGATTCATCAGTTGTTTTTTCTCATGTTTGAAATGTATTTCATGCTTTGTTTTATGTCTTGCTGATCAGTTTTAGTAAATACTGGGTTCTATTGATGCTGGTTTACACTATTATAAATAAACATTTACTCAAATCTCTCCGTCTCTTTGTGTTTTGTCTCTTTGTCGTCATTTTGTGTCTCTTTGCGGTGGATTTTTGTCTCTTTGTAGTTTTTCTGTGGTCAGCTTGCATCCCCTCGCAGCTTCTCTGTATCTTTTTGAAGTTGTTTTGTATCTTTTTGAAGTTGTTTTGTATCTCTTTGAAGTTGTTTTGTATCTTTTTGAAGTTGTTTTGCGTCTCTTTGAAGTTGTTTTGCGTCTCTTTGTAGTTGTAGTTTCTGGTTGGCCTGATCAGTACTCCATCATTGACTTTGAGCCTTTGAAAGGTCAGAGATGGCCAACCGGCCCCGGAGTGAAGCCGACGACGAGTGACCGTGATGTGCAGAGTCTAATCTGTGCAAACAATGTGCAGAAGCATTCATGCACAAAAGATCACTGTAACCAACAATAAAGGCAAACAATTAAAGTAGAACAAGATGACAGGATTTAAAGTGGAAACAGACAACTTTTATTATTGGCGCCGCTGTCACAAAGACAACGGGATCGCTTTCCATCTTCCTGAGAGACAGAAACTACTAACGACTCAGGACTCAGGACTCAGGACTCAGGACTCAGGAGGATTTTAACTCACAGTGACTCTTTGGTAACTGGGGATAGTTAGTGTGGGAAACAAAGCAGCACCTCTAACGGGTTTGGTTGAGCTGTGGTCGATGCACTTCCTTGGAGTCTCCATTCTCCCGAGCAGATCGTACCCGGTGGACGACAGAATTATGTACATATTGAAATGGAAGCATAAAGGGAACCAATCCAAACGCCAATGTTGTCATTATTCTACAGCCATTACATTGTGCAATGAACATCTAATTCATATACTGTAGATCAGGTTAATGAACTAAATGTCTATTAACACTTCAAAAAGGAGAAAGGTCCCGGGTGTAAAACGTTGGTTTGGCAGCTACGACGACTTTTTAAAGCATCAAGATAACGGAAAAAAAAAGAGTCCACTTCCTCGTCGGTCTGTACAGAAGTGTCTTTTCTCAGAACAAGCTTTGATAAAATCACTGAGTGTCGTCAGTCGTGACTTAAAACCAGCACAACCAGCACCACCGGATTCCTGGGCCTCCCTGTTTGAAACACAAATAGCAGGAGTCGATTACTTTGTTTTACTACAGGAGATGAAGTACCAGCACAGGAGCAAAGTACTGCTGGACACCTAAAAGAATCAACAACTCCTGTGTTCTCAGAGGTAAAATGAGTAAATGTTGTATTAGTGGAGTCTGGTGTCTCTGAAGAGAACACAAACAACAGCTTCAGCTCCTCGTCATGAAGTCTGTCTGACAGCGAGGTAACGAGGGGAAAGTATTCTGAATATAGAGTTCACTTAAACTGATGAGATTCTTTTAGGAGTCTAAAATACATTGATTTGCTCCCGTGCTGGTACTTCATCTACTGTAGTACAACTCTGACTATGAGAACCTCATACAAACACTTCTACACTTTCACTTTAAATCATGAGATGATCTTCATGGTATTGTTATGGTACACTAGTAATACTAGTAAGCACAGTACTACTTTACCTGTATTCTAAAACGTTAGTATCTGATGTTCTTTGTGATTCTTGTAGCTGTTTGTAATTCACGTTTTATTGTGTATATACACTGTATATATATATATATATACACTGTGTATATATATATATATATACAGTGTATATATATATATATATACACTGTATATATATATATATATACACTGTATATATATATATATATATACAGTGTATATATACATATACAGTATATATACACATAAACATAAAGATAATAGTTTGGCTGTGGTGCAGCCATTTTTGATATTTAATTAGGTTCCTGAAGAGGATCAGTGTTTTACTCTTTCCTGCATTTTAAGAATGTAGATGTTTATTAGCTTTGTATGCTGTTAATAATAATAATAATAATAATAATAATAATAATAATAAAAAAATATTAATAAGAAGAAGAAATATAACAATAACAAAAACAAGAAGGACAAGAAACAAAATGCATACACCAAAAACTGACAACATATTCATTAATAAATAATAATGAGCAATATAAATATCAACGTAAACTACTGTGTGATACTGATATTTCATATTTCATAGCAATGATGTGAACTCAACCATTCGGTCTGATTATATCTTGTTTTAGTTAGTTTGTTTATTTATTATATCTTTACGGTTTGATTTAATATAAATATGATTTTTACTGATGATCCCTCTGCTGCTGTAATACCACAGAGATCCACCGCTGTGTAAAGGATAATCTCATCTTATTATATTATAACAAACACCGTTCACACAAGAAAAGCAGCAACGTGCTTCACAACCGGGGAAATAGACAAAGAATGAAATAAGATGGAAAATAAAACATTCTTGATAAAATAAGAGAAAAATAAAAAAGCAAGATTAAAGCCACGAGCAGCCACGACGGAGTTCAAACTGTTTTTAGTTCAAATGCAGAAAAAGAAAATCTGGTTTCAGGCTTCACAAAGTCACTTCATCTGGTTTCATTCAGTCTGAAGCAGAGATGATGATGATGATGATGATGATGATGATGGTGGTGATGATGATGATAATGATGATGATGATGGTTTTCATGGTGATGATGATGATGATGATGGTGGTGATGATGATGATGATGATGATGATGGTGATGATGATGATGATGGTGATGATGGTGATGATGATGATGGTGATGATGATGATGATGGTGGTGATGATGATGATGATGATGGTGATGATGATGATGATGATGGTGATGGTGATGATGGTGATGGTGATGATGGTGATGGTGATGATGGTGATGATGATGATGATGATGATGATGATGATGATGATGATGGTGATGATGATGGTGGTGGTGGTGATGATGATAATATAATATAATAACTTTAGTGCAAATGAATCCGGTTTTCTGAGAAATGTGAGACGACGTAAGAGGATCAATTATCTTATTAACATGTGAAGAGTTTTTACAGAATTAAAATGAAATAAATGGAACATGAGAATGAGATTAAAACACCTGCAGTTCTTCTTCTAACCACACGGGGGCGCTGCAGCTCTTTGAGACAATGTGTGACAACTATTATTTAAATGTTTTCTAAATTAAAACGTTTTCCTGATGACGGATAATAAACTCATATTTATTTTGCAGCTATTGTATAAGATATTTATATCTATATATAGATATATAGATATAAATAAATAGAGATGTAGATCGAACCTTTAGAAAAAATTTAAATATAATTAAACTGAATTATAAATGTATATTAACAGCGGAGTTCTTCTGTTAAAAGCAGTTCAATTAATATTTAAATTGTAGCAATTAATGCTTCAATGTATCTAAAAAGTAAATATCTAAAATATACTTTGAATGTTTATTTTGTAACTTCACCACAAACACTTTCATTTCCCTGAAAAATAAAAAAGTGAAATGAAATAATGAATCATAAAATAAGAGTTTTAAAGAAATGAAGAAGCCGAGTCGTGTTTCTGTATAAATAAGCAGGTTCATTTATTTGTCATTAGACTTTCACTCAGTTTTTCAGATGTATAAATATAAAGTTTAACATTTTCACAACAAACAGAAACATTAAATACATAATTAATACGTTCAGTTGGAACAAATCCGCTCTTATTTACATCATATGTACAGAAACAGAAACGTGGTCCTCCGCTGCAGTGAACAAGCCGACAGGAAGGAGGTCTGAGCCCACTTCACCCAAACACTTCCAGGTATTTATTCCTGCAGGTTTTTTATGACGTCGTCCTAAAACATCACAGGATGATTGCAGATGTGGTTTGTTTGAACAGCTGGGGGCTTTGTATGACTTCAGATGGACGAAGGTGGAGGAATGTAGACGCATGTTTTTGTGGTGTTTTGGCCTCCGTATCACGACTCAAACTGAGCCTTTAAATGTTTTCAGAACTTCAATCTCAATACAAATACAGCAGGAACCGAAGTGTTCATCAGCAAACCTCTTTAAAAAAAACTACAATTCCCAGCATTCAAGTGGTTTTTACACTAAATATAAAACGTACTTGTTTTAACAGCAGGAAGTAGAATCTGGGGGTCGAACATGTTGAGCTGTGGAAGATCATTCCTGCAGGAAATCAAACTTACGGACGGAAACTTTGGAATGATGACATCAACTCTGACTGGACATTTATTAACATTGATTTTCTATATTCCACCTTTTAGTATAAGTTTAAATAACGACATAATAAATTAGTATCATAATAAATTAGTATCAATTATTTCTTGTGATTATTATTTGTCGCTGAAACACAGATTTCTTTATTCTCAACATTATTTATTCAACAGCTGTTAAATTAAGACTCAAATTCATATTTGGAAATAAAGTTTTTGTTGTAACCTCGAGGTTTATTTCCAGATCTTTCGACTACATCTCACTGGTCTTCATCAGCTCGTGGAGTTTGTTCAGTGACTAAAGAATCTATCAAATATCAAACTCCATCTACTGATGAAGACTCTGAAGTTCAGGAACTGAAGATTGTTTTTAGATTTATTTTGAGTTCAAAAGTCACGAATGATCTTTCACACTCTTTTATTATTATTATTATTATTATTATTATTATTATTATTATTATTATTATTATTATTATTATTATTATTATTTTCCTGGCAGGAATGAGCTTCCATACATTTCAGCTTCAGGAAATAAAAACATATTTGTTTGTAAATTATAAAACGTTGATCAAACAGTTTGAAGACTCCGTTCAGTAGTTTTGAAATTAAATTAAATGAAAAGTATATTTTCACTGAGTGTGTCTGTGTGTGTGTGTGTGTGTGTGTATGTGTGTGTGTGTGTGTGTGTGTTGCCGGATGGTAAAGTCTCGGGTGTGGAGGTCTATAGGACTTGATAGATCAGGTTGGGGTCGTGGCTGCCGGTCGAGGAGGAGGGGACCTGGACGGGCCCCGGGACCGCCGCCTCGGTGGCGGGGTCCGGCAGCGAGGCCCCGGGGGCGGAGGCGGAGGCGGTGGAGGAGGAGGAGGTGGAGTTGGAGGAGGTGGCAGCCGGCAGCAGGCTGCTGTTGTCGGTGGAGATCCGCTCCACGATGCTGGACAGACAGTCCAGACTGGAGACCACTGAGCTCCGGTTACTCTTCAGACCGCCTGAACACACGAAGCATCAGTTCATATTCAGAAGCTTTATTAACATTTCAATGTCTTCTTTAACAACAAACATCCTGATTCTAAATCGCATCGTGAACATCTCTTCTGTTCTTTATTGTTATTGTTTGATTACATTAGTTTTACTGTAAATACAAATAAACGGTTTCTTTATTCTAACGATGTTTCAGTAAAATGTCCCAATAAAAGCTCAGGATTCATGTTCAACTTTGTAACACTTTAGATTATTTAACATTAATTAATAGCTGATTAAACTAATTAGATATTTCTAGGAATATTGTAATTTATAAAAAAAGCATTCGGATAATTTGTTTATTTAAACAAATCTCCTTTTTATCATTTAGAGTCTGTGTGAACATTTCATTCTCTTTGCTGCTCACTGTCTTTGTTTAATCAATCAGAAGCATGTAGTCCTGTTAATATCGTCATTATTATAATATAATATAACATGATATAATATAATAAAAGTGCTTTCAGCTTTCTTACCGTTTGGAGTCTCTGAGAAATACGAGCTGTCATAACTTCTCCTTCTGTTTGATTGACAGGTAGGGCCGTTAAAATCCGTCTGGAGAGAACAAACAAAAGGAATTAATAAATAATAGTTTCAGTAACATTTCTGCATAACTTCTGAAAACACGAAGCCTGAATGTTGAGCTGTGGATAATTAGTTCAAATAAGTAAAAAAATACCAAAAAGGTCAGAAAATAATGAGGAAGAATTATATTTTAAATAAAGTCAAAACAAACTACCGACTCGTTTCCGTTCTGGTGGTGACGTCTTTTTTAATATAAATGTTTATTTTTAAAGGTTTGATTTACTGCAGAACGAAGAAAATAAAAATCATATCAAATAATTAAAAACAGAATGTAGCATCTGACTCTGTTCATCGTTACAAACTCAAAAACCTTTAACATTTAAAACCGATTTAAAAACATAAAAAGTGTTAAAACGTGAACGTGTAGATCGTTCCTCTGTTTATTTAAGACATAATTAATGAGAAACTATTTTCCTTCTGACACTAAACTAGATATTTCTTAACTTGGATTGAATGAGAGCAGACGGTCTTTATCTGGAGCTGGATTAACTGTAAACCAACATAACAGCAAACTAACCTTTAGAAAGACCTCTTGTATATTGAATATGAATATGAATATGAAAATGTAAAGTTTCATGAGCTACAATGTCGCGCGGGAATAGTTAAAAAATGTGATCAAAGGAATTTAGAGAACAAATCCAACAAAATGATTTAAACTAAAGAAAAGATCAAAGTAATGACTGAGTTAAGCCAAAATGAACCGCGCAACGTGTCCGTGCGTAAAGACGCGCGGGACAAACACCTGTCGGTCCCTGAACTCACCATGCCGTCGGAGCAGTTGGACCGGGGGCTGGACGCGTCGGAGTCCCCGCTGTAGTGCTCCAGCACCGGGTAGAAGCCGTCGTCCTGCCCGCCGCGCAGCAGCGCCTGCAGGGACTCGATGTAGCTGATGGCGTTGCGCAGGATCTCCACTTTGGGCAGCCGCTGGTTGGGGTTGGCCGACGTGCAGCGCTTCAGGTTCTCGAACGCGTCGTTCACCTTGCAGAGCCGCCGGCGCTCGCGCAGCGTGGCCGCCTTCCTCCGGTCCGCGTTGGTGGTCTTCCTCTTGCAGGCCTTGCAGGCCCACAGCAGGCAGCGGCCCGCCTGGTGGTGCCCGCTGGGCGCGCGGACGTGTTCGTCGTCCTCCGCCTCGGCGCGGTGATGGAGATGCGGGAGGGAGGACGAAGAGGAGGTGGAGGAAGGGGAGGGCGAGGGCGAGCAGGAGGAGGAGTCGTCCGGCTTCAGCAGGCCCACGTGGACCAGCCGCGGGTCCAGGTCCTCGAAGAAGTGCATGTCGCTGGTGTTGAAACACGGGTCGTCGTAGAAATCATCGGCGGCGGGGATGGGGAAAGAGATATCCGACAGCTCCATGGTTCCAAATCCCAAAACACACACACACACCACAGAAGAAGAAGAAGAAGAAGGAAAATCCAGCGACAGAAGAAGAAGAAGCAGTGAGAGGACTGGAGCTGTCAGTGTGTTTGTTTCTGGGAATGTGGAGTCCTGTCACTCTGCTCTGTCCTCTCAGCTGTTGACCTGGAGCCTCTTATACCTGCGACACCAGTGGGGGGGCGGGGTCAGCCCCGTGAGGTCATCCGGGGTCTGACCAATCAGCTGGCAGCGGGAGGGGTTTACAACTTCACGGTAATTAGTGTACAATTACCCCTAACGGAGCAGTAACAGCAGGGTAATATACTGCTGCGCTCAGTGGGGGAGCAGTACACATGAAGTACCTCAATGTGTTTACTCTCAGTATTACTTATTGTGGACAAATACACACCGAGTTTATTGATGAAGACACGAGGTATTTACACGAGAGGTTGTCTGTGGACACGGAGTGACGTAATGAGAGGCCTCAACTATAGAAAGACCCGCTGAGTGGAAAACACATGAAAGAACGAAACATAATGAATGTACAGAGACACGAAGACATTTAAAGTGTGCATAAAACAAAACAATAAACATATGTTGAAATATAGTAATATAAAATAGTAATAGTATATAAAAGCTGATGTTTAAGAAATCCAAATTTCGAATTTGTTCTAAAAGTGAAGAAAGTAGCAAAATAAAGTTTAAAAAAGAGGAAGTTTCTAAATCAAGACTAAACATTAAAAAGTGTTTGTCTTGTTGAATTTCATTTCAGCAGCTAGAATATTATAAAACTAATGAAGTTTGTTCCTGTTCATCAATAAATCATATTTACAGACCCGAGCAGCTGACCTTTGACCTCGTGACTGTTGCTGTTTTGTCATTTTTTAACGAAAATGTAAAAACTGAAGAAAACCCCCCAAAAAATGTCTAGAAGTAAAACTAAAGACTGTCACACCCAACATGAGCAGAACGGACTTCATGCATGACTCGTATTCATGTTTACTCATTTATTAAAGAGCGTAAACTCAGTAATAAAGTTTAGTTTTAGACGAGAGATGCGCTGCCTTCATCATCATCATCATCATCATCATCACTGCACCGACTCCTTCCAGAAACCTTATGAATGCAGATTATTGATGAAACGTGCAGCAGAGTTCCTGCCCGCTGCAGTTCTCCGGTGGTGCCGCTGGAGGGCGCTGCAGAGCTCTAGTCTCGTGAGACGGGCGGTCCGGACCGCGTGGACGCTTCAAGTGTTTTGAGAAGATATTCAAACCCTGTGAAGAGGATTATCACCATCACTCCGAGGAAATGACTGACGGGTCTTTTAATACAGGACACTAACAACTAAATACACGCTGTTCCTGTTGGTAGCTGCTAATAAAGGTTTGTTTGAATGAGAGTAGTGTTCCTAAACACCTGAAACATCATTTCTATGGTCAGAAGATGAGAATGAACCTTTAAATGCACTGATGTTGACACACGTCTGTAGTGCTGATGCAGGGAAACATGTGGCCGAAAATCAAGTTTTCTAACTTTATCGTCAAAAGTTTCCTGGAAGACTTGTCAGTTCACTTCAAAGAAACATCTTGTGATTATATTTAACAGCTGAGATGTAAAACAGTATTTAGTATTAAATGATGAGCGTTGTTGCTGGTCATGTGCTGATATGTATTTTTAAAAATGTATTTATCTTTTTTCGTCCTTTGTTTGACAAATCCAAACATTTTTAATAAAAACTTGAATGACAAAAAAATGCAAATTGCTATAAATCTTTAACTTTATTTTATTGTGCAGAACAAACGAGTTTCACGTCACACATCATGGCTTCTCCTTCACAGAATATGTAATGAAACACTGAATACACGGTGGACAAACAATACAAAATAAAAACATTTAAATGTTGGATAGTACCAGTGTACCAGCAGGAAAACATGTATAAATACTACTGATTACAAACGATGTCGACCAACAAACTGCTTCCTGTCGTTCTATACGAGGTGGTTATCAGACATTAACACCTGTTTGGTATTGTTCAAAATGTGCCGATATAAATGATTAATATCGGCGTTGATCACCAAATCATTTTAAACATTGAAGTTGTTTATAGTCCAGACCGGCACATACGTTTACTTCACAAAACATGAATGTATTCTTCCCATAGATGTCAATGTAATTCATTGTGTGTTTGGATTTTCATTTTGACCAGTTTGAACACATTTATTAGTTTTAAAGTTTTAAAGTTTTAAATGAAATATTAGTATTTCATTGTCCTGTCGGAGCTGCCAGATTTGAGCTCGGAGCTAACTCCGTTAGCTAAACCTCATTTTCCATGTTCATCGATCGTGATCAACCGTTCATCAATGTCTCCAACCACACGTCACAGAGAACAAAGGAACACCACAAGACATTCAACAACATTAACATGTCACGAGCTAACGTTAGCTAACGTTAGCTAACGGGTTTGACCGTGTTTTTTAAGAAAGAATAAATACAAATGTGTACAATACAGCTCAGTATTGATGGCAGTGAGATGACACAAACATCCATCTTGACTCCGGGGGAAGTTTGCTAACAAGCTAATTCCCCAAAATGTCACCTGGTCCTTTGGAGAAAATCAGATTTCTAACTTTCACAGAAAACAGTATCTCGTCTAATCAACGGAGACGTCCTTTGACTGACTCCGATCGATCATCTGGTGAGTTCCTCCTGCAGCTCATTCAGGACGAACTCCCCGAACCCCCCCGTCTGGTCCTGGGTGCAGCCCACCCGCCGGGCGCTGGTGAGCAGGTCTCCCAGCAGTTTGAGGCGGTCCACCCGCGGCGTCAGGAAGCGGTTCTTCACAACGCCGGCGGCGTGCGGGTCTCCGTGGTCGCGGGCGAGCTCCCTCAGCTCGACCAGGACGCCGACTTCCTCCTTCAGCTGGAGCAGCAGCAGCTCCAGAGCCGGTAACAGCGAGCAGACGGCCTCGCAGAGCGGGTTCTGGAAGATCAAGCATGTCGTACGATCAACCAGCCCAGTGTCAGAGCAGTTTTATACCCTAAACCCTGCTTTATGGTCTGTTTGACTCTAAATGGACCATCATTTACTAAATGAACATCATGCTGTATTGAAGAAGACTTGAAACTAGAGATTGAGACCATAAACTCATGTTTACAATGTTTACTGAGGTAATAAATCAAGAGAGAAGTAGAGTCATTTTCTCATAGACTTCTATACAACCAGAGGAGTCGCCCCCTGGTGGACACTAGAGAGAATGCACCTTTAACACATGAAGCTTTGAAGAACTTGTCAGAACCAGAGGCTTCCTTCGGGTCTGAACACCAGAACATTTCAGGGTTTAGTCGATCCGTCTCTTGGAACATTGACTCTCTTAAATCAGTATCATTTTTATTTTTAAAGAATAAAATGGGAGCCTGAAGCGAGGCTGTCGTCGTCTCGTTGAGGTCCGCTCTGAGAGACGGATAACGAGGTGTCCCAAACTGCTCGCTGACTGGACTCGGGGGCCCTCGGCCCTGAAGCGATTTTACACGAGTCATAAAACCCGGAGGCCAACGCTGCGACGCGCCAACGCCGCTGCCGCCCGCTGCCCGCTTGACCATCTGGAAACGCCATCAGCAACCACTGTCCCTCTGCCGCAGCATTAATCTCGCCAATTTTCCGGGGGGATGGGGGGGAGGAGGGGAAATGTACACCCTGACTGGCTTTAGGCCAGAGTCAGGGTTTCAGGTCTCCAGGGGTTTAGCCTCCCCTCCCTCCTCCTCCTCCAGACTCGTGGGGTCGTAACTCCCGCCTCCCCGCCCTCCCTCTGAATGAAGACGAGGAAAAACAAGAAGCGATGAAGACACCTGCTCTGACAGGATGAAGGACGGCTCCGGAGGAACGAATAAATCCTGCTGATGGGACGTTTTTTGGGGAGTAAAACGAGAACGCTGTTACAGACTGAAGCTTCTCCGTCTCACAGATAGAGTTCAGATCGTAAATTTAGTTTCAAATCGACTCCTTCGTACCGGATCATCTAAACGAGGAAGGGTTGAACCGCCCCTCCCCCCCTCCGCTCTGACCTCTGACCTCTGACAGTAACTCAGTACATTTACTGAAGTACTGCACAGTTTTTACTCCAGTACATTTATCTCTGGTTACTTTTTAGTTTCAGATTAAAGACGCAAAACATGAGTTGTAGATTGTTTACATATATTTAAATGAGCCTCATCTACACCAACAGTCAAATAATTAAACACCAATAAAAGGGACATTCTGCGTGTACTTTTGATACATAACAAGTACATTTTGTTGATTATACACTGCGTATTTTTGAATGCAAGACCTTTACTGTGAAAGAATATTCTTACCATGTTGTATAAGTACTTTCACTGCAGTAGAGGAATACTTCCTCCACATTGAGCAGCAGGTTAAATGAACTTAAACCGGTGTACCTGCACGTCCTTGCCGCAGTAGCTGCCCCCCCGCTCAGCCAGGTAGCCCATCATGGCCTCGGCCTCCCGCCGCTGCTTCAGCGCCTCCCGGTGGAAGAAGGAAGCGACGCGGGGCAGAGCGGCATCGTCGCGCTCAAACACACGAGCCTGCAGGAGAGAAAACGAGCGATGATCACGGTAAACTGTCACATGATCACCTCATCATGAGGAGTTATGGAGACTCAACAATAAACTGTCAACATTTCAGTTAGAACATTTATTGAGTCTATTTCTCACGACTTCAGCCGCCTCATTCATTTCAATGGGAGAACTCCTGCAGGGAAGTGATGTTATCCCACTGCTGTCGAGGTATTTGAACTGTTTCCCTGGAGTTTATTCTGACACAAGATAAAATGATTGTTTCTATGCTCATTTTAAAGCTCAGGTTTTAGTTTTGCCGTCTGGTGGAATCTTCAAACTCAAAGATCTGTCTCTCTGTCAGAGATGTTACAGGAGGGAAAATCTGTCTCTGTTCGTCTTTAAAGTGATCCTCGAGTCAAGAAACCTGTTGTAAGCTGACAAAAGATCTTTAAAAGAGAAGATTTCAGGGCTGATAAAGACAAGAAATGACCTTAACTTAACTTACAGACGTCTGATCATCAGGTCATCAGCATCATCAACTGTGATTTCAGCAAACAGCGGCTTCACCCGCCCTCCTTTAGACGTTTGCATTTCAAGACTGAATGGATCATAAAAGGTAAACAAAAGAACTGCAGCCTGAGCCCCTTGGTCCTCAGTATCCCACAATGCACTGCTCACATGTCGACAGCTCAAACTCGGAGGCCGTCCGTCTCATTTACATCAGTGCACACTGTCTGCTGAGTCAAACATCACGATTACCTTCATATATATTTAGGTGTTTCACATTTAATTCTAATAAATTCTGCATTACTGTGTACATTGCATTTTACTGCTGAGGGTGTTTTAAACTTTTTGATATACTTTTGGGATTAAAGGGGGATGAGTACAGTAAAAAGTACAATATTTCATATATTTTAATCTATTAATACTCAATGAAAGTACAAGTACCTGGTATTTCTAGGCCTACTTGAGTACAGTAGAATACTTGTGTACATGTATCTGTCCCACAGACCTCCGTGTGTCTCCTACCAGAGCCTCCAGCCGGTACTCTCCGTCCCACAGCAGGCTGCTCACGCCGCACAGAGCCTCCTCCACGGCGGCCTGCAGGTTGTGTCTGACCCGGCTGCCCGCGGAGCTCCGGTGCGTTCTGCACAGCGGCAGGCTGCCCTTCAGCCTCTTCCCTGCGGGCTCGGTCATGTCAAACGACCGCGGTCACCGCGAGAAAAGCTCGGTCCAGGACACGTAACTGACATAAACACCAAAACCCGAGAGGTGAATCACGGGCAGTAAACGACCCGACACCCGCGGGCTGTGGACAGTTAACGCGTCTTTCTTCCAGGAGACCTGAACCGTCATCAGGGGATATATTTAGCCCGCAGAGATCAACAGTTTCCCGGTCAGCTGCTCAAGTTCATCCGGTGCGTTTGAGCTCAAAGCTGCAGCCACAGAAAAACAACAACTTTATTACAGAATAATAATCAAATCAACAATAAAACAGATGATTCCTTTTATTGCATTCTTCTTTTTAACACCAGACGTTTCTCGATGCACTTTTATTGTGTAGAACAGATAAATAATATGTTCCTCTTGAGTCCACTGAGTGTTTAAAGTGAAGGATCAGCTGCATTAAGCTGCTTTAACAATGACAGCTTCGCTGCAGCCGTAATGTCAGTGAAGCTCAGTGCTGGAAGAAGCACTCCTGATCCTTTATGGAGGTAAAAGTACCAACAGCACAAGAAATACTTCATTACGCTGCAAGTCCTGCATCCATAAGAGTAGAAAAGTATTAACAAAATGTACTTAAAGTATCAAAAGTAAAAGGACTTCTTTCGTCCTGACTTTATATACAGTCAGTCTAACAGATCCCAACCTAAGGGTCGGGGCCCTCCAAAGGGTCACCAGACACATCTGAGGGGTCGTGAAATAATTAATGGGAGAAAAGAAGAAACTAAGATCTGATGAACTAAAAACTGTTTTTATATTCTGCAATTTCCTCTAATGTGTCGGGTCTTTGTCGGGGATCTTTCTCCTCCTTGTTGGGTCTCTATCGGGTCTCTATTGGGTCTGTTAGGGCTTCTATAGGGTCTCTGTCAGACCTCTGTCAGGTCTCTGTAGGGCCTCTGTCTGATCTCTATTGGGTCTCTAGGCCTCAACCAGGTCTCTGATGAGTCTCTCTGGCCTCTATCTGGTCTCTCTCTGGTCTCTATCAAGCCTCTATCAGGCCTCTATCTTGTCCCTATCAGACCTCTATCTGGTCTCTAACTGTGCAGCATCATGTGGAAGCTGACCCCCCTCCTGCAGAGAGTCTGTAATCTGTTACAGTGAGGTCCAGCCCAGGTGATTACCGAGCTGTCTGAGGGGGTCTGGGGGGTTTGTGTCAAAGGTGCGGGGTCCTGTTGACCCTTGAGGTGCTCCGGGGATCCTCAACCAGCTGACCCCCCTGGGAGCAGCCAGCCCCTCCCGTCACTCATCCTGCAACAGGAGAGGAGGAAGAACCAGGGGGGTCGACTCTGAACCAGGAGGAGCTGCTGAAGAACGGATCCAGGATCCAGATCTCAGTTAAACTGGACCGTAGATCAGGTTCAGGGTCTGTGTCTTAGACCTCTAAACCACCAGGACGTCCCACATTAAAGATATCATTAAAGGAACAATTCAACATTTTAGGAAATACGTTTATTCACTTTCTTTATTCAGATTTCTAAGCCTGCTAGCTTAGCTTAGCATAAAGACTGGAAACAGAGGGAAAAGCTAGCCTGGCTCTGTCAGAAACAAAATACACCATCCAGTGCCTCTAAATGTCATTGTTATGCACATAATGTCTGATAATCTGCTGCTAAAGTCTCTGATACAAGATCAATATTCACTGTCGCAAATTATTGGACAGGAAAAATCTGTAAAATAAAAAAGTTAAATTCTGTAGAATTACTGATATTTCTTACAGTTTATAATATATTTAATTTTAATTTCCAATATGTGATGTTGAGTTATTTTAACTTTACAGAGCAGCAAAAGAGAAAAATATAGATAAACACGATAATAACGAGACAGGACTCACACACACACACACACACACACACACACTCTCTCTCTCACACACACACACACACACACACACACACACACACGAAGCACTTAATAAACCTAAAACTTGCAGACTGACAGCGGAGGTGTCGGACTTCACACCTGCTGCCTGCTGTAAACCACCAACACTACAACGACTGCATTGTCCTGCACTGGTGGCAGATTACTTTACACACACACACACACACACACACACACACACACACACACACACACACACACACTGAGCTGGATTACCTCGCTGCAGCAGATTTACTGCTCTGCAGACAGTTGTGTGGTTTGTTGTGTTTGTGGACTGAGGACAGAGTTCGGATCGAATGAGGCTCTCTGCTCTGAGCAGCAGTCTGACCTGTCAATGAATAATGTTTATTTTTTTAAAGTACTGCTACGGTCTAGAAACATAAAATATAACACAAGTTAACAACAAATATGTACAATGTGTCTGTTTTTAAGGAGATAATGAGAGTAGTTCAGTCATGAAACATAACATAAAACAAAAGTTATAATTCAAATGTGAAAAAAATATAATATGTACAATAAATCTGTTTTTAAAATGAAAAGGATTATTATCAGTAAAAAGAATATGTACAGTGTAAAAAAGATGTATGCAGCACTTTAATGCTTCTGATGTGTATATTGAAGTTCTTTTGACCTAATCAGGGGAAATACCTGCACTTATAAACACGGCTCTGAACACAGATCGCTTCCTGAACAGATTTCCAGATCAACAGATGGATTTATTAGTAAAGTTTAGCTTTTGACATCACGCTACAATCACAAATCTGCAATCATAAAGTCTTGTGGTTGGTCCGTTGGTCCGTTCGCTTGGAGGCAGACTAAGACCCACTTTTTCAAGCGGTCTTGGTTCCATTGTTTGGTCCGCACAGGCAGCAACCTTCAGTTCTGAAAAGTGAAGTCAAAGCTTCACGTGTTAAAGCTGCATTCTCTCTAGTGTCCACCAGGGGGCGACTCCTCTGGTTGTATAGAAGTCTATGAGAAAATGACTCTACTTCTCTCTTGATTTATTACCTCAGTAAACATTGTAAACATGAGTTTATGGTCTCAATCTCTAGTTTCAAGTCTTCTTCAATACAGCATGATGTTCATTTAGTAAATGATGGTCCATTTAGAGTCACACAGACCATAAAGCAGGGGATGCTTTAGGGGCGGGGCTACACGGTGATTGACATCGGGATTCCAGGTTTTTTGGTTCCACCTCGGTCGAGGTTCCAACCGAGCTGACAGAAGAGCAAAACAACGCCGGCGTTTCTTCCAGCGTACGCCGCCTCACGACCGCCGCCCCTCGTTTTGAATTCCCGTCTCTCATCACATGACCCGGAGTTATAAATGCTGCAGACACACCAGCTGGCGCTCTAAACAGAACAAAAACAGATCGCCTGCAGGGACACACGGACGCTGCTCTGATGTTCACCACTGAACTACCGTTCTTCTTTTCTGAATATTTCCTCTGTACGAAGGCGTGTGAGGGCCATCGTAAGTAAAAGAAAATAATGATAATAATAAAGTCCTGAGCCAGAGAAAGGAGGGTAATAATCCCCCCAAAAACAGAATTTCGAAGCTATAATTTCTAAATTTACAAGAAAATTCGTGGATATTCTCTGAGATAAATGTCAGAAATTTACAAGACAAAACTCACAAAATTACGAGAAAAATAACTTGAATATTCTCTGAGACTGTAAAGTCCTGAATCTGCAAGAAAATAATAGATTAAAGTCACAAATTTAGGAAAGAAAACTAGTTATGGGCCCCACATTAGCACCACGTTGGCCCGGGGTTGGCACCAAGTTGGCCCGCCATTGGCCCATCATTGATGCCAAGTTGGCACCAAGTTGGCCCGGCGTTGGCCCGGCGTTTGCTCGGCGTTTGCTCGGCGTTGGCCCGGCGTTGGCCTGCCGTTGGCCCGGCCTGCAGCGGGTCACAGCTGTCAAACAGATCAGCAGGACTTCTCTTCTCCACACCAACAGCTGTCTATTAAGAATCCTCCGGACCGTCATCAGCGGAGAGTTCCTCAGCTCACAACTCGGCTCATTACCGCCCTTAATGGAGGGAAGACAGAGACAAGGTAAATACAATTACTGATCGGACCGCGGGACACCCGAGCCTGCAGCGGTGCCCCGTTTCACAGCCGGTACCCGACACCAGGGTCTGCCTCGTTACGGGGACCGACACCCCGTCCACACTCTGCTCCCGCTTTTTATTTGTTGTAAACTTCATCGGACATAACAAAACTCGGGCCGTTTGAAGGATGTTGTTGCCCTCTGAAATGGGAGGAAAGTAAATCTGAGTTTGGCGCTGAGGCCCGGTGAGAGCCCCCCCCCCCCCCCCCCCCCCCCGGATGCCTTTTTGTGCCAGACGCTGTGATTACCCAGAAAGCCTCTGGAATGCCCCCCTTGCTCATTAAAGAGACCGATATAGCGCGGCGTGGTCCAGTGAGGGACGGAGGGTAAATGGATGCCGCTAGTGTTATGTGGCACAAATTAAACAATGATGAATGATGACGCTTAGAGAGGCGGGGGGGGGGGGGGGGGGGGGGTTGAAAACACGACTATTTCCAGCGATGGCAGAAACACATTCTTTACGCATGAGAGGCGTTCGGTGTCTGTGGACAATCGGACCACCGTGATGAAGGAAAGTCAAGCATCAGGTCGGTTATTTTTCAGTCTTTTAAACTCAGAAATATATACATTTTAATACTAATACCACCAGTACTGTCACGGTAGTAATACTACTGATACTTGTACTACACCTATGCGGTGAAGAGGAAAACATCAGCTTGTGTTTCCAGGTGTTGTGGAGCTATTTGAGTCAGTGTGAGTCTTTTCAAAGTAAAATAATCTGGAGGTGTGGCGTTCGCTAAGCCCCGCCCCCTCTTGGTTAGTGTCGCTAGGCCTGTCGAGCACTCTTGCTCGCCGAATCAGGGGAACTTGATCAGCTGAACAAGACAACGTTAAAATCAGAAAACTGTTGGTGAACGTGTCGGGGGGGGGGGGGGGGGGTAACGTGTTGAGGTGCAGAAATACTCAAAATGTGCGTCTTTAATTTTACAGGTCTAACGGATGTGAGTGAGTAGTTTTCATGCAGCCAGCAGGTTGTTTTTGACGGACGTGTTGATCTCTGCACAGATTAACGTCTCCCGTTCCTCCACACGGAGGGAATAGTGACGATCACCCAGATGTCGTGTGCAGATCGCTGTCTCCTGAACTGAACCTGCAGCGCTCAGATCGACCAATCAACACGTCTCTTACATCCGCGTCACTCAGAACACAGCAGGAGAATCTGCCGGTCCACGCCGAGGAAACAGTGAGGAACCAGTTAGATTACTCATGAGAGGAATAGAGATCTGATACGTTTGTGTGACTCTACGAGTTCTCAGAGGGAAACCAATGCTGCTTTAAGTAGAACAACTGTCTGTGTTTAAGGAAAGAACACTTTATTTATAAAGCGCCTTATAACAAAGAGCACACAAGAGATTCAAAAATACATTCAAATGCAACTTAAAGTTCCTGAGAAGAACTTTTAACTGGTCCTGAACCAGTCTCAGTGTAGACCTGATCCTCTATATGAACCAGTCTCAGTGTAGACCTGATCCTCTATATGAACCAGTCTCAGTGTAGTCCTGATCCTCTATCAGACCTCCATCAGTAGAGAGACCATCAGAGAGAAGATGGTCTGTTTCTATAGAGTTATTCTTGAAGCTCGTCATCGGAGCCACCGGGTCGGATTCTGGTGAAACCAGATGAACTCATGCAGGTTCACCAGAACCTCCTTCAGCTCAGACTCCAGCAGAGACCGGTCCACCGTGGACAGACCCAGATCCTCCAGCAGAGACCGGTCCACCGTGGACAGACCCAGATCCTCCAGCAGAGACCGGTCCACCGTGGACAGACCCAGACCCGGCAGCAGCATTTCCAGTCAAATATCTGTTGTATTTTATTTATGTATTTTCAGAGCCAGACAATGAAGAAAACAAAAGAAGTACTTTGTTGAAGAAAATTGAGTGACATCCAGTCCTTTATATCTCTGTGTGTGTGTGTGTGTGTGTGTGTGTGTGTGTGTGTGTGGCCTCTCTGTGTGGTCCGTCACCCTTTAACCTGAAGGCCTGAGGAGCCTCCACAGTCTGAGTCAACACGCTGCTGCTGCTCTTCACACTTTAAAGCATCATCATCATCATCATCATCATCATCATCCTCGTCCTCTCAGCTTGTGGTCAAGTTTCTTAAAGAGTTCATGGAAGCTGGAAGAAGTACTCAGATCTTTATACTACATAACAGCAGGATGTCACATTAACTCAGGTCACTGTGGCTCAGCGTCCTTCAACCAGAGGATCGGCGGTTCGATCCCCGGCTCCGCTGGTCCATGTCGACACACTTAACCCGTAGCTGAGCCTCCGGTGTGTGAATGACGGGCAGGTGCAGCTCGGATATGAACGGCTGAATGATGACGTGTGGTGGTCGGGAGACTAGAAGAGAGAAACACGAGTACCGTCCCTTCACCGGAGCGGAATTCTGACATATTTGTACTTTACTTGAATCCATTTCATGATACTTTATACTTCTATTCCACACTTCAGAGGGAAATATACTTTACATTTATCTGACAGCTTTAAAAAACACACACAGTACATATAATAAGATGCAGTATACTAAATGACCTCCTTCTTCTTCTTCTTCCTATTATTATTATTATTATTATAATTATTATTATTATTATTATTATTATTATTATTATAGTCATTTTAATTTTTAAGTGACAACAACAGAATAAATAATATTCTCTAATAATAAAACACGTTGAAAGGAGCCGTTCTTCACAAAGAGTACTTTGCTCATCTTGTTAAAAGTACTTTTACTGAAGTACCATTTTGAACTTGTAACACAGCATTCTGTGGTATTTCTACTTTTACTGAAGTAAAATATCTGAGTACTTCTTCCACCTCTGAGTTTTATTGCCACATTAATGTGTTCATCACTTTAATGACTTTATTTAACACATCATTATATTATTATTATATTTCATGTTATTCTTCTGAATCAACTCAACTCAACTAACTCAAGTTCATCCAAAGTGTCCTTGAGGCCAGTTTGTGAGGTCGGGCTGTTTAAATAAACTCGACATGATTTCTAATTGGGAGAATAACTTGTATATGAAGGAGACTGGTTTCCAGGCTGGTCTGGTCCCTGTAGACTGGGCCCCCCCCCCTTCTTCCTCCTCCTCCTCCTCCTCCTCCTCCTCGTCCCTGCAGGAGACCAGCAGACCTCAGCTAAGATCACAGCAGCTCAGTGTTTACCTTCCTCGCCCGGCTGTTTGATTCCCTGCGTCTCCTCAGACGTCCAGCTGAGACTCCCAGAGTGGACGGAGGGTCTCTGACGGGACCAGCAGCTGAGACCCTCAGATTCTGGACCCGGCCTGCGGACGGTTCGGCTCCTGTAACGATGAGCTGCGAGGTGTCCTGTCCTCTGGTGGTCCGCTCACTTTGTTACATTCTTCTTCTGGTCAAATGGTGAAGTATCCGAGGAGCATCGACGCCTCCGCAAACGCCATTTGATGAGCGGAGCGTTGACAGTTGGACGAAAACATTCCTGAGATGGTTTAGAGACAAAAAAACGTCTCCAGAGATGTCTGAGGATGAAGACGCAAACCTCTGAACATGTTAATGAAAGAGGTTTAGTTCAGTTTACTCTCCTGTCTTCATACAACAAGAACAAAATCAAGAAATAAATAAAACATTGTGGGATTGTTTCAGCAAATGAATCATTAGTGTTTCTTGATTCATTGAGATAAATATGAATATCACACTCTGTGTGTGTGTGTGTGTGTGTGTGTGTGTGTGTGTGTGTGTGTGTGTGTGCGTGCGTGCGTGTGTGCGTGTGTGTGTGGCCTCTCTGTGTGGTCCGTCACACACAAAAGCTGAATGTGTTTTTTCAGTGAATATAAAGCTGCAACTATCATTATCAGATCAAATAAGGTTTATAGTTTTGATTAATTGTTAATAAAATGGAAATAATCTCAAATAATCTCCATCATATTCAACCTTTAATGGAGATTAAACCAGCAGACATTTCACAACAATGGTCGATCATAAATCACTTATTAAAATCTATTTGAGTTTTTAGTCAGCTGATAATTGAGTTAACTTCAGAAATAGTAGATTCATTTATTGTTATAACACGTGTGATAACAGAGAAAATCTAAGAGTATGAAGCTGATTATCGTACAAATAGGACGGTTACAAATAGGACGGTTATCGTACAAATATGACAGTTATTATACAAATAGGACGGTTACAAATAGGACGGTTATCGTACAAATACGACTGTTACAAATATGACGGTTAGCGTACAAATACGACTGTTACAAATATGACGGTTATCGTACAAATACGACTGTTACAAATATGACGGTTATCGTACAAATACGACTGTTACAAATAGGACGGTTATCGTACAAATACGACTGTTACAAATATGACGGTTATCGTACAAATACGACTGTTACAAATAGGACGGTTATCGTACAAATACGATGTTTAACGTACAAATAGGATGGCTATCGTACAAATACAACAGTTTTCGGACAAATACGACGGTTATTACGGATGACGGAATTTAAGATTTATTAAATTTGTGACTTAAAATGATGACTTAAATCTCATAGGAATTTACGATTTTTTGTAAATTTACAACTTTAATCTTTGAAAATTCAAATTTTCTATCTGAATATTGTCCCTCTCCCTCAGTTACAAAAGAAAAATAATTTAAAATGACCAATGGCCCTAACATGCTGTCGTAAGTAGACATATAAAGTTTCATGAAATGGAAATACTCAATTAAAGTACAAGAACCTTGAAGTTGTACTTGAAGTTGTACTTGAGTAAACGTACTTTGCAGAGACTCAAACTGTCTAACTGCCTCGTCACACCTCTGAACCTCCCGCTCTGCTTTCCTGTTTGACACTTCGACACGTCTCATTGGTTTCCATCAGAACAGTCGTCAACAGAAGATTCATTCACACCTCATCTCCCACGTCTGAATGTACGCTCTGCTTTTATTTTGAAAGGATGTACTCAGTGTGTGTGTGTGTGTGTGTGCTGTCGATCGCATAGAGAGGATTCAGATTATGACGTGTTATGTCCGTTGGTTCGTTCAAAGCGAATATATGAGAGAAATATGAATTTTTTCTTTAAAATCTGTGACTTTAATCAGAGTAAATTCATGATTTTTATCTGTGACTTTAATCACAGAGACATTTTTGAATTAATCTTCTCATAAACTTGTGACTTTGATCTCAGAAAATTTAAAAATAGAATTCTCTTCAACTTGTGACTTCTCGTAAATTTACAACTTTAATATCGGAAAATTCAGATACATTTTTCTGAGAATATTAACCCTCTCCGCCGGCTCCGCAATTTAAAAATAGAAAAGAAGGTGACCTACAATGGCTCTAAGACGCCATTGTGTAAGTACAAGTACTTCTGAAGTTGTACTTGAGTACTTGTACCTTGCAGCCGTGGTATTACTGGTCACAGCAGTGACGGGTCAGCAGGGTCAAACATGTAAAACGTGATCATCTGCAGGCCAACGTGTTCCTCGTGAGTCAGCAGAGCTGTTTATAATCTTTTTACACGGCTGAAGAATTTCCTCAGTCATGGAAACTGAACCCGAGTCTGATCCAGCTCCCAGCATCCTCCAGCTTCCTGCCTTCTTCTTCTTCTTCTTCTTCTTCTTCTTCTTCTTCTTCTTCTTCTTCTTCTTCTTCTTCTTCTGTTTCCTCCGTCAGCGGTGGTGTGGAGAAGCGTGGCTGTGACAAAAGCAGAGGAATGCCTGTTTGGCTGCAGTTAAAGAGCAGTCTGGCCTCGAACCGCCGAGCTTTAACTGTAGCACGCTGGACATAAACGCTGAGCGCCGGTAGGATTGTGGGGGGGGGGGGGGGGGGGGGGGTGGAGGGGTGAGGCCCCCAGGAACGAACGGCGATCGGGTTTCAGCACCGTGATGAATTCTACATCCCGAGGTTCACAAGTGGAGACACAAACTGCTGTTAACAGCAAATAAACCAGCAGCAGAAGGAGTGGAGAGGAAAATAAAACTCTGGAAATAAAGTGACCATATATATATATATACATATACATATATACATATATATATATGTCTGGGGGGGGTTACAGTGTATTCACTAAAGTACTTAAGTACAACTTGGATCCCCATTAGCTTCCACAGAGTCGCTTGTCGCTACATTCATTCAACATGTTTGTTGCTTTTTGCGTTAAAAAAAACATGATTAACTTATGAAATATGACACATTGTTGAAGATTAAACTTCATATAACAAGAAAGCGTTTTCTAGTTGTGTCTCCTTCACACGTCAATGTTAGCAGTTTCACCAAAGAGACATTTTCTCCTCTAAACTTCTCAAATATCTTCATCTAACTGGATCTGGATCTGGGTCTGTCCACGGTGGACCGGTCTCTGCTAGAGGATCTGGGTCTGTCCACGGTGGACCGGTCTCTGCTGGAGGATCTGGGTCTGTCCACGGTGGACCGGTCTCTGCTGGAGGATCTGGGTCTGTCCACGGTGGACCGGTCTCTGCTGGAGTCTGAGCTGAAGGAGGTTCTGGTGAACCTGCATGAGTTCATCTGGTTTCACCAGAATCCGACCCGGTGGCTCCGATGACGAGCATCAAGAATAACTCTATAGAAACAGACCATCTTCTCTCTGATGGTCTCTTTACTGATGGAGGTCTGATAGAGGATCAGGACTACACTGAGACTGGTTCATAGAGGATCAGGACTAAACTGAGACTGGTTCAGGACCAGGTTAAAGCTCCTCACTGTAACTTTAAATAAAATATCTGAGTATTCTGGATTATTAAAGGCAGTTTCTACATTGTTATTTTTAATAAATAGCACTTTTAATCGACTACTTTTCATATTTTGTTCCCAGATTGATAGTTTGTATTTCCACGCAGAGTTGTAAACCAATATGTGAAATTGATAACTTTAATGTAACCCCAGTTCTATGATGATACACAGTGAAAGCTGATATCGTGGTTCTGGTTTTAACTTGTGACTGATGTCCAGAGAGGAAACTTTCCTCCCAGATGAGCTCAACCAGCTCACACGCTCTCTGTTTTATTTTTGTTTTTTTCAGGCTGCCATTAGCCTCTTGGCACACGGTTCCCTCTGCGTTATGGAGTTTGTCCCTATCAGCACCTGCCGCCTGCCAAAAATCTGCTCCCCCGCCCCCCCCCCCCCCCCCAAACAAAAGGTCTTTAAGTAGCGGAGGGTCGGAGCAGGACGGACACATGAAAGTTGGAGAGCGCTGGTGGCTCTCAGAGAGACGAAACACGAGCTCGTGTTTTTCCAAAACAAAATTATAGAAGAGGAGGAGGAGAAGAAGAAGATGGAAGTGGAGTGTGTGTGTGTGTGTGTGTGTGTGTGTGTGTGTGTTGGAGGAAGTCAAACCAGTTGGCTGTCAGCTCCATTTGGCTTCTGTCACACTCCCTCCATTTCTCATAGAGAGCCATAAGGAAGGCCTCAGCATGACCAGTTCCCAGAATGCCCCTCTGTTGCTCCCAACGGCAGCCATTCATCCCCCCCCCACCACTCCCCTGAGCCCTCATTTAAACCCATTTAAACCCCTCCGATATGACCGGGATCAAGTGTCCTGTGCGGCCCCAGAGCAAGGCACTCTGCCTGCTGAGGTCGAGGGTTTGAGTCCCACTGGGGCTGCAAATATCTGCACTTAAAACTGCTGCAAGGTGCTTCGCTCAGGACATGTGAGACAATACTTGTGCCACAGAGGATGGCCGAATCCATCTTGTTTTTTAAGATCACCGGAAGAAATGAAACGGTAAACATGGCGTAGGTTCCTGTTATGAAGTAGAGTCTGCAGTCATGCTAACGGCTATGTGACGCTACGTTTTAGCCCAAATAGTTCACTAATAAAAGCACTTAACTGAAAGAAAATCCATTTTTAGATGCTTTAGAAACAAGAAGTCTTAATAATGTAACAAACAGCACGTTTAGCATAAACGCTGTTGTGTGTGACTCTCACTACGATGCACGTAAACAAAGCTGGAGGCTAAATGCTAACATTAGCATGCAAACATGCGTACGATGGCAGAGTCCAACTGAGGCTGATCAGATGTCTTTTTTGCGGGTTTTTACCTGCAAATGTCAACATCCAAAATGGCGTCTGATGAACCTCGTTCATTCGTCGCCCACAAAGTAAAGAATACAGAGATGCAGAATTTAAAGACTAAACATTCTGTGGTACTTGTACTTGTAATGTATCTACAAATGGCTGCACACTTTCAACATCCTTTAATAATATCCAATAACTTAATGTATTTTTAATTAAACACTCTGAGAGGAGTGTTTCTCTTATTTTTGCTACTTTAAGTACATTTAGCTCATAACACAAATTTAATGCAGAACCTTTTAATGGAGTATTTTTGTGTTTTTTCACTTCTACTGAAGTAAGTGATCTGAATACTTTTTTATCAATTAATTCACTTAAAAAACAAGGTCAGATTTCCGTCCATTGATGCACTGAACTGTTTCTGTCGTGAACATGTTTGAGTTCCAGCCCCATAAAGCTCCACCTGCTCTGCTGCATACCTCACATGTTCTGTAATGCTGTGTTTCAGGCTCTTAATCAGACATTTTCTTTTCCCCGGGTCAGTGGATTTAGACAAAACCGCAGGACATAATCCCCGTTTTCCACTCACAAACGAAAGCTGTGAACCCGGAGAGTATAGCGGAGGCGCCATCCCGGGCCCTCTGCAGACCGGCACTCAGCCAGGACAGGGTGGGGGGTCCAAACCCCCCGATCCGGACCAACCGGCAGCAGCAGGAACAGACCAACAGGGCCGTCTGAGGGGTGTGTGTTCTAGAGAGAGAGCAGTGTGAGGTCCAGATGATGAAAGAGAAGACAAACCTGTCTGACTGCCGGAGCACAGAGAGTTTCTGGAATATTTGAACAACTTATTAACTTACCTTTTAAGGATCCACAATCGTCCACATATTGCTTCATGTTTCATGGACAAAAGTATGAGTTAAACATGTCAAAACCAAAGAAAATCTACCAGTTTGTGACTGTAACTGAGATTAAGAATTTCCTTTTGTGACTGAAGAGCCCTTCTTATCACACCATATTTATTCTTTGGGCTCTTAATGGAGCTTTTGTTTTTATTTCCTCTGTCAGCGACAGCAGTTTTGTATTTGCAGCTCATTTTTGGTCCTGATATCTCAGAAACACCTGGAGACAATATCTTCAAATTTGGCAAAATTAAATCTATAATTTTTGGTTGTCAAATGTCAAAGATCACCGTGACCTCACATCCTCTCCCCCCCTCGAGATATCTCCTTGAAATTCAAATTTGGCAGAAACGTCCACCTTGAAACGTGAGCTATCAAAGCCACAGACTTTATATACAGTAAGAAGTGGACGTAGTCATCATGACGTCACTCATTGGTTTGTGGATGTTTTGAAGCCTCGAGTTCGACGTTTTGGCCGTCGCCATCTTGATTTTTGCAACCAGTGAACAGGAAGTGACCATATTAGGACTGAGGAGTGACGTAGAGACGTCGTATACGTCTCTGGTAGAGACCTGTCAATCACTGTGTAGCCCCGCCCCTAAAGCATCCCCTGCTTTATGGTCTGTGTGACTCTAAATGGACCATCATTTACTAAATGAACATCATGCTGTATTGAAGAAGACTTGAAACTAGAGATTGAGACCATAAACTCATGTTTACAATGTTTACTGAGGTAATAAATCAAGAGAGAAGTAGAGTCATTTTCTCATAGACTTCTATACAACCAGAGGAGTCGCCCCCTGGTGGACACTAGAGAGAATGCAGCTTTAACACGTGAAGCTTTGACTTCAGAAAAAAACAAGTGTAATAAATAAGTAAACAAACAAAAACTAAATTAAGATATAATCATACGTATTGAAATGTTCATATTATAAAGTGGTTTACATTGATATTGATTTTGCATATGAATGAATGACGGAATAATTTACCAGTTTTTGGTTTGAGTGGTATGTTTAATACGATCATATCAATAAATACTCATATACAGTAATATAACGTATTTTATTTTGCATAGTGAGGAGTATATTTTGATGCTAATGCTTTTGTACTTTTATGTAAGTAATATTTTTGACTTTAACTTGTTGAGTATTGTTACACTGTGGTACTTTCACTTAAGTAAAAGATTGAAGTACTTTTTCCACCCCTGACTTTCAAAGAGGTTTAATTTTTTTTTTAATGTGTCCTGTTTTTCATCTTTTCTATTTTTAATTAGTTTAAATAACTTTTAATTTTTCTCTTCTTTTGTTGTCTTCATGTTTCTTCCATCGTTGGCTGACTAAAAACCTGCTCAGTACTTCGTTCATGTACTTGTACTCCAGACTGTCCACAGGTGGACTTTGGGTCTCTGAGCTTGATGCGTTTCGCTGCTGGTTTTTATAGAAACACTTTTTACTCCACTACATCCCAGAGGTACATATTGTACTCTTTACTCCTGTACATTTTACTGCACTATAAGTACTTTTACTTCATGTACATTTAGCTGATACTTTTAGTTGAGTTAGCTTTTGAACGGAGCACTTTGTTTTCACAGTGTGGTATTAGAACCTCTACTGAAGTAAAGGATCTGAATACTTCTTCCAGATGTGTTGATGTTGAATGTTTGTGATGAACTGCAACATGGACATTAATGCAGCAGGAACATTAATCCAGAACAATCTGGTATAAAAGTAGGTTTTGATGCAGGACTTTTATTGTAGTGGAATATTTTCAGTGTGTTATTAGTACTTTTACTTCAGTTAAGGATCTGAATACTTCCTCCACCACTCCCTCACTGAGAGGAGGAGCAACACTGAGAGAGGAGCTTCAAAGTCACTTTACCTGAAGTGAAAGTAAAGTTAGTCTGAGCGACAGCAGAGCTGCAGTCAAGACAAGTCTCTCTGTTTCTCTCTGAAGAAACATTCAACTGAATCCAGCAGCTTTTTCTCAACAACACAACAGAGTCTCTGACTAACTCTGGTGAGTAAACTGTTCCACAGACTAAATACACAAACTAAACATTTAGTCCAAGTTTAGTTCAAACCAGAATCTGACTGTTTTACATCTTGTTTTATCATATAAAGAATATTAAGCCATAGAAATGTGTCATTTTAGATAAAACCATCAGAGGTAGAAACTAAACCACAGTGACTGAACTCTGACTAGTTAAAGGTTAGACAGAATACAGTCACAGCTAGCGTTAGCTTAAGCTAATTCACAGACCTGTTTACAGTTTGAACTATAAACCTCAGCTTTACTCTGAAAGGAAGTTCAACTCAGAGTAAATGTTTAACTGAACTCCAATCAAAGGTCGTGAGACTCGTAAAGATAAATAACATTATATATAATATCCTGCAGTCCAGAGCAGTTAGCTTCCATCTTTTATACTGCACATTTAATGTTTCTGATTCTCTGCTCTCTCTATCATCATCATCATCATCATCATCATCATCATCATCATCATCATCATCATCCTCTCTCTCTTCCTCCTCTTAACGGACTCTTTAACTCAGAAGATCTTTAGACAGAGAAAGTGATTTTTCTTTTGCTCTGCTCCTTCAGACGCTTCAATAAAACAGTCAAATACTGCTTAAATATATCACAGTAAATTGTTATATATGTGTTATGCTCAATATTTTAAACGTTTTGTCTACTTTCAAAATATTTTCACTTTAATAACAGTATAAACAGCAGGGTAGCAGTAATATTATCTTACTTAATGTGTGATGTCACAGTACTTTAGGGATCACATTGTGTTTTTTGGGGGTTTAAATTGAATTCTATTGTGATTTTACTTATTTAAATTATAATATTAACAAGAACCAGAGGGTTTAGGATGTTATCGCTGCAATGCTGAAGACTTCAGATTTATATCGCTGAACTGCATATCTGAGCTCTTCTTCACTCACAGCAGATGTAATATAATATAACAACATAATTCAGGATGATTCTCGTTATATTCTACTAACAATGATTTGATTTGATTTAACAAAAAATGTAAAGTTATGTAATAACAGTTTTGTTGTTTCTTGTTGTCCTCAGAGTGTAGATATGTCTGCTGCCAGCTGTCTGCTGACTGAAGATCAGTTTCTGTGCTCCATCTGTCTGGATGTGTTCACTGATCCAGTCACCACATCATGTGGACACAACTTCTGTAAAACCTGCATCACTGATCACTGGGATGTTGATGTCCCGTATCAATGTCCCAACTGTAAAAAGGGTTTCTCCACAAAACCTGAGCTGCAGGTCAACACTTTCATCTCTGAGATGGCTGCTGAGTTCAGACAGTCAGCTCAACAGAAAGACAGCAGCAGCAGCTCAGAACAACAAGCTGCCAAACCAGGAGAAGTTCCCTGTGACGTCTGCACTGGAACCAAATTGAAGCCCTGGATGCTCTACCTGTTGGGTCTGATGTGTCTTTTGATGCTCTGGATAATTTTAAACCACAAAACACAGGTTGTTGTTCTACTGAAAGAAGAATACGAAGGAATGAAGGCTGGGCTGGAGAGGACGAAGACTGAAATCCAGCAGATGCTCCAGGAGAGAGAAATAAAGATTCTGGAGATCAAACACTCAGTGGAGCTCAGTGAGGAAGATGCAGACAGAGAGATAGCAGATGGTGTTCAGGTCTTCACCGCTCTGAAGGAGTCTGTTGAGAGAAGCCAGGCCGAGCTCATCGACACGATCAAAGAGAAGCAGAGAAAGACAAAGAACCAGGCTGAAGGCTTCATCAAAGAGCTGGAACAGGAACTCTCTGAGCTGAAGAAGAGAAGCACTGAGGTGGAGCAGCTCTCACGCTCTGAAGACCACCTCCACCTCCTCCAGAGCTTCAGGACCCTGAACACTGCTCCACCCACCAAGGACTGGACAGGAGTCAGAGTCAGTCCACCTTCACATGAGGGGACTGTGAGGAGAGCTGTGAATCAGCTGGAGGAGACGCTCAGTGAACAGATGAAGAAGCTGCTCACTGAGGCCGAGCTGAAGAGGGTCCAGCAGTCTGCAGTGGATGTGACACTTGATCCTGATACAGCAAATCCTTATCTCATCCTGTCTGATGATGGAAAACAAGTTAAACATGGTGATGTATGGAAGAATCTCCCAAACAATCCAGAGAGATTTGATACTCGTACTGTTGTCTTAGCAAAGCAGAGTTTCTCTTCAGGAAGATTTTACTACGAGGTTCAGGTTAAAGGGAAGACTGAATGGTTTTTAGGAGTGGCCAGAGAGTCGATCAACAGGAAGGGACAAATCGCATTGACTCCTCAGAATGGTTACTGGGCGATATGGTTGAGGAATAAGAATGAGTACTTTGTTCTTAATGACCCTCCAGTCCGTCTCTCTCTGGAGTCTCAGCCTCAGAAGGTGGGGGTGTTTGTGGATTATGAGGAGGGTCTGGTCTCCTTTTATGACGTTGATGCTGCAGCTCTTATCTACTCCTTTACTGGCTGCTGCTTCACTGAGAAACTCTACCCATACTTTGGTCCATATAATATTAATAATAAGGGTAAAAACTCTGCTCCTCTGATCATCTCTCCTGTCAATCACACTGAGTAGAACAAACACTTGATTTTCTACAGAGAGACTCTTTCATTTAATGTAACAAATCTATATTATTGGTGATTTACGGTGTAAACATTATTGATTCTTCACATTCTGATCAATGGTTCTTTCTATTTGTCTGTAAATGTTTTTCTGCTCCAACACACAGACATGAAGCCACTGATTGATATTATCTAATGTAGTCTAATTCATTCTAATAACTGCATAACCTGCCTTCAAGACTGTTGAATCATCAAAAACAATGTACTCAGGAATAAGAAGCATTTAAACATTCCTTAAATATCTGGGTGCCAAATGAAAATATTTAATGTCTGATTATTGTATATATAATAACTTATGAATACTGTTACACATTATTGGATAAAGTCATGTACCACTTATTTTATAGTTAAATAAAAGGTGTTTATGGGTTTTACTTTTTTCTAATTTTCAAATTAACAGAATAATCAAGAGATCTCTGTCTGGTGTGTTTTTAGGCATCAATAAAAGATGAATTATTTATTCATGTTTGTAGAAAATGAATCAACAACATGTGATCATGAAACATTCAGCTTCTGTGACCAGAGAAGAACAGTTGTGTATCGTGTTATTTGTATTTCATAAAGTCCTCTCTGCTGATCCTCAACAGAATAAAAACTAAGAAAATTTAAACTGATTTATCTTTTTATTTCACATTTAATCAAGTACTGTATTTAAGTAACATTTTGAGGGAATTTACTTGTGTATTTCTACTTCATGCTACTTTTTACTTCACTACATCTCAGAGGTACATATTGTACTCTTTACTCCTGTACATTTTACTGCACTCTAAGTACTTTTACTTCATGTACATTTAGCTGATACTTTTAGTTGAGTTAGCTTTTGAACGGAGCACTTTGTTTTCACAGTGTGGTATTTGAACCTCTACTGAAGTAAAGGATCTGAATACTTCTTCCAGATGTGTTGATGTTGAATGTTTGTGATGAACTGCAACATGGACATTAATGCAGCAGGAACATTAATCCAGAACAATCTGGTATAAAAGTAGGTTTGGATGCAGGACTTTTATTGTAGTGGAATATTTTCAGTGTGTTATTAGTACTTTTACTTCAGTTAAGGATCTGAATACTTCCTCCACCCCTCCCTCACTGAGAGGAGGAGCAACACTGAGAGAGGAGCTTCAAAGTCACTTTACCTGAAATGTAAGTAAAGTTAGTCTGAGCGACAGCAGAGCTGCAGTCGAGACAAGTCTCTCTGTTTCTCTCTGAAGAAACATTCAACTGAATCCAGCAGCTTTTTCTCAACAACACAACAGAGTCTCTGACTAACTCTGGTGAGTAAACTGTTCTACAGACTAAATACACAAACTAAACATTTAGTCCAAGTTTAGTTCAAACCAGAATCTGACTGTTTTACATCTTGTTTTATCATATAAAGAATATTAAGCCAGAGAAATGTGTCATTTTAGATAAAACCATCAGAGGTAGAAACTAAACCACAGTGACTGAACTCTGACTAGTTAAAGGTTAGACAGAATACAGTCACAGCTAGCGTTAGCTTAAGCTAATCCATAGACCTGTTTCCTGTTTGAACTCTAAACCTGAGCTCTACTCAGGGCACATGCCAAGTCTCTTAATTGTCATTTCCTCGATCCTCGATCCTCGCTCGAACCGGAAGTTGTTCTGCGCCGCCATATTGACGGCCGTCCCAAAGCTCTTATTTAGCTCTGATGAGCGAGGATCGAGTAGGGAGGAGGAGCCATGAGCGAGGAACCACGAGAACAGACTTCCAGGAAGTGTTTTAACGGTCGACACGCCCCCTCATTGTTCATCAGTGATGTGATTGGACGCTCTTTGACTCTGAAGATTATGGAAGCCCATTCCTGCCAGCAAAAAAAAAAAAAGAAATCCACCCAAAAAAAAAAAAAAAAAAAAAATTATGACGTTTTTTTTTTTTTATTATTTTATTTAACCGGAAAAAAAGTAAAAAAATATCATGATGTTTTTTTAATTTTTTAATTTTATTTAACTGGAAAAAAGTTTAAAAAAAAAAAAATATCATGATGTTTTTTTTTTTTTTAAATAGAGATTAGAAGTGCCTATCGAGAGTTAAAATATATTATTGTCAAAGCTACATTAACAGCAATCTTGTAATGTGTTTAGCTGCAACAACAACAATGGACTGATTGAAAGACTTTATAATGATATATAACATCTAACATTTACAAAAGTCACCAGTAATAGTTACCTTGTGTAGAATTGCATGTTGTTTTCATGGAAAGACTGGCGAGGAGATCGTCACTGAAGCGCATGCGTACTTCTAATCTCTATTAAAAAAAACAAAAAAAAAACATCATGATCTTTTTTTTAACTTTTTTCCGGTTAAATAAAATAAAATATAAAAAAAAAAACATGATATTTTTTTTTTTTTTTTTTTTCCCGGTTAAATGAAATAAAATAAAATAAAAAAAGTCATAATCTTTTTTCTTTTTTTTTTTGGGTGGATTTCTTTTTTTTTTTTTGCTTGCAGGAATGGGCTTCCATAGTAGATCTTTAGACAGAGAAAGTGATTTTTCTTTTGCTCTGCTCCTTCAGACGCTTCAATAAAACAGTCAAATACTGCTTAAATATATCACAGTAAATTGTTATATATGTGTTATGCTCAATATTTTAAACGTTTTGTCTACTTTCAAAATATTTTCACTTTAATAACAGTATAAACAGCAGGGTAGCAGTAATATTATCTTACTTAATGTGTGATGTCACAGTACTTTAGGGATCACATTGTGTTTTTTGGGGGTTTAAATTTAATTCTATTGCGATTTTACTTATTTAAATTATATTAACAAGAACCAGAGGGTTTAGGATGTTATCGCTGCAATGCTGAAGACTTCAGATTTATACCACTGAACTGCATATCTGAGCTCTTCTTCACTCACAGCTAATGTAATATAATATAACAACATCATTCAGGATGACTCTCGTTATATTCTACTAACCATGATTTGATTTGATTTAACAAAAAATGTAAAGTTATGTAATAATAGTTTTGTTGTTTCTTATTGTCCTCAGAGTGTAGATATGTCTGCTGCCAGCTGTCTGCTGACTGAAGATCAGTTTCTGTGCTCCATCTGTCTGGATGTGTTCACTGATCCAGTCAGCACACCATGTGGACACAACTTCTGTAAAACCTGCATCAATCAACACTGGGATGTTGATGCCCCGTATCAATGTCCCAACTGTAAAAAGGGTTTCTCCACAAAACCTGAGCTTCAGGTCAATACTTTCATCTCTGAGATGGCTGCTCAGTTCAGACAGTCAGCTCAACAGGAAGACAGCAGCAGCAGCTCAGAGCAACAAGCTGCCAAACCAGGAGAAGTTCCCTGTGACGTCCGCACCGGAACCAAACTGAAGCCCTGGATTCTCTACCTGTTGGGTCTCATGTGTCTTTTGATGCTCTGGATAATTTTAAACCACAAAACACAGGTTGTTGTTCTACTGACAGAAGAATACGAGGGAATGAAGGCTGGGCTGGAGAGGACGAAGACTGAAATCCAGCAGATGCTCCAGGAGAGAGAAATAAAGATTCAAGAGATCAAACACTCAGTGGAGCTCAGTGAGGAAGATGCAGACAGAGAGATAGCAGATGGTGTTCAGGTCTTCACCGCTCTGAAGGAGTCTGTTGAGAGAAGCCAGGCCGAGCTCATCTACACGATCAAAGAGAAGCAGAGAAAGACAGAGAAACAGGCTGAAGGCTTCATCAAAGAGCTGGAACAGGAACTCTCTGAGCTGAAGAAGAGAAGCACTGAGGTGGAGCAGCTCTCACGCTCTGAAGACCACCTCCACCTCCTCCAGAGCTTCAGGACCCTGAACACTGCTCCACCCACCAAGAACTGGACAGGAGTCAGAGTCAGTCCACCTTCATATTTGGGGACTGTGAGGAGAGCTTTGAATCAGCTGGAGGAGACGCTCAGTGAACAGATGAAGAAGCTGTTTGAGGCCGAGCTGAAGAGGGCCCAGCAGTCTGCAGTGGATGTGACACTTGATCCTGATACAGCACATCCCAACCTCATCCTGTCTGATGATGGAAAACAAGTTAAACTTGGTGATGTGAGGAAGAATCTACCAGACAATCCAGAGAGATTTGATTCTTGTGCTATTGTCTTAGCAAAGCAGAGTTTCTCTTTAGGAAGATTTTACTACGAGGTTCAGGTTAAAGAGAAGACTAAGTGGACTTTAGGAGTGGCCAGAGAGTCGATCAACAGGAAGGGAGACATCACTCTGTCTCCTCAGGAAGGTTACTGGATGATATGGTTGAGGAATGAGAATAAGTACGAAGCTCTTGATGACCCTCAAGTCCGTCTCTCTCTGAAGTCTCAGCCTCAGAAGGTGGGGGTGTTTGTGGATTATGAGGAGGGTCTGGTCTCCTTTCATGACGTTGATGCTGCAGCTCTGATCTACTCCTTTACTGGCTGCTGCTTCACTGAGAAACTCTACCCATTCTTTAGTCCTAGTCTTAATGATGGTGGTACAAACTCTGCTCCTCTGATCATCTCTCCTGTCAATCACACTGAGTAGAACAAACACTTGATTTTCTACAGAGAGACTCTTTCATTTAATGTAACAAATCTATATTATTGGTGATTTATGGTTTAAACATTATTGATTCTTCACATTCTGATCAATGGTTATTTCTATTTGTCTGTAAATGTTTTTCTGCTCCAACACACAGACATGAAGCCACTGATTGATATTATCTAATGTAGTCTAATTCATTGTAATAACTGCATAACCTGCCTTCAAGACTGTTGAATCATCAAAAACAATGTACTCAGGAATAAGAAGCATTTAAACATTCCTTAAATGTCTGGGTGCCAAATGAAAATATTTAATGTCTGATTATTGCATATATAATAACTTATGAATACTGTTACACATTATTGGATAAAGTCATGTACCACTTATTTTATAGTTAAATAAAAGATTTTTAAGGGTTTTAGTTTTTTCTAATTTTCAAGTTAACATAAAAATCAAGAGATCTCTGTCTGGTATGTTTTTATGGGTCAATAAAAGATGAATTATTTATTCATGTTTGTAGAAAGTGAATCAACAACATGTGATCATGAAACATTCAGCTTCTGTGACCAGAGAAGAACAGTTGTGTATCGTGTTATTTGAATTTCATAAAGTCCTCTCTGCTGATCCTCAACAGAATAAAAACTAAGAAAGTTTGAAATGATTTATCTTTTTATTTCACGTTTAATCAAGTACTGTATTTAAATAACATTTTGAGGGAATTTATTTGTGTATTTCTACTTCATGCTACTTTTTACTTCACTACATCTCAGAGTAATATTTACTGTACTACAGTTGTCTGACAGCTTTAGTTTTTTTCTAATCACTCGTACTTTTAGTGGAGTATGATCTGAATACTTCTGATCGATAAGTATTTAATGTTGTTTTTGTTTTGGATTTTAGATGTTTTTCCATTTTTTCAACCGTTCAGCGTCTTTTTTTAGAATCCTCGTCTCTTTCGACCCGTTCTTGTATTCTTTTTATTTCATGTTTTAACTTATTGATTTGATGTGAACGTCATTAAAGACA